>NW_003314283.1:907945-921768 GCF_000143415.4 Selaginella moellendorffii | reverse complement strand
CCACCTCCAAGCGCCAAGGCAAGGTTCTCAGGCGGTTGGCCTTGGCGCTTGGACTTAGCTGGCTCGCACCAAATGCCCAGCGTGGGCATTTGGCACAAGCACTTGGCGCCTTTGCCAGCCAAGCGCCTTGGCCAGCCTGCGTGGACTTGGCCGGCCCAGGCGGAGTGCCCAGCCAAATGCCCGGCCTGGGCACTTGGCAGCGGCGGTGCTGGGCAGCAGTGGCCCTAGGCAGCGCGGCGCTGGTGTGGCGTGGCGTGGCGTGGGCGATGTTGGGCAGCGGCGGCACGGCAGCGGCGGCATGGTAGTGGCGGTGCTGGGCAGCGGCGGCATGGCAGTGGCGGTGCTGGGCAGCGGCGGCACGGCAGCGGCGGCATGGCAGTGGCGGTGCTGGGCAGCGGCGGCATGGCAGTGGCGGTGCTGGGCATGGCGTGGGCGCGGGGGCGCTGGGCGCGGCGGCGCTGGGTGGGGAGGAGAGGGAGTGGAGGAGGAGGAAAAACTTACTCTTGGCGGCATTCTGTTCCCGCAGTTACTCCCAATTTCCCGCGATACTTTCTGTAAAACCCTAACGCCGGCAGCTGCCCTAACCCTAACCTAACTTTCATCACAGCCGTTCATCATGGATGCAGTAAATTTTCACTGTACAATAAATAATAAATCTAGCACTGTACAATTTCTATTCCGCCCTAGATTTGATCACGTGACAAAGTCCTTTTGAATTGTTATTTAATAATGGAGGTGTGCTCTAATATGACTATGTCATAATGTGAAATAATGTCACAGACGCATGTGTTGAATTGATCACAGTACGAAATTGTTAGAAAATATAAGATTATTAAATCGTATGGTGTTATTTCCAAAGCAATGTATATAGATAATTTACTATAGGTGATAGATGGTAGTACAAAGATGGAATATATTTAAATGAGTTCAGAAGAATGTGATGATTTCTAGCTTTAATGAAGTACTGAAAATATGTACAATATTTAATTTATTTGGCAACAATTGGTTGATGGTAGATCCTAGAATAAAATCATTCCTATCATCATTTCTATCTTTCATATTATGGCACATGCTTGAGGTGATATTTCTTTCCGTTCTACCAAAAGTTAGTGCATATAATAAATTTGAGTATGTCTTTGAATTCAATGTATATAGACTTCTAATATTGTACAACATAGTCCTATATACTTCATACAGAATTTATTATAACAACATTATTCGATGTTAGATCCTAGAATAAAATCGCCCTATCTTTTCACATAATGGCATAGCACATGTGAGGTGACATTTCGTTATAAAAGTTCAAAGTTCCAAAACCTAAAGGCAACAAAATGGAGGGCTTCCTTTTGCATTACCAAGATCACCCACTGCTTTCTATCTCCCAGAGTCTTATTTCAGAAAGTTTTCTTTGCCGACGTTTCGATCTTTCTCTCGGTTCTATTTCATTGGAAGCTATGATTCGCAACAACATTGGTGTAGTTGAACGATCAGAATTTCTTCTTTCGGGTGTAGGTGAAGGTGGACAACATTGGGATTTGCAACATTCCAAGTCAAAAGAGATTCGAGTTTTTGGATCTCCAATCAAAGTGCGAGGCTATGATCCTGCTAAAGTGAATGTGAAGCAAGAGTCGGTCGTCATCATTTCTTCCTCTTCTAGTTCTAGTGGAGATGTTAGTCCAGTGCAAGCCAAGAATTTCCAAACTCCAACTTCACTAATATTCCAAGCTGTTTGCAACGCTTTCCAGTTTTCCCGCCTCTCTATCGACGTGCGTTCCTTTCTGCATAGGCTCGTTAGCGAGCTCCTATCTACATACAATGGCAATATCTTCTTTGAACTACCACCTCTTGTCAGCTCAAAACGAAAGGGGATGGAGACGAAGCAGGATGTCCACAACTGGTGCAAGATCAAGACCACACATTTCCAGCATTTCGAAGGCACAGTGTCCATGGTTCATTGTGGTGGGTATTTGGATTGTGTGAATAAAGCATGCAATCAAGAGTGCGGTAAAAACTCCATATTTTTTGAAGGATCTGCAACCAATCCTCCCCTCTGTGACACCATTGGTGTTGGATTCAAGTGTCGGTTTTGCAAGAATGTTCCATTGTGTCGTGCCATCTGCAGGGCCAAGATGTACTATTTTCTTCCACGGGATGGAGAGGTTGGTAGAGCTACAGTACATATTGGCACGCATACACATCTAATGCAGGAAGGGATACAAAGGAGTTCAGTCAACCATTTCAAAGATGCAGTGCAAATAGAGACTGTGAGAAACTCATATGCAACTCCGAAGCATGTTCAGAAGACAGTGCTCAAGGCTTTTATCGCAAATACTTTACTTGATCCGGACTACAAGAATACTCAACTAGATGAGGCTAGCTTGCGGGAGTTACTACGACATGTGCAACCTGCAACTAGCCTTAGAAGGTATGAAAATATTATTACATACTTTTCAATAATATCTCTCTTACATTTTGTTTTATTTAGGATAAAGTCTTGGATGTGTGAATCTCGAGAGGGGAAACTCCAATAAAAAATCGACTCAATCCTTGAACTAAAACGGACTTATCCCTATGAGTTTATCCATGGGAGTTTATTTCCAGATCAAGTCGTTAGTGAGCAAGAGCGCCCTTTTGTTTTCAAAATGTCTACCATGAGCCCTGCCTCTGGTGTGGATCTTGTTTCCCGAATGGATATGTCTGGGTCGAGTGACCTTGCTAATGCATGGGTACATTTTGACCATATGGAGCGGGTGGCAGGTTGGACAACCATGGGAGCTCATGTGTATGATCCAAGGTAGTTTTTTTTCTCATTATCTTAAAATGGTTTTAAATATTGCACTTTTCACAGGCTACATTGTAACTTGACAATTGCAATGGTAGAGTTTAAAGTACAAGACTAGATGGCTCAAGAAATATTTTGGAAGTCCCTCTCCGACATTGTATTGAAGCGGACTGGTAAGCCTGCCAACTTTCGCGGTTTCATGGCAGATGGGGCTGGGGCTAATTGGAATGGTGTCCGGGCAGTCTTTGGGAATGGTCTACCCCTAGAAGGTCGTAAGAGGACATGTGAGTTCCATTGGGCTTAGAGCCTAAACCAACACTGCCACCTTATCAAGCCAGATTTCCAATTAGCATTTAAGGAGTTGTGCAAACAATGGCAGGCTGCACCTTCTGAAGAAGAGCATGAGGCAAAAACAAACGAGATCCGAATGTGGTGGTGTGAAGATGGCCATACTGACGTAAGTTGTCTACCACAACTTGAGTCGTGGTTGGGGTGGTGGGAAGTTAGAATGTTCCAATGGGGACATCACTCTTTTCAGGTTGGTTTTTCTTTTTTTCCTCTCTTTTTATTGCTTTTTAATATCATCTTTTTATAAGGATCAACCACTTGAGGATCTTGCATACACCTCAACTGTGAATCTCTCAGAGAGTAAACATTGGAGCTGGCGTTCCTCTGAGGCAGGGAAAGGGAAGATGAGTCTATATGAAGCATGTCTATCAGATTTGATACGCGCTGTAGAGCAGTCTTCAAAAGCCTTGGCATTTGAGGAAGGAAGATACATGGGAACAGGACCTTCGGTTGAGATGTTACACGATCGGATGAAGAAGAAAGTGACTCCACCAGCATGGACAATGGCAACTGCAGTGGAGGAAGTGGTCCGCGGCACATCTATGGAGAACACTCCTCGGGCTTCTATTGGTGATATGAAGACTGTCCGCTCAAAGCGTCGATTTTCCTTTGCTGGTGAAGATGTTGGCACGGATCTTGGAGCAAAAAGCTCTCACAGGCCTGATGTTGAGTATCATTCTGCTCTAAGACATCGCCCTAGAACCGAACCACTTCAAGTGGCTGATGAAGAAAGTGCATCACAGCAGGTTGAAATTGCTTATTGTAGTGTGGAGCCGAAGCAATGGGCAATCCGTCGAGTGCCAGCGAAATCAAATGTAAGGTGTGTGGGGATGCTTCCAAGGGGCAAGTGTTGGGCTTGGATCCGTGGTGATAAGTCTGCTTCTGTTCCAGCCCCATGTTTCCATGGGGAACGAAAGCAAGCAAGATTTTCAAGATGGTGTTGCTATAACTCTGATGTCAACCATACAAAGCGGCTTGAAGACACTATAGTGACTAAACCTGATGTAGTACCTAAAGAATGGCCGGTTGCTAATGGGGTTGCGCTCACCTCGGATGAGATTGAAAATCTTGAGAAATTTGGTTTCAATCTTGAGAGGAGAGTTGGAGATATGAGTGACAGAACCAAGACTATTCCTACAGAGATGCACAGGAGGCCAGCACGAAAAGGTAAGGCAGTTAAATTTATTGGTACCGTCTCCAAGCAGAAGCAAGGTAAAATAAACTTGGCTCAAACACTTGAGTGTGAGATTCTCTCCACGAAGTACATCACTGCGCTCACAAAGGAGTACATAGTCAAAACAGAAGGTGGAGAGTACACAATTGCCATTCAAGACTTTCCTTCTTGCACATATCCAGACTTTACGAAGCGTGAGGAACATGGGAAGGCATATGCTTCTTGCAAGCATATGTACTATATCTTCATCAACATTTTGCACCAGGATCCTAAAGTGGATATTCATATACACCAAGCAAGCCTTACTATTGTTGAGTTGCAGAAAACTTTTGGAGCTAATTAGATTTTCCAGCACTATCGATGTTTATTCTCTATCAATAATATAAACTAATTATACCTTATATAATTAATAAAAATATTTTATTATTTCACTTTTCATTTCATATACTTGTAAGGTTCTTTTCGCAATACTACCCATAGTATTTGTGAGTCTTCAATTTTGTCTTTACCTTCTCAAAAAATATTTCGTGATAGTCTTTCGAGTGTATGATGTTACAATGTATTGTGAGAGCATATGTACCATCACAGTTTTTTTTTTTCCTTTCAAATGGTTATATGGCCTTATATAGAATCTTAATTCAAATTTAATAATTTAAAAATTCTGATGAACCTGACATTTACTAGCTAGAAAGCACAGAGTACAAATTTAAAGAAGTGACAAGAATACTCTTTTTGCAAACATTTTATTTTATATTCTAACAAACGTCTCTATTATTGCATGTAGTAAATATTTAAATTATTAAAACAAGAAAACATTTTTATCTATATAATATATAGAGAGTTATGAAATTATTAAGTTCGCCATAACTTTAAAATTTTAAAGTTTATAATGTTTGTACTAAATTACAATTGAAAATTGAGCTCAACTCGTGAGCTCAACTCTTCAGCTCGTGAGCTCAAGTATGGTCCACGCTCCTAAGGAGCATAGTCTTTCCAGCTTAGAGACTCATTTGACCACTTGTGGTGGTTCTCTCTTTTTATTGGTTTAGTTCTTGCTAAACCTGTTAGAGACACCTTCTCTAACTCAATCCCACTATTCATTCTTGAGTAGTCTCACTTTCCATTGATATAACCCTTGCACTTTGGAACTTTTAATTCTGATTTCTTGAAGTCAGTTTCCTGGGTGTCTCCAACACCTTGCATTGCACATATTGTGCATCTCCACTTCCCCATCCTAGGAAGTTCTCTACTTGAGGGCACTATCATCCCCTCTTTAATTTCGTGCCACATTTAGCACTAAGTTTCAATAATCATGATTTGTGCTAGAGTTGTCCACAACCCTATCATTTGGCTACCTTACCATTCCCACCTTTGGAGCTTCCACTTTCGCCAAATCGGAGCAATTGGGAATCCATTCTTGGGAACACATTGCCTTTCCCACAATTCGTTAGCCCTCAACATCTTTTTGTTCTTGGCTTAACTTTGCCATTTGGATTCTTTCCCATGATTCCTATGGCTCTTTTCTTAGCCACTAGTCTTTTGCTTCTATCCTTGATTGTTGCACCCAGCAACATGGGATCGCTACCTCCATTCTCAAGGTATCCTTTTGGTTCCATAACAAACACTTTACTTTCCTATGTCCAGAGGGTGTTCACCCTTTAGTATGTCTCTTTAACATTTTCCACCATGGGCTCTATCCACGGCCTAACGTTGAGACCCTCCCATAGATCCTTTATAGAGACTACTTTCCTTGGATTGACTATGCCATCACATTGATATAGCTCATTTCCCTTAGGTGTTTTTCCCGCTTGGTCACTTTGACCAAGCCACACCATTATCAATAGTTCCAATCAACACTTTGAACTTGGAACTTTATCCTTTAAACCTTACCCTTGTTTTAGCCATAAGATCACCTAGTGATTTAACCTTGGCACCTTAACAGGTTTGCCAATAGGTACTAAGTCTTCCAGACCTTTAAGTTGTTCACCATGACCCCGAGGGCATCCCCCACACTTGGAGGTGCACCCAAGCTAGCCCTTCCGGCCAAGGGTCCATAGCAACTAAGACTGGGTGTCCCCATCTTATTCACCACGTCCTTGGTGCCACTTGCACCAAAGTATTCAAATTAGATATGCCGAGCTTTCACACTAAGCAATTTAACCGTGTATCACGACTCCGGGGCATCCCCCACTTGGCGGTGTGCCCAAGCTAGTCTCCTTACTAAGAGTCCATGACCACCAAAAAATGAGTGTCTTCATATTCCAAACCATCACCTCGCCCTAGTGAATTGGGACTCGAACCCAAGCATTAGAGGGTCGAGACTCGAACCCAACCTCTATATATGCATTTACGGATGGCATCACATAGGATTTCTGGCGTGACTCCCCACATCGGTGCACCAACATATACTTAAAGCGCGCTACAAATCACAACTTAGGAACATAGTTCCTCCGCACTGCCAATTCCTCTCACTTGACATGTTTGTGATCATGCATAGACTCCTCCATGCTTGGCCCTATTGGCCACCCCTTTGAAGTTGGCTCCTTCAACTAGGGTATTTGTTCCCTCGACTTGCTAATCTCACTTAGCAAGTCATCCGACCACCATAACATGGTTCATGCATAAGCGTGAAAGTCCTTAACCATTGACTTTTGATCAAAGCCCTCTCTTTGAACACTCGGGAATTACTTCCCTCACCTTGATAGCCTCGCCTTTCGGCAAGCTTCAAGACCACGCTTCTGTTGCGCCACTCTGATTTCATGCGCTCTATAAACCATTTACACTTGGACGTCTAGGTACTTATCTACCTAGGGGGAACGTTCAAAGAACTCTGTTCCTTAGCTTGCTAAAGTCTCTCCTTTCATAAACTTTCTAATTGCCATATAGTCTAACATGGACAATCCCATGTTTTAGACTCTCCATAGCATCCCAGTCGTTAGTAATAACATACTTGAGCACCCACTTGATTTTCCACTCCCAACTTGCATAACCACCCTTGGTCATGCTTGTCAATTCCTATGGTTCAGTTCTATCCCTTTATTACTTGCTTTTTGGCATCATACATTTCCTTTGGTCATTCTCCTCTAAACTAGGAAGATAACTTTGCACTTTCTACCATGCCTTGGCATGGTAGAAAGTGCAAAGTTATCTTCCTAGTTTAGAGGATTACTATTGTTACTTATGGGCCTTTATATGCCCATCACTAACCTTGTCAAAATCCCTCTTTGGCTTTGTCCAATTTAGGTAGACGGACTTCTCCCGTCTCCACAACCTTAAACATTTGGATAGCACCTTCTATCCTTCATTTGTTAGGGACTTTGTCCTTTGGGCATTATCCATTGCCCTCATGACACCAAACACCACCTTCTGGTGTTCTAGAGTGCTTAGGTGTCCCAATGATGGCTTATTTGGCAATGAGCATTCCCTTTACGACATTGACTTACTATCTCGCAGTATAAGCAATTTATCCCTCATAAGGGTATATCTAACTTTTTTATCCTAATAAGAAGTCTTAGGTAGTTACCTTCGGGCGCGGACCATACTTGAGCTCACGAGTTGAAGAGTTGAGCTCACGAGTTGAGCTCAATTTTCAATTGTAATTTAGTACAAACATTATAAATTTTAAAATTTTAAGGTTATGGCAAACCTAATAATTTAATAACTCTCTATATATTATATAGATAAAAATGTTCTAAAGAACACATTTTGTTCTAATAATTTAAATATTTACTACATGCAATGATAGGGACATTTGTTAGAACATAAAATAAAATGTTTGAAAAAAGAGTATTCTTGTCACTTCTTTAAATTTGTACTCTATGCTTTCTGGCTAGTAAATGTTAGGTTTGTCAGAATTAAAAAATTATTAAATTTGAAATAAGATTCTATGTGAAGCCATATAACCGTTTGAAAGGAAAAAAAATAACCGTTGATGTAAGCTTATTGCATATAAAAGAAAGACTTGGTTCTTTGTAGAATACATTCTTGAGGGGTTTGTCGTAGCATACTGTCTAGAATTTATAGATCTTCATTCACACTCTCATTCGAAAAAAGGGAAATACACCCACAAATGTCTATGGGTTCTAGTGTTGGTAATTTTAACTCTCACAATCTTTCTTCCCAGGGCTCAAGGGCTAGGAGATGCAATAATTATCCCATTACACAGCATAACCAAATCACACAAGAGAATGAAAGAGAGGATAGTGAGGATAGTGATCATGAGTTGGAGATAAATGCAATGACAGAGGGTGCAACAAATTGGGTGAAAAAGAATGCCCTCTTACTTGTTTTAGAAAAGTGCAATTCTGCCACTTTCAAGAAGTGCCCCATATGTTTTCTAGCGTCTGGTGGAAACAATGGCAATGATCAATATGATGGTATATATGCTCTTGCGACACACTGCAACATCACGCACCCGAAAGACTACCATGAAATCTTTTTTGAGATGGTAAAGACAGAAATGGAGACACACGAGTACTATGGGCAGTATTGCGAGAAGAACACTCGGAAGCATATAAAATGAAAAGTGAAATGAAAAAGCACATTTGTATTAATTATATAAAGTATAATAAGTTTTATTGATAGAGAATAAACATCGATAGTGTTGGAGAAATCTAATTAGCTCCAAAAGTTTTCTGCAACTCAGCAATAGTAAGGCTTGCTTGGTGTATATGAATATCCACTTTAGGATCCTGGTGCAAGATGTTGATGAAGATGTAGTACATATGCTTGCAAGGAGCATATGCCTTCTCATGTTCCTCGCGCTTCGTAAAGTCTGGACATGTGCAAGAAGGAAAGTCGTGAATGGCAATTGTGTACTCTCCACCTTCTGTTTTGACTATGTACTCCTTTGCAAGCGCAGTGATGTACTTCGTGGAGAGAATCTCACACTCAAGTGTTTGAGCCAAGTTTATTTTACCTTGCTTCTGCTTAGAGACGGTACCAATAAATTTAACTGCTTTACCTTTTCGTGCTGGCCTCCTGTGCATTTCTGTAGGAATAGTCCTGCTCCTGTCACTCATGTCTCCAACTCTCCTCTCAAGATTAAAACCAGATTTCTCAAGGTTTTCAATCTCATCCGAGGTGAGCGCGACCCTATTAGCAACCGGCCATTCTTTAGGTACTGCATCAGGTTTAGTCACTATAGTGTCTTCAAGCCGCTTCGTATGGTTAGCGTCGGTGTTGCAACAATATAGCCAGCACCATCTTGAAAATCCTGCTTGCTTTCATTCCCCATAGAAACATGGGGCTGGAACAGAAGCAGATTTTTCACCACGAATCCAGGCCCAACACTTGCCCCTCGGAAGCATCCCCACACACCTTACATTTGATTTTGCTGGCACACGTCGGATTGCCCATTGCTTCGGCTCCACGCTACGGTAAGCAATTTCAACCTGTTGCGATGCACTCTCTTCATCAGCCACTTGAGGTGGCTCAGTCCGAGAGCGGTGTCTTGGAGCAGAATGGTACTCGACATCAGGCCTGTGGGAGCTTTTTGCTCCAAGGTCCGTACCAACATCTTCCCCAGCAAAGGAAAAACGACGCTTTGAGCGGACAGTCTTCATATCACCAATAGAAGCTCGGGGAGTGTACTCCATAGATGTGCCACGGACCACTTCCTCAACTGCAGTTGCCACTGTTCGGGTGGGTGGAGTTAATTTTCTCTTCATCTTATCATGTAACATCTCAACAGAAGGCCCTGTTCCCATGTATCTTCCTTCCTCGAATGCCAGTGCTTTTGAAGATTGCTCTATAGCACGTATCAAATCTGATAGACAGGCTTCGTATAGACTCATCTTCCCTTTCCCTGCCTCAGAGGAACGCCAACTCCAATGCTTACTTTCGGAGAGATTCACAGTTGGGGTGTATGCGAGGTCCTCAAGTGGTTGATCCTAATGGAAAAGGCAATATTAAAAGGTAATAAAAGGAGAAGAAAAAATATAAACCAACCTGAAAAGAGTGATATCCCCATTGGAACATCCTAACTTCCCACCATCCTAACCATGACTCAAGTTGTGGTAGGCAACTTACATCTGTATGGCCATCTTCACACCACCACATTCGGATCTCGTTTGCTTTTGCCTCATGCTCTTCTTTAGAAGGTGCAACCTGCCATTGTTTGCACAACTCCTTAAATATTGATTGAAACTCTGGCTTGATAAGGTGGCAGTGCTGGTTTAGGCTTTGAGCCCAATGGAACTCACAAGTCCTCTCACGACCTTCCAATGGTTGACCATTCCCAAAAACTGCTCAGATACCATTCTAGTTTGCACCAGCCCCATCTGCCATGAAACCACGAAAGTTTGCAAGCTTACCAGTCCGCTTTAGGACAATATCAGAGAGGGACTTCCAAAATATTTCCTGTGCTGTCTGGTCTTGTACTTTAAACTCTGCTGTCGCAATTGTTAAATTACAACGTAGCCTATAAAAACATAAATATTATAACAATTTCAATATAATGAGAATAAAAATTACCTTGGATCATACACATAAGCTCCCATGGTTGTCCAACCGGATACATGCTCCATATGGTCAAAATGTACCCATGCATTTGCAAGGTCACTGGACCCAAACATGTCCATTCAGGAGACAAGATCTACGCCAGAGGCAGGGCCCATGGTAGACATTTTGAAGATGAAGGGGTGCTCTTGCTCATTCACAACTTGGTCTGGAAACAAACTTCCGTGGATGAACTCGTATGGACAAGTCCGTTTCAATTCAAGGATGGAGTCAATTTTTGATTGCAACTTCCCCTCTCGAGATTCATACATCCAAGATTTTATCCTAAACAATATAATGTAAGAAAAAATTATTATTATAACGTATGAAAAATAACGGATGTACCTCCTTAGGCTAGTAGCAGGTTGTACTCCTCGTAGTAAGTCCCGCAAGCTAGTCTCGTTTAGTTGAGTCTTTTGGCAACCTGGATTGAGTAAGGTATTTGCGATAAAATCCTTGAGGACGGTCTTCTGAATATGCTTCAGAGTTGCAGATGAGTTTCTCATAGTCTCTTCCTGTACAGCATCTTTGAAACGGTTGAGAGAACTCCTTTGTATCCCTTCCTGCATTGGATGCATATGTGTGCCAACATGCACTATAGCTCTTCCAGCCACTCCATCCCGTGGAAGAAAGTAGTACATCTTGGCATCGCAGATAGCACGACATAGAGGAGCATTTTTGCAGAATCAACATTTGAATCTAACAACAATGGTGTCACAGGCTGGAGGATTGACTGCAGACCCTTCGAAAAATATAGAGTTTCTAGAGCGGTCTCGATTGCATGCTTCATCCACACAATCTAAATGCCCGCCACAATGAACTATAGACACTGTGCCTTCAAAATGTTGGAAGTGTGTGGTCTTGATCTTGCACCAATTGTGGACATCCTGCTTGGTTTCCATCCCCTTCCGTTTGGAACCTGTGCTGCTGACAAGAGGTGGTAGCTCGAAGAAAATGTTGCCGTTGTAGGAGGATGGAAGCTCACTCACAAGCCTATACAAAAACAAGTGCACGTCGATTGAGAGGCGTGAAAACTGGAAAGCATTGCTAACGGCTTTGAATATTGCTGAAGTTGGAGCTGGAGCTGGTGAATTTGGCGCCGACACTAGCATGACATCTTCACTTGAACTAGAAGAGGACGAGAGGATAACGACTGACTCTTGCTTCACATTCACTTTCGCTGGAGCGCATTTTGGCATTTTGACTGGAGATCCAAACACTCGAATCTCCTTCGACTTGGAATTTTGTAAATCCCATTGTTGTCCACCCTCGCCCACACCAGAAAGAAGAAACTCCGAGTATGCAACTATACCGGTGTCGTTGCGGATCACAGCCTCTAAAGAAATAGAGCCAAGACGAAGATCAAAACGCCGACATAAAAAACTTTCAGAAACAATACTCTGAGAGAATGAAAGAGGTGGGTGATCTCGAAAATGAAGAAGAAACCTCTCCATCCTTCTCAATAGGTTTTGGAGTTCTCTCTCTTTATGCTACTTGTAAAAATCTATAGTGAAACATAATTGAAATTTAAATAGAGTAATAAGAAGACAACGTACAAAATGAATGTAAATTCTATAGCAAATTTAACATGTGTAAGTGTGACAGTATTAATATTACTGTCATCTATTATGATGTCTGATGCATGTATACACATAGATCCAAGGAAAGATTTTCAGCACGTGAAGTTTGATAGTTAATAATGATACCAGTAATGACATTCTGCTATAACGTGTCAAACCAAGAGATCCAATCTAACTATTAGCACGTGTGATATGTCAAGTTGTCAAATTTTGAGTGGTAGATGATAATAAATCTTGTCAAATCTTATTCTTCAATAACAGATTTGATTCGTATTACAACTCAAGTTTTATCCATAATTGTGAACACTGCTCAATGACATTTAAAGCACATGCCTATTGGCTAGGATCTAATACAGTACAAAATAAAATTCTGGATGAGGATTCATCCATTCATAGATGGATATAGTACAACATATTTTAACGTGCCTTATTTATACTCTTTGAAGTTCTTGTAACGATTCCAAAATATGTACAAAATAGTGATGAGAATGCATCCTTTCTAGATAATTTGTAAAATATAATATCATATCTCTAATAACAGAAATGTTGATAGGTGCTAGTTATACCATCACTAAAATATACAAAATAAAGAAGCATAATTTACATATAATAATAATGATAAGATAAAATAAGATCAAAGATATTGTGATGGTTGAGATTTAGGTTATTCGGAATGAACGGCCAGGATTAGAGATTGGTTAGGGTTAGGGCAGCCGTCAGGATTAGGGTTAGGGTAGCTGCCAAGATTAGGTTACTGTTCGCATCGTGAGTGAAGCGCGCAAGAGATCGAGAGATTGAGCGTGAAGGAGATCGAGGGATTGAGCGCGAAGGAGATCGAGCGATTGAGCGTGCAAGAGATCGAGAGATTGAGCGTGCAAGAGATCGAGAGATTGAGCGCGTGAGCGGGAGAGTTTGAGCACGCGAGTGGGAGAGATTGAGCGCGTGAGCAGGAGAGATTGAGCGCGCGAGCGGGAGAGATTGAGTGCGCGAGCAGGAGAGATTGAGTGCGCTCACTGAGTGCACGAGCAGGAGAGATTGAGTGCGCAAGCGGGAGAGATTGAGTGTGCGAGCGGGAGAGATTGAGTGTGCGAGCGGGAGAGATTGAGCGCACAAGAAATCTAGCACGATCAAGAAATCGAGGGAGGAAAGATGCTGCCAAGGGTGAGTTTCGATTTGATTGCTTCCACTTCCATTTTTTTAGTCCATTGCTTCCATTCCATTTCTTCCCTTTTTTTTTCTTGATTGCTTCTTTGCTGGCCGAGGTCGAGCTCGGGCGGGCCACCTCGGGCAGTTTTGCTTGCCGAGGGGCCGAGGTTATTCAAATAACCTCGGCCCCTCGGCGAGCAAAGGTGCCCGAGGTTGAGCTCCTGCCAGCCACCTCGGGCAGTTTTGCTGCCCGAGGGGCCGAGGTGGGATGAAATGCCACGGGAGCTCTGTTTTC
>NW_003314283.1:829994-907845 GCF_000143415.4 Selaginella moellendorffii | reverse complement strand
AAAACTGCCCGAGGTCGAGCTCCGGCCGGCCACCTCGGGCACTTTGGCTGCCCAGGGGGCCGAGGTGGAGTCTAGGCCCACTTGATTTTTTTTTTCTCTTTGACTGTTTGAATTTCTCATTATCTTTATTTAGTTTGACTAACAAAACTTTTTCTCTTGCAGAAAAGGAAAATTGTAATACAGAAAAAGGTTGTTGGAGCCAAGAAGACACGAGAAGTTCAATTTGGTACTGACGACGACATCACAATCGACATGTCCATTGGCACAACAGAGACACATTTAAATAGAGATTCACCACCTCCACCACCATCACCTCCACCATCACCACCTCCACCACCGCCATCGCCACCTCCACCACCTCCATCACCACCTCCACCACTTCCATCGCCACCGCCACCACCACCATTGCCACCACCACTACCACTATTGCCTCTGCCCCCGCCGCCACCGCCGCCACCACCATTGCCACCACCACTGCCACTATTGCCTCTGCCCCCGCCACCACCGCCACCACCACCAACGCAAATCCCTGAAGTTGGGCAATCTAGTGGTGTTCACGATAGGGAACCTGAGGAACAGCCTGGAGCTGAAAGAGTTGCAGACCTTCCTGACAACGTGGTGGACAAGCGCTTCCAAGAGACTGTTATGCGGACAAGGGAAAAAGCAGTTCACCAAACACTTGAGGCGCTCAAGTGGCCAGGCCCTTGTGACTTGATCAGAGAAATCCCCCTTTGCCGTTTGCAGCAGACGAACCTTGTCCGCACAGCATCCAAGTATGTCAACCCGGATATATACAGCTTGTTCAAACAGAATGGCCTTGCAACAAATATTGATATGTTTCTAGTCTCTTTTTGCAAGCCAGGAACAACGGACATCATTACTGTCACACCCGAGATTGTGAATAGCTGGGATCCTATTTGGAGGAGGAAGTCCCTAGAATTTGATGACATGCTTATCAGACATCCTGAGACTCGACAGCTTGCGGGGACAATGTTCCAAATTATTGACGGTAACCACCGATATGGAGCTTGGATGAAGTGTATCGACGATCATTTTCGTGATGATTCTGTCTACCATATCAACGTTCCAGTCGGCCATGTCTATGCGAGGGGACCTTTGGATGTCAACAGACTTATCTTGGCCTGCCAAAAAATCAATGCGTAAGTTTTATAATTTTACCTCTAACTCCACTTTAACTTGTTTTGTTGTGTTTAAATGTAGGCTTGGGCAGTTCGCTGTTCAAAAACAAAATCTTGTCCATAACATCGAGCAACTTCGATTTTTGGCAGACTTGAGTGAGGATGACATTCGCCAACATTATGGTGATGATCTCGCAACACTTGTTCGGCACTCACGCACTCAAAATGACAGTACAATTTGGTTCAACAACCCAATCAGTTTTATGCTCGCTGTGTGGTGTAAGGTATGTCTTTCCCTTTTATTTTATAAAAGCCTCTTTTAATTGTTTTGGTTTTTAGCCTTTGGTGAAGGTCAAGCAGGATGCTTATGAACTTGCATATCCGGAGAAGAGTCGGGAAGAGCTCTCAGCTGAGTTTGTACAAATTGAGCACAAAATTCAGCATGCAAAGTCCTCAAAGTTGAAGAAACTAGTATGCATTACAGACAATCGCAGGCCGAAGGAGTGGCTAGAGACTATAGCCAAAATTTCTTCTCATGAATGTAAGTTTTTTATCACACTTCATTTTTCTTAATTATGCATATGTTACTTTTGCAATGAACAAAACTCCAGATGACATGATTTACAATATCACAAAATCGAAGCTTCCATATAAGCAACAGATAGAGACTCTGGAGTTCCTCAATGTCTGCTTGATGAACAGAGAGAAAGGACAGCCAGAACTATTTGAGAACATGATGAGAAGGGCTGTCTACATCATGCAAACTATAAGTGAAGGTGAGAAGTTCTTGGCACCACACATTGGTGACGATCCAGATGGCACATTCATGTCTTTCGACACCTACATCAACACGTCATTGGAAGGGATCGAAGAGGGGTGGCTGCCAGAGAAGTCTACAAGCACAACAACTTATGATTGCCAACATGGTCAACTGTGAGACACAAAATCCCTAGGCCCCAAAGTGGAGCCGAAGGGGTGCCACGTGGTAGTGGCCGAAGCGAAAGCCAAACGAGCGTAACACGTTTGGACTAAAAGCTCCACCTTGAAAGGTCGAGAGCGGGAGTGGAACTCCCAACAAAGTGCTCGAGGAACAAGCACAAAGAGAGTAATAAGCGAGGCTCCAAAAAGGGACCCAAATGGACCAACACATGACACGTGGAAGTGTCCGAGATGGACCCGAGTTGGAGTCCGAAGTGGAGTCCGAGATGGAGTCCGAGATGGAGTCCGAGATGGACCCGAGATGGATCCGAGATGGAGTCCGAGATGGACCCGAAGTGGAGTCCGATTAGGAGTCCGAGATGGAGTCCGAGATGGAGTCCGAGATAGAGTCCAAGATGGAGTCCGATATGGAGTCCGAGATGGAGTCCGAGATGGACCGAGATGGAGTCCGAGATGGACCCGAGATGGAGTCCGAGATGGACCCAAGATGGACCTGAGATGGACCCGAGATGGAGTCCGAGGTGGACCCAAGATGGAGTCCGAGATGGAGTCCGAGATGGACCCGAGATGGAGTCCGAGATAGACCCGAGATGGAGTCCGAAGTCGAGACCGAGACCGGGACCAAGACCGGGACCGAGACTGAGACCGAGATCGGGACTGAGACCAAGACCGAGGCCGAGGCTGAGGCCGAGTCCGAGTCCGAGTCCGAGTCCGAGTCCGAGTCCGAGTCCGAGTCCGAGTCCGAGTCCGAGTCCGAGTCCGAGTCCGAGTCCGAGTCCGAGTCCGAGTCCGAGTCCGAGTCCGAGTCCGAGTTCGAGTTCGAGTCTGAGAGGGTGAAAGCCCAAAGCGTTCGTCTCCCAGACCCTGGGGGGTTTGGTGAGCTCCAAAAGTATAGTAGGGGGAGGACTGCAGTGGAGCCAGTTTGGCCAGGAAAGGCCAGTTTGGCCCAGGAAGGCCGGACCCAGTGTTGGGTGATGAGCTGCCCACTGGGAAGTCCAAGACTAGAGTGAACACGGACCGACAAGCGGGGTAGCTTGGTGAAGTGTTCAAGAGCCGGCTCTAGTTCCCCTGGGAGATCGACTGGCCGATGCTCCCAGTCCAAGTGTGGGTGGCACTACCTACTTGGATACCTGTCGTGGCTCAACGGAACCTCACTCTAAGCCCATGGCTAGAGCACCTAAAGGCGGAAGGCGGGGAGAGTACCCAAGTGGCTCGCGTAAGGCCACGGTGTTTCGAAATGTTGTCCCAAAGGCCCAGACTGTGGAAAGGAAGAGGAGCAGTCCTCTGGGGTAAGGACCAAGGACACAATCGTGTGGTGAGGAAGTCCTAGAGGACCGTGGGACTTAGTGGTCGGGCCTATGGGCCTCGATCCAGTGGCAGTGTCGGCAAACACGGCCAGGGGCAGAAAGGGACTTAGTGGGGACTAACAGAGGGAAATTGGGGAAGGCTATTCCCCTTGTCGGTGGGCATCCTAAGGATGCTAAGGAGTGGATCTGAGATGACCACTCACGGATTGTTTGCCTAGTCTTGGGGAGCCAAGACTGTGATGCAAGTGGTATTGGACTACTAGTGTGGCAAAGGTGATTGGGCATGGCCTTAGCGTAACAGGCTGCCATGTCGGTGGTGCCTTTGAGTGTCGGTCGTGGGATCGAACACGTGGAGCACTTGGACCAAGTGCAAATGTTGAGTGGCATGGATGCCATTCTCGGGGCTAGCAAGTCCCAAGTCCTGAATTGGACTTATGGAGGTTGTGATTGAGACTCCTCTAAGTGGTCGGAGGTGTGGTTAAGTGACTAAAGTAGAATGGAAAAAATTAGTCACTTACAATTTGGTATCGGAGCTGTTCCTTAGTCCGACTTTTATTGGTGCTCAAGTATATCACCATTGATATTGGCATCGGAAGGTCCTAGGAGTGGGCCTATCCTTGAGGAGTAGTACGTCGAGAGGACATGGCTCTCCACTCGAGTTCATGCATGAACTTGGGCGCGATGTGGTGGATAGAAAAGGGGCCAGTAAGGGAACGACTTTGGGATCTTGGGAACAGTATATGGTTTTCCTCAGAGAGTTGAGGATGTGACCCAGATGAGCATTTAACTTAGCAAACTGGCTAATGTAGTTGTGGTAAACAACTACAGTTGGGATCACGGGAAAGATGAAGACTCCAAAGCAATAAAGGAGTCATAAGATTATCCTCATATAGTTGAGGTTGGTGCTCATGAATGTGAGACCAGAAGTAATGACTATGGGAGGTCAGATACGAAAGAGGACTCAAGTCCTTGAAATGGTAGCCGGGGCTACCTTTAATAAATGCTGGAACAACCCAAGGAGTTGGGGGGTGTACTTAAACATGAGTTGGTATTCTCATTACATGGACAAGTAGTCCTAAGGGGCAGAGGTTGCCCCCAGAGAACAAAATCAAATGTCAGAGTAACACTTGTGAAAATAGTCCTCTTGAGTAGGACAGGAATGCAAGAAGTGTATTCGAGTGAGCTAGTGCCTCACAAGTAGGACCTTACAGGTCTGTGGATTAACCAAGTCCAAAACTGCTGGATGACTCAAGTAGAGTCAAGGAATGGTCCTAAAAGGACTGATGGAAGCATTTGGACTAAGGTGTGTTGTACCCCACGAAGGATGGGGGGGGATCATAGGATCCAAGGATGAGGATCCAAGGATGAGAACAAAGGGTATCTCATCGATGGCAAAATGTGCCATGCTAAAGTTATGGGAAAGGTGTTCCCAGAAGAAAACAACTTTGACACAAAGTTGTGTGTGACCTCTATGGCGCAGTGCTAACGGATGGTTGGCATGAGAAAGAGCGGTGTTGGTCTTGGCAAAGACTTAGACACAAAGGGGAAGTGTCATAGAGGTAGGCTCGTGGAGCCGATGGTGTGGAGACACCAAATGTGCCAATGTGTGATACCTTGAGGCTATGTTCGTGGGTTCATGAGAACCCCTTGCCAAAGGAATCCCAATGGAAATGGGAATGGCATAGCCTAAGCTGCAGAGCATGCAGTTGGAGTGTGGTGACCCAGATAATGATGGAGGTGTGGAAGCACCAAACAATGAGTTGTAGGACTTGACAACTATGAGGCAACTAAGCAAGAGGTGCAGAATAACTGGTTAAACGGGTAGAAGGTAGCTACCCAAGACTTCTTAATAGCATAGGGAAGTTGAATATACCTTTACGGGGGATAAGTTGCTTATGTTGCAATATAGTAAGTCAATGTCATAAAAGGAAATACTCATTGTCAAGAAAGCCATCATTGGTACACCCGAACACTCTAGAACACCAGAAGGTGGTGTTTGATATCGCAAGGGCAATGGATAAGGCCCAAGGGACTAAGTCCCTAGCGAATGATGGATAGTTGGTGCTATCCAAATGTCCAAGGTTGTGGAGACAGGAGAAAACTATCTACCCGAGTTGGACAAAGCCAAAAATGGAACTTTGGCAAGGCTAGTGACGGGCATGTAAAGGCCCATAAGCAACAATGTAATCCCAGTGTGTGGGATTATAAGGTGAGCATACCCGAATTGAAGAACCACTCCCTGGGCTATTGAGTAGGTTCATCTTTAGGAATACTTGCTAAGGCATGATAGAAAGTGCAAAGCTATCCTCCTGGTCTGGAGGAGAATGACCGAAGGAAAGGTGCGAAGCCAAAAGCAAGAAGTAAGGGGATAGAACCGAACCAAAGGAATCGAAGGGCATAACCAAGGTTGGTTATGCCAGCTGGGAGTGGAGAATCAAGTGGGGGCTCGAGGGTTGTTGCCGCTAGCAACCGTGATGCCATGGAGAGTCTAAAATATGGAATTGTCCATGTTAGACTATGTGGCAATTGGAAAGCTTGCAAAAAGGGAGGCCTTAGCAAGCTAAGGGACAGAGTCCCTTCAAGGTTCCCAAAGACGATTCTAGGTAGCTTAGTACCTAGAAAGGCCAAGCATAAATGGTTCATAGAATGCGCGAAATCAGAGTGGCGCAGCAGAAGCGTGGTCTTGAAGCTTGCAATGAGGCAAGGCTATCAAGGTTAGGGAAGTAGTTCTCGAGTGTTCAAAGAGAGGGCTTTGAACGAAAGTTGATGGTCAAGGACTTTCACGCTTGTGCAAGAACCATGTTACAGTGGTCAGAGGACTTGCCAAGCGAGATTAGCAAGTCAGGGGAACAAATACCCTAGTTGAAGGTGACAACTTCAAAAAGGGTGGGCCATGGGGCCAAGCGTGGAGGAGTCCATGCATGATCACAGACTTGTCAAGTGAGAGGACTTGACAGTGTGGAGGAACTAGGTTCCTAAGCTGTGATCTATAGCGCGCTTTGAGTATAAGTTGGTGCACCGGCGTGGGGAGTCACACCAGGCATCCGGTGTGATGCCATCTGTAGATGCATATATGGAGGTTGGGTTCGAGTCCCAACCCTCTAGTGCTTGGGTTCGAGTCCCAAATCACTAGGGCGTGGTGATGGATTGGAATAAGAGGACACTCATATTTCGGTGGTCATGGACTCTCAGTGGGGAGACTGGTTTGGGCACACCGCCAAGCGAGGGATGCCTCGGAGACATGATGCACGGTTAGATTGCTTAGTGTGAAAGCTCGGCATATCTAACTTGAACGCTTTGGTGCAAGTGGCACCAAGGACGTGGTGAGTGAGATGGGGACACCTAATCTCAGTTGCTGTGAACCCTTGGCCGTAAGGGCTGGCTTGGGTGCACCGCCAAGTGTGGGGAATGCCCCCGGGGTTATAGTCAACAACTTGAAGGTCTAGAAGACCAAGTACCTCTTGGCAACTCTGTTAAGGTGCCAAGGTGAGATCACTAGGTGATCTTATTTCCAAATAAGGACAAGGTCCTTGGTTGGCTAAGGAATGAAGTTTCTAGTTCAAAATGTTGAAATTGAACTGTTTAAGGTGGTGTGGCTTGGTCATGATGACCAAGTGGGAAGAGCACCTAAGAGAAATAAACTATGTCCGTGCGATGGCATAGTGAGTCCGAGGAAGGTAGTCTTTATAAGAGACCCATGGGAGGGTCACGAAGTTGGGCCATGGATAGAGCCCATAGCAGAAGATGCTAAAGAGACGTACTAGGGGTGAACAACCTCCGGACTTGGCAAAGAAGAGTCTTTGCTATGGAACCGAAAGGATACCTCAAAAATGGAGGTAGCGATCCTATGTTGCTGGGTGCAACAATCAAGGATAGGAGCAAAGGACTAGTGGCCAAGTTTGGGCCATGGAATTTAATGGAAGGGATCCAAATGGCAAAGTTAGCCAAGGAACACTAATGTGTTTGATGCTAACGGCTTGTGGGAAAGGAAGTGGACTTCCAAGGATGGATTCCTAAGTGCTCCAATTTGGCGAAATAAAAGCTCCAAGTGAGGGAGCGGCAAAGTAGCCAAAAGATAAAGCCGTGGACAGCCCTAGCACAGAATGTGATAACTGAAACTCAGTGCCCAAAGGTGGCATGAAATCGAACAGAGGATGATGGTGCCCTCAAGTGGAGAACTTCCTAGCATGAGGAAGTGGAGTTGCACAATATGTGCAATGCAAGGTGTCGGAGACACCTAGGAAATTGACTTCAAGAAGTCAGAATTAAAAGATCCAAAGTGCAAGGGTTATAGCGCTGGAAAGTGAGACCACTCGAGAACGAGTAGTGGGATCGAGTTAGAGAAGGTGTCTCTAACAGGTTTAGTGAAAACTAAACCAATAAAAGGAGAGAACCACCACAAGTGGTCAAATGAGCCTCTAAGTTGGAGAGGCTATGCTCCTTAGAGGATGGACAAGGCATGGTGAGCCTTTGGTGTCAAACCATAGACAGATATTGGTTGGGTGCCAAGGATGGAAATGGTAACACATGCGGGTGTTACTTTATGAAAGGGTTTACCGTTCGATGAGGACATCGAACTTCGTCTATGGGTGGTGGAGTTGTGAGACACAAAATCCCTAGGCCCCAAAGTGGAGCCAGAGGGGTGCCACGTGGTAGTGGCCGAAGCGAAAGCCAAACGAGCGTAACACGTTTGGACTAAAAGCTCCACCTTGAAAGGTCGAGAGCGGGAGTGGAACTCCCAACAAAGTGCTCGAGGAACAAGCACAAAGAGAGCAATAAGCGAGGCTCCAAAAAGGGACCCAAAAGGACCAACACATGACACGTGGAAGTGTCCGAGATGGACCCGAGTTGGAGTCCGAAGTGGAGTCCGAGATGGAGTCCGAGATGGAGTCCGAGATGGAGTCCGAGATGGACCCGAGATGGACCCGAGATGGATCCGAGATGGAGTCCGAGATGGACCTGAAGTGGAGTCCGATTAGGAGTCCGAGATGGAGTCCGAGATGGAGTCCGAGATGGAGTCCGATATGGAGTCCGAGATGGAGTCCAAGATGGAGTCCGAGATGGACCGAGATGGAGTCCGAGATGGACCCGAGATGGAGTCCGAGATGGACCTGAGATGGAGTCCGAGATGGACCCAAGATGGACCCGAGATGGACCCGAGATGGAGTCCGAGGTGGACCCGAGATGGAGTCCGAGATGGACCCGAGATGGAGTCCGAGATAGACCCGAGATGGAGTCCGAAGTCGAGACCGAGACCGGGACCAAGACCGGGACGAGACCGAGACCGAGATCGGGACTGAGACCAAGACCGAGCCCGAGCCCGAGCCCGAGCCCGAGTCCGAGTCCGAGTCCGAGTCCGAGTCCGAGTCCGAGTCCGAGTCCGAGTCCGAGTCCGAGTCCGAGTCCGAGTCCGAGTCCGAGTCCGAGTCCGAGTCCGAGTCCGAGTCCGAGTCCGAGTCCGAGTCCGAGTCCGAGTCCGAGTCCGAGTCCGAGTCCGAGTCCGAGTCCGAGTCCGAGTCCGAGTCCGAGTCCGAGTCCGAGTCTGAGAGGGTGAAAGCCCAAAGCGTTCGTCTCCCAGACCCTGGGGGGTTTGGTGAGCTCCAAAAGTATAGTAGGGGGAGGACTGCAGTGGAGCCAGTTTGGCCAGGAAAGGCCAGTTTGGCCCAGGAAGGCCGGACCCAGTGTTGGGTGATGAGCTGCCCACTAGGAAGTCCAAGACTAGAGTGAACACGGACCGACAAGCAGGGTAGCTTGGTGAAGTGTTCAAGAGCCGGCTCTAGTTCCCCTGGGAGATCGATTGGCCGATGCTCCCAGTCCAAGTGTGGGTGGCACTACCTACTTGGATACCTGTCGTGGCTCAACGGAACCTCGCTCTAAGCCCATGGCTAGAGCACCTAAAGGCGGAAGGCGGGGAGAGTACCCAAGTGGCTCGCGTAAGGCCACGGTGTTTCGAAATGTTGTCCCAAAGGCCCAGACTGTGGAAAGGAAGAGGAGCAGTCCTCTGGGGTAGGGACCAAGGACACAATCGTGTGGTGAGGAAGTCCTAGAGGACCGTGGGACTTAGTGGTCGGGCCTATGAGCCTCGATCCAGTGGTAGTGTCGGCAAACACGGCCAGGGGCAGAAAGGGACTTAGTGGGGACTGACAGAGGGAAATTGGGGAAGGCTATTCCCCTTGTCGGTGGGCATCCTAAGGATGCTAAGGAGTGGATCTGAGATGACCACTCACGGATGGTTTGCCTAGTCTTGGGGAGCCAAGACTGTGATGCAAGTGGTATTGGACTACCAGTGTGGCAAAGGTGATTGGGCATGGCCTTAGCGTAACAGGCTGCCATGTCGGTGGTGCCTTTGAGTGTCGGTCGTGGGATCGGACACGTGGAGCACTTGGACCAAGTGCAAATGTTGAGTGGCATGGATGCCATTCTCGGGGCTAGCAAATCCCAAGTCCTGAATTGGACTTATGGAGGTTGTGATTGAGACTCCTCCAAGTGGTCGGAGGTGTGGTTAAGTGACTAAAGTAGAATGGAAAAAATTAGTCGCTTACATCAACCTTATTTCATGCGATGTGCAGCTTATAGGTATAATATGATTTCTAAGACTGTTTTTTAATATATATTGTTTACAAGTATCTTCGATATAGAGGCATGCCATTTGAGGCACCAGTTTGCACTCAACTTGTTGCAAAGGGTGTAAGAGATGGAGGAATGTATCCAACAATGTTTGCGAGAGTTCCAAAGGCACCGAAGATAGAATGCCCTTGGGAGTTGGAGCTCCTAGGGAAAGAAACCTCTACACTAGATCGCGAGGAAATTATCAATGCTAGCAACAATGGCAATGCAAGTGACGATGGAGACGAGGATGAGGAAGCTCCAGATCAAGTTCATGTTCCACCACCAGACAGTCAGGAACAGGCTCCAATTCAACCATCAAACAACCAAGATCCGGATCAGGTTTTACCAGTAAATAACGATGATCAAGTGGTTCACAGAATATCACGTCGACCTCAAGGTAAGCAAAAGTGAATTTTACAAACTAAAGGTGGTAATACATGTTTTTTGCAACAATGACTGTTGGTAGTAATTTCATTCCAGCTCGACGAGATGCTCGTGAAGAGGAGTTGGAGGAACTCTCATCGACAACACGCCATATGACGGTATCATACTATTTATTACTTTTTTCATTCACTTAGCTCTTTTATAGGTCCGTCCTGTGTCCCCAATAACACAGCGAGGCATTGTGGGTATCTTCATTGGCTCTTACAGTAGATTATTGACATCTTTCACGGAAGATGACATCAACATGGATATACGCCGCCAGTTCAACCGTTGGTGCCAAAAGATACAAAGGCCCGTGCTCCCAGTTGCGGACTTCATTCTCTTTGACTTTCCAGATGGTCTTTCAGATATCGATGGGAAAGTTGAGGATTGGAACTTTCTCACACCTAACCACTTGCGCGATGCATTCCTATTGTCCGAAGTACTTATGCTCGAAGCTGGCCATGTCGTCTTCATCCTACCGAACGACCCCAACTGGATGTATGAGCTTATGACATGTGCAGCAGAAGTTCATTTCAAGTCATTCTCTTCCGGGTGCATTATGGATCCTATTGGCGTTGATACGAGGGGCGTCCAAGGGAAGCCTGAAAAGGTGAGTATGTATTTTATATTTTTATCTAATTTCTAAACATTTTTATTTTCCAGGTTATGATGTGGACCTATCATGCCTTCTGCAGAAACACACATGATGGGTTTTGTGATAGCGAACGTGCAGCACGTGTTTTGCCTGGGTACGACAGTTCCACTAACATCATACCCAACCTTGTGGATGAGCAGATCCGCAACACGTTTCCAGGGTACCGATTCCAAACTCCATCAGCAATGCAAGTCTTGCTTGAGCTCTATTGCCCACCAGATGGTATTGTGATTGATTGCATAGCAAGTAGCGGTTCTATGGTGGAGGCAGCACGTGACTCTGGTAGGTCAGTGTTTGCTATTGAAGAACATCATTTCTTCAAATGCCGGCTCAGAGGATTTCGTGAGTTGCCTTCAACCTCAAGGAGGTAAATTATGTTTTATTAAAATTTCAATATATATTTCATTCTATTTTATAGATCACAGTCACCTGGAGTTTCTAGAATTTGAGGATTTCGAAGTCTCCCTGACTATGCAGAAGCCATGGCTCAACATATGCAAGGTGAATCTTCCCCGCAATACCACTATAGGAGGAAGTATAAAAGAAATCATTATGTTGATGATGAGGCAGAAGAAAGTTAATTGCATCCTTACATAAAATGGAAAGCTTATTATATGTTAGATGTCAGTGAAAGTGTCAGATGTCAGTAAAATTGTCAGATGTCAGTGTCAGTGTCAGATACCATAATTATAGATTATCATTCTCACTTGTCACCATCACTTTGTAGCGTTTGTGTGTTGCCATCTCCTTCTTCAACATTTTGTAAACAATTGTATGTGATATGATAGCACCTTCTAGAACAAGGTATGTTACCTACAACTAATATCATTTTATTATATTTTTTCTTTTAATAGTGACAATACTATAGTATAGTAAAGTAATTCTAGATCTTACATTCCACTATAGGGTGGCCTAAAAACCCCATATTTTGCACTAGCCAATGCAGTGTTTCCCAAGGGGATGTTATTCCTCACCATGAAGCGATAGTGGGTATGTGTCTGTAACTCATTCTTGAATCTATTGTACATCCACATGTGCACATTTTCCAGACCTGCCGTTGGGCAATTCTTACAGTGCTCAAGAAAAGTTTGTAAACCCATAGAGCCATTTGTCTTGTCCAAGAAAAAATAGCATATTGGACACTGAATGTAATAGCGTTCTGTGCTTTCAAGTAGTCCTGCCATGTCAGGAGCAAGATCTTGCAAAAACATGTGGCATTGCTCTTGAAGCGCTAAAGGCAATCCCTCTCTAGTAGCAAGATCCGGAATTTCACATATAGGGAGCTCTAATTCAGCTTCACTAGAGCCCTCAGCAGAAAAAGGATTGTTATGTAGAGGTGAAGGTGGAATGTTGGTAGAACTTGGGGATGGAGGTGGAGATTGATATGAAATGCTGGGGGGCCAAGTACGATTAGCAATGGGTCTCCTTTGAGCCAATATAAACTTCTAAAGAGCTCAAGGAGAACAAAAAACCTACAATGACTATAACTTTTCTAGATAGTTTATATACTAAGTTTTAGTCTTGGGAATGCGGCTTATTTATTATGACACTGACAATACTCAGATTCTTGGGAACGAAGTTTATTTATTATGACACTGACAATACTCAGATTCTTGGGAATGAGGTTTATTTATTATGACACTGACAATACTCAGATTCTTTAAATGTCAGTCTTGGAAATGGGGCTTCATAATCATAGCTTTCTTGTAAACATAAGAGCTTCTAGAATTTTAGATTATCGTGTATACACATGCTCTATCATTATGATGAATCCTACTTTGCTACACATATACACATGCCAAATGTCTACGGAAATAAATTGCAAGGAAATATAGACCACATTATAGTGGTAGAGCACGTTGGCACGTTACCATTCTCTCATGTGAGATTGCCTTTTAGTCTTGGAAATGTAGATAAAGTTGATTCTTTGATGTGATATTACTTTTGAGTCTTTCGAAAGATTTTGATTTCTTTTATCATTATTTACAAACAATTCCCAAAAACTTTTAATGAGGATTCACTGCAAAATATACCTTGGTCTTATCATATGAGAGGATTGCGATATAGGCAAGCAATAGAGTTTTTAATATGAATTAATATGTAAATTACAAATGTCATGGAAAGTTTTATGGAGTAGATTTCTTGGTGCTTTCCGCTGTGCTGTTCATTTCTTCATTTCTCTTGCTCTGGACTGTTGTTTCAGAAGTAATAGGAGCATTTTTATCAATCGTGATAGTGGTCTCCACATTCCCAGATGGGTAATAAGGACCAGGAGTGTAATATGGAGATTGTGGTAGTGAAACAAAATTAACATTCTCACATTCCTTTGCACTACAACTCTTACTCACAAATCTTGTATTTTCCTTGCTTCCCATCTTCTCAAGAACCCTAAGAACTCTTTTGAATGAAGGAATAGTATCTACAACTATAAAAGTATTCAAAATATTAAGTAGTCAAATCAAATATGACAGCTGTAACAGTTGTCATAATAAAATAATATAGTTTTATAAAAGATAGGTTCTCATGAACTTTGTCTTTTTTAAACAATTCAATCTTATAGAAACTTTTAACTTAGATATTTACGTATTTTAATATTTTAAAGTTTGCTAGAACCTTCATTTGTTCAATTTAGATCTCCTTTGTAATATTTCTTATTGACTATGTTGACTTGAGTTGACTTGTGTTGAATTGAGCTCAACTCATGAGCTCAACTCAACTTTGGACCATCCCCTTACCTTCTACCAGTTTAACCAATTATTTTGCACCTTTTGTTTAGTTGCCTCATAGTTGTTAAGTCCTCCAATTCATTGCTGGTGCTTCCACACCTCCATCATTATCTGGGTCACCACACTCTAACTGCATGCCTTCTAGCTTAGGCTATGTTATTCCCATTTCCATTGGGATTCCTTTGGAAGGGGTTATCATAAACCTGCCAATTTGACCTCAAGGCAGCACACCTTGGCACATTTAGTGTCTCCACACCATCGGCTCCACCTTTATGACACTTTTTACTTGTGTCTAAGTCTTTTTGCCAAGACCAATATGGTTGTCTTTTATGCCAATTATCCATTAGCACTGCACCATAGAGTTCATGCACAACTTTGCGTCAAAGTTGTTTTCTTCCGGGAAACTCCTTCCCATGACTTTAGCATGGCACCTTCTGCCATCAATGAGATACACACTATTCTCATGCTTGGATCTCAAGATCCTCCCCATCCTTTTCGGGGCACCACACAGTTTAGTCCAAATGCTTCCATCAATCCCTTAGGATTATTCTTTGACTCTATTAGAATCATTAGACTTTTGGACTTTGCTAATCCGACGACCCATGAGGTCCTACTTTTGAGGTGCCAGCTCACTAGAATACAACTCCTTGTATTCACGTCCTACTCACAAGGACCATCTTTGCAAGTGTTACTCCGACACTTGATTTTATTCTCTAAGGGCAACCTTTTGCCCCTTATGACCACTTGTCCATGTGATGAGAATACCAACTCATCCTCTAAGTACACCCCCAACTCCTTGGGTTGTTCCAACATTTATTAAAGGTAGCCCCGGTTACCATTTCAAGGACTTGTGTCCTCTTCCGTATTTGACTTCCCATAATCATCAATTGCGGTCTCAAACTTATGAGCACCAGCCTCAACTACATAAGGGTAATCTTGTGACTCCTTTATTATTTTGGAGTCTGCCTCTTTCCCGTGATCCCAACTATAGTTGTTTACCACAACTACATTAGCCCGTTTGCTACGTCAAACGCTCATCCGGATCACATCCTCAACTCTTTGAGGAAATCTTTATATTGTTCCCAATATCCCAAAATCATTCCCTTACTAGCCTTTTCCATCCATCACATTGCGCACAAGTTCACGCATGAACTTGAGTGGAGAGCCATGTCCTCTTGACATGCTACTCCTCGAGGATAGGTCCATACTTAAGACCTTCCAATTCCAATACAAGTGGTGATATACTTGGCCACCAATAAGAGTCGGACTAAGGAACAGCTTTGATACCAAGTTGTAAGTGACTAATTTTTCCATTTTACTTTAGTCATTTAATTGCACATCCGACCACTTGGAGGAGTCTCATTCACAACCTCCATAAGTCTCAGTTAGGACTTGGGGTTTGCTAGCCCCAAGAATGGCATCCATGCCACTCAACCTTTGCACTTGGTCCAAGTGCTCAATGTGTCCGATCCCATGACCAACACCCCAAGGTACCACTGACATATCAGCCCGTTACGCTAGGCCACGCCCACTCACCTTGGTCACATTGGTGGTCTAACACCATCTACATTGCAATCCCGTCTCTCCAAGACTGGGCCATTCGTCCATGAGTGGGCACCCCAGATCCACTTTTTAACATCTTTAAGATGCCCACAGACATGGGGAATAGCCTTCCCCAATATCTCCGTTCTGGTCCCTACCAAGTCCCTTTATGCTCTATTTCGTTAAAGTGGGATTTATTCAGTAAAATGGGACTAGGTACAAATTTTCAAGTATTTGAAAATGACGTGAAATTATATGTTTTTTGTCCAGGGGCTAGACATATTTGGGGCATGGTGACTAGTGCGGTGACTTTATGTCCAGACTGAGTCCATCTGGTTGTATAATAAATCTCATTGTCAAAGTGAACAAGCCGAATCTGAAGCTAAAGAAGAGCGATGACATGCGCGCACACACTATTTGTTTGTTCATTGAGCGTGTGGTGAGCTTTCCAAGATGAACGTCATTCCTATTAGCCAGACATATCACTTAATGGTGAGAACATTTAGATATTATTCAATGTTATCTTTTTCTAACGAATCTAATTGTGAAGGTGTAGCAAGAGGCATTGCTAGTCTGGAGAAGTCATTTAACTCATTTGACCACCCTTAGTGTATTTTCATGAAACTAAATAACATTCATATTATTAAGGAATTTCTCTAGTACCTTTTTTTTACGACATAGAGGCTTGCATTTCTTTCAAAGGTGATTTAGTAAAAGGCCTGAGGGCACATGCCATTCTATTTCTCAGACCGGTATTAAGATATACTAGTGCAAAGGGAAAAAGGTATTTGGTGATCAAGTAAATGGCATGAGGGCACACGCCATTATAAGCCTAAGCGCTAGTGGACACCTCCTTTTTGGTACTCTCAACGGTACTATCATCCTTCTCCGGGTCAGTTGTTTTGCTTTGGATTGTTGTCTCTGACGTTACTGGGGCGTTCTCGATAGTTGTTAATGTTGCCGTTTGTTCAGAAAAATGATCACCTGGAGTATAGTACGGGGAGTTTGGAAGACTTATATATTCTACATCTTCACCTATCTCCTTCTCCGTCTCCTTTTCTGCCTCACTTACAGATTTTGTGCTTGCCATGAGAACGCTCTTCACCCTAAAATATGGAGTTCGTTGTGTTATAAAAGGAAACCAACACACACGCTGCAAGGGAATGATGGTACATAAAGCACGTAAGCCCACAATATGGGTTTATGTGCCATTAATATGGGCCACACGCCATATTATTAGATTTATGCACGTGTGATTGGTAAATGCATATATCACATCATCTTTGTTTTACCTCACACACTATATCAGGCCTCCTCTAATTCAGATTCGGATTGTTCACCTTGAAATAAAATACATTAGAAACTTAGTAAAGGAATATTAATGAATCTCACCTTGAACCCGGGTTATGAATGCTCTTGCTGCATCTCTTGCATGGTCTGGCAAGGTGATGGTGGCACTCTGCTTCCGCATCCAACCATGCACAACATTATCCACCGATATGCTCATGCTGGGATCCCTTGGATTCAGCACCCATCTCTTTTCTAGGTAATCCTTCGTATATCCAGAACTTGGCTTGAACCACTCCACAGTTACATTGAAGGAGTTAGTTTCCGCGTCCTCCTCTGCATCAATGATGCAGCGCCCCACCCATATCATTTGTTTTTTATTACTGGGTCTGACAAGCACGACCATTCCTTTGCAGACCTGTACTGGATTGAATGCTGAATCTGGCTTCTTGTTCCTCGGCCCACAATAGTGATCCTCAACATCGTTATCTGTCACTGCATTTCCAGAGGACATTGTTCCGCTACCATCTGGTGCTCTGGGTTCTGGCCAAAAGGACTCTTCCAATTCTTCATATACAACCGGCCCATTTTGGATAGTAGATATAATCTTCTCCCAGTATTCGAGCAAAGGCTTGCACCTCTGAAAATAGGATTCTCCACCAAACACCAACCCCCTCTTCCAGAAGGCAATATGCTGTCTAATCCCGGCCACTATACTTTCCTGGTCTTTGAGTCCATCCGGGTGCATCGGCCGTGGGGAACCCTGAGGAATCATAGGTTCCCCAGTTATGGGATCTCTCTTGAAGAGTTCAATGCCGTCCACTGGCAGCCACACTGTGTCCCATTCTCTCATCTTGTACCTCATCACTGGAGCACCGTCACACATGCTGAAATGAAACTGAAGAGGCTTGGAGTGGCCAATCAGCATTTCGGATCCATCCCTGATGTAGCCTCTTACAAACCCCTTAAAGTCTGGAACCTCTGTCAGAAGTGCAGCTTCAACAGTGCCTTTGATGCAATTTTGGAATTCATCGTAGAGTTGTGGGAGGGTGAGGACATTGGATCACCGGAGGGACTCTGCCAGGTGACTGAACATGGCATCGACGTCTTCATGAGTGTGCCCAACCATGAGAAAGCCAAGTGTAACCGTTTCAAATATGCCTTTGGCAACAAGCATCGCCAAGTACGCGAAGACGTACATGTTTTTGTTCTCACTGCCAGCATTGTCTGTTTGGAGCAGAAGATGGGGTGGAAGGCCACATCGGCCGCAAGAACTTCCTTGAGATTCTGCTTCGTTTGGATGAGGCTGTGCATTCACCGGGCGACCAGCCTCGTCGGAATGGCATGAGGCCTCACGTGATAACCCTACAATCTGACGGCCAACATATTCACTGGGATGGCATGGGGCCCCACGCGATACTACAAGCCTTTGCTCCTCTTCCAACTGAACCCTGTATGGGGTTCGATCGACAAGGGCCTTATGCAAGGGTTGGCCGTTCAGCTCAGTCTGCGCACTTTGCAGAGACCTTAAGTGTTTTGCTAGGGACGCAATCACCATGTTTGCACCCCCGCCACCCCATAGAGGTACAAAGAAGTTCCCATAGTTCTGGGCACCATGCCCATGAGCGATTATGCCAAACAGAGACACAGGCAGCTGCATGGATGAAGAGATTGCTTTGGGGCCAGGATTGAGTCGAGGTAAGCACGTCTTTTTTTGGTCCATTTTGTCGTGGATGATGCAGAGGTAAGAGTCAGGTCTCTCCATGGAGAGAATCCTGTTATGATAATATGCAGTCCTGCAGCTTCTCTGCTCGATGTTGTGGTCGAGCCGCCTTCTAACCAACGTCTCTCGCTCTTGAGCGCTGCAAGAATTCTTCGACAAAGCCATTTTGATAGCAGTGCACTCGTCACACTTTGAAAAGCTGGAGTACTTTCCTATACTCACATCCCTGAACCTGTTGCTCCACAATCTACTAAATCTAGATTGGCTCAGCTTCCTGTAGTCATTACTCTGGAGTTCCCGATTCACATCTTCCAATATGGCCCCCTTGGTATACATGGAAGCGAGAACTCGTTGGGTGTCTCGTGTTCCATCTTCCAAGAGGCGGGTTTTATGTGGTTGCTGCTCGCTACATGTCTCGACAAACCTCTTGAAGATTGCCTCTCCATATACAACATGACCCCTGGTTTTGTACGTACCGACACAAGGGTCCCTTTTGCAACTCTCTTCCCACCATTCAAAATGTAAACCTTTTCCCCAACCCTGAAGGCCATTCTGAAAGTGCAGAAAAGAAGTTAAGACCATACAAAAAATGATTGGAGAATGGCCTAAATCATAACATACCAAACAACCTCAATAGCATGAGGCCACATGCCATTATTCAAACATGCTATTGACACCCACGTGAAATTTTGCATTCACAAAATTGGCATGAGGCCTCATGCCATCTTGATATACACACAGCTGCAGGCAAGTAAAAACATACATGACAATACGCTAGCCATGAAATTGCAAGGGCCCAAGATGGCATGTGGCCTCATGCCATTTCTAAATGTGGTCCTAAGCCATTCCATGGTGAACATACCAGGAAGCACAAGTGCCGAATATCAAGAGGAAGCGGTAGCCACACCAAAGACAGTGCCGCTCGCAACACCGCAACTACTCGTAGCGCCGCTCGCAACACCACAACTGCTCGTAGCGCCGCTCGCACAAACTGCCACTCGCATAAACTGCCGCTCGCAATGGCGCTCGCAATGCCGCAACCGCTCGTAGACGCATAAACCACAGCCCACAACGCCGCTTACACAAGCAGCACTCACTGCGCTCAGCGGAACCAAGAACACGGCGCACAAAAATGATAGACCTAGAAATGAGTTCGAGAATTCAAAAATAACACACGCTTGAATGTCACATCAAATCCTCTGACAAACCAGATCTTATGACTCCTCTGACAAATTTCAAACTGAGTAGCTTCTAGACTTTGCTGTCGGAGGTTGAACTTTGTCACATCATGTCCTTGCCTCGATCCAGCTGTGCCATGTCAGTGATTCGAACTTTGCCATGCCATGTCAGCGATCCGCGCCAAGATTATTTGCCGTGTAAAGGAATAATTATGCTCTGTGTGTACGTCCATTTATGGCAATATAAGGCCACACGCCATTCAAAGAATAATGCTAGTCGAGCATTTTTTGGTGCATTTTTGGGTTCAAAATTGCATGAGCCCACACGCTATAAAGTTTACCTATACCAAAAATAGAAACAGCTTTAGTAACTTAGGAATTTAAGTGGTTGAGGCATTTTTAAACTTACAAACACATGCCCTACTTACATTCCTTTGGTTGCTTAAAATTCAAAAATATTATAAACCTTTCTTTTTGCATTTTCAATGTTTTCCATTATGGTTTTTGATTTTCGCAGGACCAGCCTAGTAATCTATTTGCATCACGTCATGTTTATAGCTAGCTTTCGTTTGTCCCCTTCGCTAGCCTGAGATACATCTGCTCGGCATCTGCCTCTTACAGCATTTACCCAGAAAGGGCATCTTTCTTCACGCAGCATTTGCCACATGTTTAGGGTTTAGGGTTTAGGGTTTAGCAATTCAGTAGCTTGATAAACATGCAAATATAGAACTTGATGCAAAATCCTTTGATATGTCACAATGCCCCTAGAACCATAAACACATTTCAATAGAGAGGGTCCTTTCATTTCATAACTCCTTACGTAGATCTTGGTGAAATCAGAGTTAGTGAAGTTAGTTTCTTGTGATCCCGCATCTGATTGTGATGTCCCTTTGCAGTGTCGATGGAAAGGTCAATGCACACCAAACTGTAAAATCTTGGAGCAAAATAACGGTCGGATCTATGGCAAATGCCCTTGAAACATTGTAAGGCTCGTGTGGTTTCATGTGGTGTCCGATCGAGATGCTTCTTTGCAGGGTCATCAAGAAAGACATTGTATACCATTTTGTAAAATTTAGTTGCGATCTAACGGTTGGATCTCCAGAAAACTCAAAAAAATCTTGCGCGTGTCAGAATATCCTAGGAATATACTCCTATGTGCCCCTGAAAATGGCATGCGGCCCCATGCCATTCAAGAGATAACGCCAGATGATGCCGAGAATTTTTTGGTGCATTTTTTGGGTTCAAAATTGCATGAGCCCACACGCTATAAAGTTTATTTTTGCCAAATAGAGAAAAGTTTATCTATGTCATGTGAGGTAGTTACAGTCTTTTGTGCTTGGCATCTGCCTCTTGCAGCATTTGCACTGAAAGGGAATTTTTCTCCATTCAACATTTGGCCTTGAAAATGGCATGCGCCCACACGCCATTCAAGGAATAACGCCACAGGACACCTAGATTTTTGGGTTTAAAATGTTTAGGGTTTTTTGGGTTTTTTCAAAATATTTTGGGTCCAACGTTTTTTGGGTTTCTTTGGTTCAAAATTGCATGAGCCCACACGCTATAATATTGATTTGAGAGAAAAATAGAAACAGATAGAATTTCTTTATTTAGCTGAACATCTGGCATTTTTGGAAATACAAGATGCTTTGGAATATCCAATCATGCATGGTATAAATATAGTGAGGGTATTAAATGATATCCCAATCATGATCTTTCTTTTGGATTTCGCGTGCATGCAGTCCGAGGAATGATGACATTGCGGATTTCTTTTGGATTTTGCGTGCTTGCATGCGCGCGGCAATCCAGAAATTAATGGTGGCGCCCAAGTCCGAGGAATGATGATGTGGCGGGATTACCAACCGTTGTGACATTTCGCGCGTGTGAGGTTAGGTTTTGCATTTTGCTTCGTACTTGCGCTCGCACACTCGCGCTCGCGCTCGCATCACACTCGTGCTTCCGCTCGCATCGCGCTCCCACTCGCGATCACGCTCACTTCTATACAGATTTCTCGTGTGCATCGGCGTCCACTCGCGCTTGCATCACACTCGCGCTCGTGTGCATCGGCGTCCACTTCAAGACACACCCAGTTTGTAACTTCGCCGCCAACTCCGCCGCCCACTCCGCCACCCACACGCAGCCCACTTGGTGTCCCGGGAGATTTCAACGCCACTCTCCAACTGTAAGTGGCAGAGTAGCCTTGCTGCTACGATCCGCTGCACACACAGTGCACATTCGCCAGCGAGTCCGGCCTCGATTGTCACGGCCTCCATTCGGCTTCAAATGGTAAGTCTTTTAGGCCAAGTAGAAAATGGCATAAGGCCACATGCCATTCAGTAGCAACATTGGCATGCACCGATTGGGCTCTCGAGTGCAGTCCGGTTACAAATGGCATGTAGCCTCACGCCATCTTAGGATGCAGCCTCAAGACATCTGATGCAGTGGTGAATGGCGTGTGGCCTCACGTTATTTCCAGCTGCTAGCTTTTCATCTGTCAGCTCTAATTGTTATGCATTTCTGAACAGGCGAGGAATTGCGTTCTTCTTCCAGCCACTATCAATGTGGATGCAGAGAAGGGGGAGGAGCTCACCAGTTGGACTTTCGGGATGGAAGGCGAGGATCTGAGGCTGTACAACACAGATGGTGGGAGAAAAGAATGCATGGGGATCCTCATCCAAGTGACAGACACTCCATGCAGTTCCATGCAAGAATATGGACTGGCACTTGTGGTAGAGACAACGTCCGCCTTCAAGATCCACCTTGCACATCCCAGCGGCTTCCCGGAGGGGGGCAGCGGCTATGAGGAATTCCTAGAGGGAGCTAGGGAGAGGTTGTCCAGGAGGCCCACAATTTCAAAGACGCTGCGGGTCTATGAAGATCACATGGAATCCATGGACCTCACCTACGGCGATGTTCAAAAACTATATTCCAACATTGAGCCGTTGAGAGTGCCTCCAGTTCGCGAAGCGAAGGGGAAGGGGGTCGATCTGGAAACTACCCCGAAGCAGAAAAGGGTGGTCAAGCTCAAGCCGACGTCCGACTCTGCTGCTCCAAAAAAGAAGCTACTCGATGATGCCATTGCCTCGGGTTCGAACACTACACCCACCAAAAAGAAGAGCTGCAAAGAGCAGAAAGAGCAAGAAGAGGCAGCAAAAATTGTTGCAGATAATAGTACTTGTTACTATTCCAACAAAGTATATACAATCGACATGAGCCGTATCGACATCCAAAGCAAATACAACCACAGGCTAGTATCTGATGAGTGGGTGGAGAAACTGAAGCAGAAGATGCTGGCAAGTCCAGTAACACCCGACATCGCAGACGTGATCCCCTACTACCAAACAATGAAGGGCGAGACGAGGTTTCCAAACTTGATCAATAGGAAGGTGTTGGACGATCAGAACATTCGGTTTTATGCCGTCTCCGGGCAGCATTCTAGCTTGGCGATGCAAGAGATAGTTCTGGATATTATGGTGGGCGAGGAGGTGAAGAAAGTCTTCAAGACAAGAGTTGTCCGCCTGATAAAAGGCAACTCGCCCCTCCGATCTATCATATCCATCTCCCACGTGCAGAATGTCAAGCAAGAAACGTGCTACAAATCGGGTCTGCACGAGACATTGGCACGAACACAGAAGCTCTGGGTTCAATTGAAGAAGCCACAAAAACCAGGACAAGGACATGCACTAGCAATTAGCGCCTGGCAGGTAAGCCTCGTTGCATGTGGCATAGCATGTGGCCTCACGCCATTTCCATTGCAGGAATTCTCGAGTCTTCTCTCGAAAACACTGGGGGTCAATGACACACTCAGCATCCATAACATTCTACTCGTGACAAAAATTGTTTTTGACAAATGGGTAGATGTGCTGAGGAGGTACCATGACGGGGAGTTGCTAAACTCAATGGGTGTGGAGGACAGCCGGAAGCCCAATGATTTGAAGCTCAACGCCTTGCGTTTCTCGCGGTCTCTAGACGACGACGACCTTCTGACAGTGGCTAATGCTCTTCTACGTGGTGAGGAAGTCTTCAACAAGACCAAAATGACTCCCGGCCATATTGTGACATACGAGGACTTGTGCACGACTCTGAGAGCTCGTGCGCTATTGAAGGATTGGATCTTCGAGCAAGTGGCCGTGGAGAGGGTGAGCATCGACACCACGCAAGAGATGATGGAAGAGCTGGACTTGTCAAATGAAGACATCGACGAGTACGTGAAGGGGGCCCCCAAGTTCATCGATCTGCTGCGGGATGCCACGAAAAGTAAAGCTGAGAAGTTGGATCAGTATCCAAATTTCATTAAGAGGGATGTCGACCGCCGGCTTCAGAAACAGCTCGACCCCGTAGCAGAGGCCTATCGAGAACCTTACCGGGTATACGTGAATTCGGATGAGGATCAAAGGTGGAGGAGCATCGTTTCCCGCGGAGATGAGCAGGTCAAGAGCATCTTTTGTGTGATGGACTTCACAAACGAAGAGATCACTCATGCAGACGAAGTCAGCTCCATCATTGACTTAATGGTGGGACTTGCGGAGGTGGAATCTTCAGTCCACTATATGATCTACGACTCCGAATCCTATCACAAGTTCTGGAAGGCCTTGAACGAGGTGAAGGCTCAGTTGAAAGGCAAGTAGATGCGGGATAATGGCTAAGAAGAAGATACTGACGAATGTCCGCATCTTCACACTCGCCCTTGTTATTGGTCCTGCAGCAGAGTGGGACTGGAGTGACTTCCCAGCTTCGTTCGACAAGGCCGATCGAATTGATCTGAGGGAGGTCAATTTACCAATGTCTGAGGAACTAAAGACGGCTATGGAGCTTTCGAATCCAAAGAAAGCTCCAGGTGCAGCATGGGAAATGCTCAGCTGGGTCTTCAACGCAATAGCGGGTGACACCAAGGGCAAATGCGTTGTCGAGTACAACTGCGGCGGACTATTCTTTCGAGCCGCACTACTCAAGGGTGTCCCGTGTGTTGCAGTGACAAACTCCATTGAAGAGGTGACTTCAATGGAGCATATAATTACAGTTGCCAAAGAAAAACTGTATCTTCTCTGCGAACCTGGTGAGTACGCACTTTAAGTTTAAATGTTATCTCACAAGCTCTGTATGCAGGAGCGTGGCCACCCCCAGATGCTGAAACGGCGTTAACAGCTACTGATGTTAGGCTGAGCTCACAACCTGCACAAGGTAAGGTCACGTGAGGCCTCACGCCATTTTGATTATAGATCGTTGTGAATATTCAGACACGAGGACTGAAAAGTGCACTGGTGGCGCGTCGAAGAAGGACAAACAGACAAGCAATAGGAAAAAAGGAGGTACAAATTATATTTGCAATGGCGTGTGGTCTCATGCCATTCCGTGCAGGAGACACTTCTTCAAAGGCAAAACAGGCAAGCACCAGCCAAGCTCAAACTGACAGTGGTCATAAAAAGCGAAAGCACGTTGGACAGTCGTCGGGATCAGAGGCGTTTGATTCGAAAAGGAAGAAGGGCAACGAAAAAATGATAGGTAATGCCTCGCGGTTATGGCGTGTGTGCTCATGCCATTCATTGCAGATCAAGGGCTGAGTGAAAGGAGCCAGTCACCACCTCCTGACTCAGATTCCTATGGCGGACTCCCCTTCCCCAATCTCAATGGAGAGGTACAATGGATGAGGGATGCTTTTCAAGTCAGGGCCACGTTTTTCTCATCTCGTCGTCTTCGAAGGGTGCAACAACGTGCAGAAACCATGTTAAGACAGTCGGGTGAGGATACGGTCCTAAGTCAAGCACTGAAACAGGCTATGGATGTCTTGTATTTTGAGATGGAGACTCGGCCAGATGATTTTCCCAAGATGGTCCTGGAAAAACAAGCCATCCAGCTTGAGCAGCCTATGGAAGAAATGCAGGAGGGGGATGAGGAGCCAGAGAAAGATAATGAGCAGGAAGAGCAGAAGGACGAAGAGGAGGACAAAGAAGAGGAGGACGAAGAAGAGGAGGACGAAGAGGACTTGGATGGTCCTCACAATGGTGACGATCACAATAACGACGATGATGATGATGACGACGATGGCCAGCCTGAGGTGGCCAAAGAGCAGCGGAGGAAGGTCATACAAGACAAACCATCAGGTAAATAATAGTACATCCATTCCTAACCTTTTACCATTTCTAACATTGTCCATGTAAGTCGCAAAAGAAATGGTAAGTAGAGATTATTCAGTTGAATTAAGATACAAACTCTAGCCTTTAGTGTCGAGGAAGGATAGTGCCAAGCAAGGGTCGAAACGTATGTCCAATCCTTCAGAATCAGCAGTGCGCCCAATAGCAGTTGATGGTAAATACAGTATAGTCGATTCAATGTGCTAATGAGTTTGTTTTTAGTAGCCAGTAGGGAGGATACCATCTCAATCGAAGGGAGATATTTGGACATGCATATGGATCCGCCAGTGGACTCTACTTGCTTGCAAGAGTCATCAGAGCTGGTGGAGGCTACTATCCATATCAACACCAAGCAAACTGACCACGCTCCACTTGATGCTGCCCATACCACTGAGTCAATCTTGTCCACGTATCCAACTGACGGTGACCAGGCATGAGGCCGCCCTAGCCGCCGAGCCGGTCGTATCCTCATTTCCAACGGACTCAACGTGTGCCCAATCGTCTGACTACGCACCGTTGGAACCTCCCTACACCGCCCCTGCTGCCTGTTCGGTCATGTCCACTTTGCCAACGGAGGCACCAGCTGAAATGGCATGTGATCACACGCCATCGGAACCACCCCATGCCACTGTTGAGCCAGTTGTACCAGAGTCTACAGCTGAAATGGCATGTGCCCACACGCCATCGGATGCGATTGACCCCACATTGCAGAGGAGAGTATTTCCGCCCTTCACGTTTCCTCGACCAAAACCCTCTGAACGACCATCGGGAGCACCATTCGCTAATATTGTAGATGGTAAAATTGACTTGTACCATTTTTTATGCTGACGCATTTCATTTCAGAGTCACGGCAAAAGTACTGTATCGTTTTTGATCTAAACGGTGTCCTTTTCTCCCATGAGCGTGGCTCGTCCTCGAATGTCACTGCACCCTCCAAAGCCTGCGGTCGCAAGTTGGTCAAAAGAGACAGATTCACATTAATCACACGGGAGAAATTGCGGGATCTAATAATGACCATGCGACACTTAAAACAGAGGGCCGGGTTCAATTTGCAATTGGGAGTTTGGACATCCATGATGCGCCACAATGCATTAACGTTGCTACAGATGATGCACGATCAGACGCGAGTAATATTATCATTTGACTTTCTCCTAACGCAGGAGGATTGCTTGACTATGGTCCATGTGAGGGGTAGCAAGCCCATCTTCGTCAAGCTAGAGGCTGTAGTGATGAACCGGACTGCTAGGTCAAGTGAAATCCTCATCATCGATGACTCGCCGATTAAAACTGCAGCTAACACGCACACATATGCAGTGCACCCCATCTCTTGCAGTATGGAAACTAGGGAGAAGAAACCGTATGTTCTGGCAGACCTTGCAAAACGGCTTGAAGCGATGGTGATAGAGAACCGGCCAGTCCATGAGGTGGCTGCAAAAATCAACCAAATGGCAGATGGAACGGTATATCAGAAGCCATTTGATCGGACAGACACCAGTCATCATTTATGGCATATATATTGTCTAGCCAAGCACTATCCGCATCTCCATAATCTGCTCAACCGGATGGGTTCTTCGACCACTGAACATGAGCGTGGACGTATTAGAGAAGAGATGGCATTACTATTGGGTTTAAATCCTGATAGTGTGGAGAGTGATGAAATTCCAAGATTATTGTATAGGCGTTGGAGGCAAAAAATAACAGTCTGAGATGGCATGTATTTATTTAAAAATGTAACTTATTATGGCATGGGGTTCCATGCCATTGTATTAATATTAAAAGATAATTCTTTGAGAGGATTTGCATTATACTAGAAGTGTTACAGCATGTTATTGGAAGTCTACGAAGTTGTTTTATTAATAAGGGGAAAGTAAAGATTGAATGGGGACTTGGGCTCCACCTAGACTCAGAGCAACTAAGCCAATATTAAAAGGATGGAAAGAAATTGGACGACGATGACAAGGAGAAGAGAGAGGTGAAGCAGTGGCAGGGGGAGGAGAAGTGATTGAGTAGACATTTCCTTGTTTAAAATAAAATGGCATATGCCTCAATGCAGTTGAATTTTGTTATATTTATATACTATATAAAGGTTTGGAAACCTTATTTTACAAGTGGGATAATGACAATTCCCACTTTAACGAAATAGAGCTTCTTTCTGTCCTGGGCCATGTTTGCCAACACTGTCACTGAATCAAGGCCCACGGTCCCGACCATTAAGTCCCACTATCCTCTAGGACTTCCTCACTGTGTGATTGTGTCCTTGGTCAACACCAGAGGGCTATCCCTCTTCCTTTCCATAGTTTGGGACTTTGGGACAACATTTCGGAACACTGTGGGCTTCGTGGGTACTCTCCCTGCCTTCTACCTTTAGGTGCTCTAGCCATGGGCTTAGAGCGAGGTTCCGTTGAGCCACACCAAGTATCCAAGTAGGTAGTGCCACCCACACTTGGACTGAGAGCATTGGCCAGTTGATCTCCTGGGGGAACTAGAGCCGGCTCTTGAACACTTCACCAAGTTACCCCACTTGTCGGTCCATGTTCACTTTAGTCTTGGACTTCCCAGTGAACAACTCATCACCCAACACTGGGTATAGCCTTCTTGGGCCAAACTAGCCTTTCCTAGCCAAACTGGCTCCACTATAGTCCTCCCCCTTACTATACTTTTGGAGCTCACCAAACCCCCCAGGGTCTGGGAGATGAACACTTTGGGCTTTTACCCTCAGACTCGGACTTGAGCTTGGGCTCGAGCTCGGGCTCAGTCTTGGCCTCGACCTCGGTCCCAATCCCGATCTTGGTCTCGGTCTTGGTCTCGGTCTCAATCTCGACATCAGACGCCATCTTGAGTCCATCTCAAACTCCATCTCGGGTCCATCTCAGACTCCATCTTGGGTCCATCTCGGGTCCATCTCGGGTCCATCTCGGACTCTGTCTCGGGTCCATCTCGGACTCCATCTCGGGTCCATCTTGGGTCCATCTCAGACTCCATCTCAGGTCCATCTTGGGTCCATCTCGGACTCCATCTCGGACTCCATCTTGGGTCTATCTCAGACTCCATCTTGGGTCCATCTCATACTCCATCTTGGGTCCATCTCGGACTCCATCTCAGATTCTATCTTGGATCCATCTCGGACTCCATCTTGGGTCTATCTCGGGTCCATCTTGGACTCCATCTTGGGTCTATCTCGGGTCCATCTCGGACTCTTCCACGTGTCATGTGTTGGTCCTCTTGTCCCTTTTCTAGAGACTCACTTATCGCTCACCTCGTGCTTGTTCTTCGAGCACTTCGTTGGGAGTTCCACTCCCACTCTCAACCTTTCAAGTCGAAGCTTTTAGTCCAAACGTGTTACGCTCGTTTGGCTTTCGCTTCGGCCCCCACCACGTGATGCCCTTTCGGCTCCACTTTGGAGCTTAGGGATTTGTGTCTCACAACTCTACCACCCATAGACGAAGTTCGATGTCCTCATTGAATGATAAATTATTTTATAAAGTAATACCAGCATGTATTACCCTTTCCATCCTTGGCCCCTCACTAATATTTGTCAATGGTTTGATACCAAAGGCTCACCATGCCTTGCTCATTTTCTAAGGAGCATAGTCTCTCCAACTTAGAGACTCATTCGACCACTTGTGGTGGTTCTCTCTTTTTATTAGTTTAGTTCTTGCTAAATCTGTTAGAGATACCTTCTTTATCTCAATCCTACTACTCATTTTTGAATAGTCTTAGTTTCCATCGATATAACTTTTGCACTTTGGAACTTTTGATTTTGACTTCTCGGAGTCGATTTCCTAAGTATCTCCGACACCTTGTATTGCACATATTGTGCATTTCCACTTTCCTATCCTAGGAAGTTCTCTACTTGAGGGCACCATCATTTTCTTTTCTACTTCATGCCACCTTTGGCACTAAGTTCTAGTTATCATAATTTATGCTAGAGCTGTCCACAGCTTTATCATTTGGCTACCTTGCCACTCCCTCCCTTAGAGCTTTCACCTTCGCCAAAGCGAAGCAATTGGGAATCCATCCTTCGAAACACATTTCTTTCCTACAATCCATTAACACCCAACACATTAGTGTTTTTCAGCTAACTTTGCCATTTGGATTATTTCCAATGAATCCCATGGCTCAAACTTGGCCACTAGTCTTTTGCTCTTATCCATTAATTATTGCACAAAACAATATAGGATCACTACCTCCATTCTCGAGGTATCCTTTTGGTTCCATAGCAAAGACTTTGCTTTGCCAAGTCCAAAGGGTGTTCACCCCTAGTACATCTCTTTAGCATTTTCTGCTATGAGCTCTATCCATGGCCCAACTTTGTGACTCTCCCATGGGTCTCTTATAAAGATTATTTTCTTCGGACTCACTATGCCATTACATTGTCACCATTCATTTCCCTTAGGTGTTATTCCCACTTGGTCACCTTAACCAAGCCATACCATTATCAATAGTTCAAATCAACACTTTGAACTAGGAACTTTATTCCTTAACCTCACAAGGACCTTATTCTTGTTTTAGCCATAAAATCACTTAGTGATATAACCTTGGCACCTTAATAGGTTTGCTAATAGGTACTAAGTCTTCTAGACCTTTAAGTTGTTTACTATGGCCTCGGGGGTATCCCCCACACTTGGCGGTGCACCCAAGCTAACCCTTGTAGCCAAGGGTCCATAGCAACTAAGACTTGATGTCCCCATCTCATTCACCACATCCTTGGCGCCACTTGCATTAAAGTGTTCAAGTTAGATATGCCGGGCTTTCACACTAAACAATTTAATTGTGCATCACGACTCTGGGGCATCCCCCGCTTGGTAGTGTGCCTAAGCTAGTCTCCTTATTAAAAGTCCATAACCACCGAAAAATGAATGTTCTCATATTCCAAACTACCACCTCGCCCTAGTGAGTTGGGACTCGAACCCAAGCACTAGAGGGTCAGGACTCAAACCCAACCTCCATATATGCATCTATAGACGGCATTACACTGGATGTTTGGAGTGACTCCCCATACCAATGCACTAACTTATACTTAAAGCGCACTACAAATTATAATTTAGGAACATAGTTCCTCCACACTGCCAAGTCCTTTCACTTGATATGTTTGTGATCATGCATGGACTCCTCCATGCTTGGCCCCATGGCCACCCTTTTTTAATTTAGCACCTTAAGTTAGCACCTATTTGTTCCCCTGACTTGCCAATCTCATCTAGCACGTCATCCAGCCACCGTAACATGGTTCATGCATAAGTGTGAAAGTCCTTAACCATCGACTTTCGTTCAAAGCCCTCTCTTTGAACACTCAGGAACTACTTCCCCAACCTTGATAGCCTCACCTCATGGCAAGCTTCAAGACCACGTTTTTGCTATGCCACTCTGATTTCGCACGCTCTATAAACCATTTACACTTGGCTTTTTAAATACTTATCCACCTAGAATTGTCTTTGGGAACCTTCAAGGAACTTTGTTCCTTAACTTGCTAAAGCCTCTCCTTTCATAAGCTTTCCAATGGCCATATAATCTAATATGGTGTTTTAAACTTGCTATGGCATCCCAGTCACTAGTAACAACAAGCTTGAGCACCCACTTGATTTTCCACTCCTAACTTGCATAACCATCTTTGGTGATGTCTGTCGATTCCTATGGTTCGGTTCTATCCCCCTACTACTTATTTTTTGCCTCGCACATTTCCTTTGGTTATTCTCCTCCAAATTAGAAGGATAGCTTTGCACTTTCTACCATACCTTAGCAAGTATTCTTAAGGATGAACCTACTTAATAGCCTAGAGAGTGGCTCCTCAATCTAGGTATGCTCCCTTTATAATCCCGCACACTGGGATTAACATTACTACTTATGGGCTTTTATATGCCCATCACTAGCCTTTCCAAAATTCCATTCTTAGTTTTGTTCAATTCGGGTAAATGGACTTCTCCCGTCTCCACAACCTTGAATGTTTGAATAGCACCTTCTATCCATCATTCGCTAGGGACTAAGTCCCTTGGGCCTTATCCATTGCCTTCATGACACCAAACACCACCTTCTGGTGTTTTAGAGTGCTTGGGTGTCCCAATGATAGCATTTTTGACAATAAGCATTCCCTTTACAATATTGACTTACTATATTGCAACATAAACAATTTATCCCCAATAAGGGTATATTTAACTTCCTTATCCCACTAAGAAGTCTTAGGTAGTTACCTTCTATTAGTTTATCAATTATTTTGCACCTTTTGTTTAGTTACCTCATAATTGTCAAGTTCTACAACTCATTACTGATGTTTCCACACCTCCATCATTATTTGGGTCACCACATTCCAATGGCATGCCTTATAGCTTAAGCTATGCCATTCCCATTTCCATTAGGATTCCTTTGGGAAGGGGTTCTCCTGATCCTGCCAACTTTACCTCAAAGCATCACACTTTGGCACATTCAGTGTCTCCATACCATTGGCTCCATGAGCCTACCTTTATAACACTTTTTACTTATGTTTAGGTCCTTGCCAAAACCAATACAGTTTTTTCTCATACCAACCATCCGTTAGCACTACACTATAGAGTTTACACACAACTTTGTGTCAAAGTTGTTTTATTTTGGAAACACCTTTTCCACAACTTTAGTATAGCACATACTGCCATCAATGAAATAACCATTATTTTTATACTTGGATCTTATGATCCTCCCCATCTTTTGTGGGGCATAACACACCTTAATTCAAATGCTTTTTACCAATACCTTAGGCCCATTCCTTGACTCTACTTGAGTCCTCTAACATCTTTGGACTTTGCTAATCCAATGACCCGTAAGGTCCTATTTTTGAGGTGCTAGCTACCTAAAATATAACTTCGTGTATTTATGTCCTACTCATAAGGACTATCCTTGCAAGTGTTACTTTGACACTTGATTATTTCTCATTCCTTATAGGTTACTTTTGCCCCTTAGTACTATCCGTCCATATGATGAGAATACCGACTCATCCTCTAAGCACACCCCTAACTCCTTGGGTTTGTTCTAACATTTATAAAAGGTAGCCCCAGGACTTATGTCCTCATCCATACTTGACCTCTCACGGTCATCAATTCTGGTCTCAAATTCATGAGCACCAGCTTCAACTATATAAGGATAATCTTTGTGACTCCTTTATTGTTCTGAAGTCTTTATTTTTCCCATGATCCCAACTATAGTTGTTTATCACAACTACATTAGTCAGTTTGCTAAGTCAAACACTCATCCGGATCACATCCTCAACTCTTTGAGGAAAACTTTATACTATTCCCAAGATCCCAAAGTCGTTCCCTTACTGGCCCTTTTTCATCCACCACATTGTGCACGAGTTCACACATGAACTTGAATGCAGAGCCATGTCTTCTCAACATGCAACTCCTCGAGGATAGGTCCATATCTAAGACCTTTCAATTCCAATACAAGTGGTGATATACTTGGCTACCAATAAAAGTCAGACTAAGGAACAGCTCCGATACCAAGTTGTAAGCTACTAAATTTTCCATTTCACTTTAGTCACTTAACCACCCCTCTGACTACTTGGAAGAGTCTCACTCACAACCTCCATAAGTCCTATTCCGGACTTGGGGTTTGCTAGCCCCGAGAATGGCACCCTTGCCACTCAACCTTTACACTTGGTCCAAGTGCTCCATGTGTCCGGTCCCATGATCGACACTCAAAGGTACCACCGACATATCAGCCCGTTATGTTAAGGCCATGCCCCATCACCTTTGCCACACTAGTGGTCCAATACCACTTGGATCACAGTCCTATCTCTCCAAAACTAGGCCATCCGTCCATGAGTGGTCATCCCAGATCCACTCCTTAGCATCCTTAAGATGTTCGCAAACATGGGGAACAATTTTCCCCAATATCCCTTTTTCAGTCCCCACCAAGTCCCTTTCTGTCTATGGCTGTGTTTGCCAACACTACCACTGGAATAAGGCCTGTAAGCCCGACCTCTAAGTCCCATTATCCTTTGGGACTTCCTCACTATATGACCATATCCTTAGTCACTACACTAGAGGATTGCTCCTTTTCCTTTTCACAGTTTTGGGACAACATTTTGGAACACCGTGGCCTTACACGAGCCTCATGGGTACTCTCCCCACCTTCTGCCTTTTGGTGCTCTAGCCATGGGCTTAGAGCGAGGTTCCGTTGAGCCACACTAGGTATCCAAGTAGGTAGTGCCACCCATACTTGGACTGGGAGCATCGGCCATTTGATCTCCCGGGGGAACTAGAGCCGGCTCTTGAACACTTCACCAAGTTACCCCACTTGTCAGTCCATAATCACTTTAGCCTTAGACTTCCCAGTGGTTATCCCATCACCCAACACCTGAGCACATCCTTCTTGGGCCAAACTAGCCTTTCCTGGCCAAATTGGCTCCACTTGAGTCCTCCCCCTACTATACTTTTGGAGCTCACCAAACCCCCCAGGGTCTGGGAGACGAACGCTTTGGGCTTTCACCCTCGGATTTGGACTCGGACTTGGGCTCAAGCTCAAGCTCAGTCTCAGCCTCGACCTCGGTCCCGGTCTTGGTCTTGGTCTCGGTCTCGGTCCCGGTCTTGGTCTTGGTCTCGATCTCGGTCTCGGTCTCAGTCTCGACATCAAACGCCATCTCAAACTCCATCTTAGGTCCATCTCAGACTCCATCTCAAACTCCATCTCGGGTCCATCTTGGGTCCATCTCGGACTCTGTCTCGGGTCCATCTTGGATTCCATCTCGGACTCCATCTCGGGTCCATCTTGGGTCCATCTCGGACTCCATCTCGGGTCCATCTCGGACTCCATCTCGGATTCCATCTCAGATTCCATCTCGGGTCCATCTTGGGTCCATTTCAGGTCCATCTCAGACTCCATCTTGGGTCCATCTCAGACTCCATCTTGGGTCCATCTCGGGTCCATCTCAGACTTCATCTTGGGTCCATCTCGAGTCCTTCTCGAACTTCATCTTGGGTCCATCTTGGGTTCATCTCAAACTCTTCCATATGTCATGTGTTGGTCCTCTTGTCCCTTTTCTAGAGACTCACTTATCGCTCATCTTATGCTTGTTCTTCGAGCACTTCATTGGGAGTTCCACTCCTGCTCTCGACCTTTTAAGTCGAAGCTTTTAGTCCAAACGTGTTACACTCATTTGGCTTTTGCTTCGGCCACCACCACATGGTGCCCTTTCAGCTCCACTTTGGGGCTTAGGGATTTGTGTCTCACAACTTGATCATGCATGATTGCCACCCTATCAAGACTTGATGGTTGTTGGTGCCATTGATCTCACAGTTGAGTAGACAGGTGTGCCCCTACTTGTTGGGACTCCCTATTGCCATCTCATTGATGCCTTATATATTTGGCATAACAACTCACCTTGACATTGCATATATGACTATGACTTTGAGTTGTACAACACATGCATTGGCAAGCTGCCAAATGCATTTCTTATTTGGGAGGTGATGCAATATTGACATACTACATCGATGCTATCTTTGCTAATAATAAAGGCCATTTCTGTTTTCTAGCATAGAAGCCAAGTACATTGCACTCTAGGGAACAAGTCTAGGCTTGGGGGTTACTTGTTGAGTTGAGATGGCCATACTCCTTTTCCAACAGTTGCAAACTGTGTGAAAAAGCCCTAGAGCTTGGCAATATAAGTCTAGATGATGCTATTTTCCTCTACCCTAAAGGAGTCTATTTGTGAATGGATGTTAAAGGTATCCATTTCACTCTTGGTGCTGTAGGTGTCACTCAAACATTTCTAAAATGCTGCAGAAATGAACTTGGGAATCAATGAAGCAACAAAGAAAACATTTGAGGACAAGCACATTGCAATGCTCCCTCTAGCCATTCATGCACCTCAACAATGCTATAACCCTAGCTTTGTCCCATCTACAACCCCCAACAAACCATGAAACAAGAGGCAGGGTTCAAGATGGATCTTGAATCCCTCAAAACCTTCTCCATCAAACTTGTGAATGGATGGTTTTCCTTCCATAGCACTATCCCAACTCAAATACCATGAGATAAATTGGGGTCAAGCACACTGCACTAATGGACACAACAGAAAGCCCTAATGTGTATGTGGTGAGGTGTGTCTCATAACATCTTCAAGCTAGATGATTTAAAGGTAATGCAAAACACAGTTATTCTGCTGCCTTTAGCATTGGGCTGTTAAATTAACCCATTCCAATCTTGCCAAAAACTTGAATTGTGTAAAACCAATATAGGTCAAATTTACCTTGTCTATCCAGCTCTTGAAGATCCAACAAGGTGAAGAACATGTTGCTGTCATCTAGGACATGCCTTGGTTGACTATACAATCCAGCTTGAAGAAGAACAAAAACAAAGAGATCAAAAGCTAAAGTTATGGATGAAATGCAGTCACAAACTTTTATATTCAACAAGATCTTATGATTTTCTTTCACATATAGAGAATTACAAAATGGTGTACATGCAAGCTATTTTGTCATAATGTGTCTACTTGTATGTTCTATAACCATAGAAAGTTATCCTAAAAGTACAAGAACAACCATTGAGGCATCGTCTTCGCCAAGGGCCATCTGAGTCGGTGATGCAATTTGGCGTTCGTTTCCGAAGTCTTTTGCTTCGTGCGGAGCCAAATATGTCGGAGCGGATCAAGCTAGGAATGTTGTGGCCAGCACTTCGTCAAGATTTTGTTAGACTTGTGCATGCACTTGCTCCTGCCACCCTTGACAATGCTCTTCGCTTGGCACAACGTTATGAGACGTCGCCTCTTCCACTTCTCGCTGCACGTCCTTCCGCTCCACTTCCTATGGGTGATGGTCCTGTTCCAATGGAGGTTGATGCTGCTGCTGCTCGAGTCCAAGGACAAGCGCGAGGACGTGGTCGTGGCCGTGATGTTCGCTGCTGGGCGTGTGATGAAGTTGGTCATACTTATCGGCGTTGCCATCGTTTTCCAGATTAGCGACCTCTATTTCCTGGGTGGAGACCTTGGCGTCAGCAACGTCCCATGGGTGCTACTGCAATAGAAGATCTGAACACCGAGATGCATCCGGGAAACGAGGAGTCGCACGAGTAACGGAGGGACCTTGCGCGAATAAATCAGTGACCCCTCCATCTTTCTTTCGAGAGTATCATCAAGGGGTTCACTCGGCACCAGTTCATCCAGTGTTTACTTTCCAAGCTCATTTTTATAGCAAGAGGTCTCCTATTATTCTCTCCATGTTGGTTGATACAAGTTCGAGTTTATCTTCTATTACTCGACCTGTTGCCACACGTTGTCGTCTACACTTGCGTCGTGCGGTGGAACCAGTTTTCATTCTTTATGGCAACAGCCGTACACATGCATATGCACAGGATGAGGTGGACCTAATTGTGCGTGTGGGTAATCTTGAGCTTGAGTTGCAGTCATTGCGGCTCGTGCCGAGTCAAGCTTTTGACCTCATTCTTGGTATGGATTGGTTGCAGCACAATCATGCCAAGTGTGACTTTGAGGCTTCTCCCCCTTGTCTCATACTTCCTTATATTTCATCCATTCCTCTCACTTCCATATCTCTTCGTCCCTCTACTTCTACCTCTGCTTCCATTACTTTTATTCCCCCACTCTTTCTTTCTGTGTTTCCATCTTGTTCTGCTTTTCCCTTTTCCAATCCCTCCGACGATCTTTGTGTTGCAGCAGTTGACTGGCTCATGAAGGAGTATTCTGATCTCTTTGAATTTGACTTATCGTCTGGGGCCAAGATTGCCACACGTCATCTGATTGAAACCGGGGATGCTCGTCCAATCAAGGTTCCTGTTCATCGTCGGTCACCTAAGGAGATTAAGATTTTACACGCAAACGTCAAAGAAATGCTGGAGAAGGGTGTTATTCGGAAGTCGCGGAGTCCTTGGGCATGTGAACCTCATCTTGTGACGAAGCCTGATGGGAGTATTCGTTTCTACATCGACTATCGTCTGTTAAACAAAGTGACGATCCCAGATGTGTATCCTCTTCCTCACACTACTGATCTCTTGGATCGTCTGGGGCAAAGTCGTTGGTTCACCAAGCTAGATCTTGCTTCTGGGTGTTGGCAAGTACCGATGGTCGAAGAAGATATTCCTAAGACTGCTTTTCGTACACCATTTGGTTTGTACGAGTTCTTGGTGATGCCATTTGGTTTGAACAATGCGATATGCCGGAGGTGACTGCTGACTTCATTGATGATGTCTTGATCCACTCGGAGGGGACATGGGAGGAGCACGTTCGTGATGTTTGTAAAGTGTTGGATCGACTACGCAACGTTGGTTTAAAGCTGAAGCGGTCAAAGTGCGTGTTTGGGTCCAAGGACACAACTTATCTTGGGTACCGTATTTCTCGTAAGGGTTTGTAAGTTGATCTTGACAAACTTATGGCTGTTCTAAAGTTCTTTACTCCAAAGTGTGTGAATGATGTGCAGCGCTTTTTGAGTAAGGTGTAGTATCTCGGTCGTTTTGTGGATCATCTTTCCGATCGCACTACACCATTGCGAACATTGTTGAAGTCATCAACGTCATCTTTCATCTGGTCTCCGGATTGTGAGCGAGCGTTAGTAGATCTTAAAGAGCTATTGACGACTCTTCCGGTTTTGGCATATCCTGACTACACTTGACCTTTTATTTTGCGCGTGGATGCTTTTGACATTGGTCTTGGAGGTGTGTTGATGCAAGAGAGCTCGAGTGTGCCTGGTCAGCGCCATCCCATTGCATACATAAGCCGTACATTATAACCAGCGGAGATGAACTACTCCACGACGGAGAAGGAGTGTTTAGCAGCAGTCTAGGGTTTCGAGAAATTTCATGCATATCTACATGATTCTCAGACGTTACTTGAAGGTGACCATGCTACTGTTACTTCATTATTGAAGCGGAAGAACCTGGTTGGTCGTACGGCTCGATGGGCTTTGAAGCTTCAGATATATGATTTCAATGTTGTTCATCGCCCAAGGAGTTCTATGGCTGATGCTGATGCCCTTTCTCGAGCTCCTCTTCCTTCTCCACTCACTTCTTATGTTTCTGACGAACCTGTTATTCCAGCATCTGTGGATTTTCTAGATGAGGATTCTGTGCCGTTGGCGGTTGCTGTCCTTGACGTTCAGTGTCCACAGAGCGCAGAGCAAGATCTACCTTCTCTTGATGAGGTTCACGAGGCTCAAAAGATTGAGCCGTGGATTCGAAAGCTTCGAGATGGGTTTGAGAATCCTACATCACTTGCTGATGACTTGCCTTTCCAGCATTTACATTCTCAATATCGCCTTGAAGATGGCATTCTTTATTTTGTGGGGACGGATCTTGATGATCACTTATGGCCGGTGGTGCCTTCGGTGTTTATTCCGCGGTTTCTCCATGCCTACCATGATTCTCCTGTTCTAGGTGGGCATATGGGACATCGTCATGTCACTGAGAAGTTGTGCAGGTCTTTCTATTGGCCAGAGATGCGACGTGATATTATCCGGTATGTGCATAACTGCATTTGGTGCCAAGCTCGTAATACTCCCCCTTGTGCTGCAAAAGGACGGTTGGAGTCAATTGCGGTTTCCCGTCCATTTGAGTTAGTGGCTTTTGATCTTATGGGACCTTTTCCACGGTCGACTGCTGGTAATGAGTATGTTATTATTGCTTCTAACTACTTGACTCGTTGGGTGGAAGTTGGTGCTCTTGTTAGCCCCTTTGCAACTGTTGTTGGATACTTCCTCCTCAATCAAGTGGTATTCCAGCATTCTTGTCCAGAGCGGATTCTTTCGAATAATGGTCCTGCATTTATGGCTGAGGCATTTCATGTTTTGACGTCTCGATTGGGGATATGCCACACTTTCACAAGTGTTTATCATCCACAATCAGACAGTCTGGTGGAACAATTTGTTCGGACATTCAAAGGGATGATTGCGAAATATGTGAACTTTCAACATTCAGATTGGGATGGTTATTTGTTGTCTCTTCGGTATGCATATGTTACAGGGGTGCAGAGTTCTGTTAGTGCTTCACTATATAAACTCCTATATGGTCATGATCCAATATTACTAATGGAACTAGGTTTACCTTCGCGATTGCCACAAGCTGCTGATGCTAGATCATGGGATCAGTATTTGACGAGCATTCTTCCACTTGTCCGAGCAAAGTCTGCCGAACACTTAGGCCGCATACAAATGGGACAACAACGACGCTACAACTCCCATCATCGTCCACCTGCGGAGTACAAAGTGGATGATTTAGTGTTAGTCCGTTTTCCCCATTTTACGGTACGTGGTTTATCTAAGGGGCTTCTTGCGCAATGGAAAGGACCGTATTGGAGTTTATGAGGTTCGGCATGACGTTCAGCAGGCCGATCGTTCAGAGATTGTGCATGTGCAACAGCTGAAACACTTCATACAAAGGGATCAGGAGGAGTTAATACCACCTACAGATCTACCGATGCCTCCTCCTAACGTTCCTCCAGATCCCAGCCCATCTTCTAGAGAACCCTGATGATTATCCCGAGAGGAGGGGGGCCAAGTGTACGGTTACAATGCTATATATTAATATTAGCGTAGCGGGATTTTGGTAGCCATCGGATTGGTTTCAATCTGGACCACTTGCTTTTGTATATAAGTTAGGGTTTTTGGGTTAATTGATATGCACATTTTTGTATTCCCTTTCTATATTCCAAGCACTCACAGTGCAAATTGAATTATAATAAATAATATCTTTTAAAAACAAAAAAAGTATAACCACTGTTTTTAATAAAATAATATTATAATAATAAAAATAATAATTTGCTACACTTTGCATGTAGCAACGGTTGTTTTTCTTAATAGTAATTTTATTCTTACTTCTTAATCCAATTGATCAAACAAAAGTTTATAATTATAAACGTGTTTATATTTATAAACACAAGATTAATCTTATTCCATATCAACCATTAGATGGTAGAATAAAAACGAATATACTAGAAAGTGTTTAAGAAAGTTTATAAATTTTAAACATGTTTATAAATTATTAATACAAAATTAATTTAAATAAATAACAACTATTAGATGGTAAAATATCTTAGAATATCCAAACATATTTTAAGTATAGTCATTACCATCTTGAGCAAACCAAATAAGAATTATGTAAGCTACAAATTAATCAATAATAATACTAAATATTATTTAGTATTAATATAATTTAAAGAAATTAGTGGCTAGCGTTCTTGCACTGCTTGTGACGCACTGTTATAGCGTGGAAGCAATGGTGTGCGCTAGCAACATTTAACGAATGTAGGTGGATCGGGGAGTCATCCATGATGAGAAAGAAGAGCAACGTTGATGCCTTGGCATACTCGACCGATGCTCGCCCTCGCTTCTCCAGGATCTCGTCCACTGCCCCGGCTCTCCCTGCCGCCAGCGCTGCCTGATAGATTATCTCCGCCGCATCTGGCAGCGCCTGATCCGAGCTCCTGTCGAGATTCGCCGCTACGGCCTCGGCTTCGTCCAGGGCGGCCGAGAAATCCTCCAAGAGCTGGGGCGTGGTGGCAATGCTCAAGGCGCGCTTGAGCGATCCAAGCGCGGCGAGGCAGAGCGAGAGGGATTCAAGCTTCTTACTGTCTTGTAGCTTGAATCTTGCCACTTCGCCGAGCAATTTGGCGCAGATTCGCAGGGTTTCGCTGCGCTCCAGATCTTCCTTGCTCGAATTCTTGCTCGGTGGATGCGCACGCGGCGGCGGCGGTGCTGGCTTTGGAATCGGGTAGTGAGGATGCTTGTTCTTTGAAGAGCTGGGGCTAGACACCATCACATACTCTCTGGCAATCCTCTCTTCAATCGAGTCCATCAGTGGATTCCTCCCTCTCACAGGCCGCTGGCGATCCCCGGGGATCGTCTCCAGTGGCCTTGGCGCTTGGTGTAACATCGCAACGCTGTCGGCTTTCTCTTGATCGCAAACCAGTGCAGCTTTGCTCGATCCTCGCAGGAACTTGTGATTGAAGAACTCCTCAAAAGATATCCTCTCCAAGGGATTCTTCCTCAGCAGCCCCTCGCAAAGATCGCGGCAATCCGGATCCCAGCAATCCTCTCCTCGAAACTGGACCTTGTTCCCGAGCTTGCAGACGAGATCTTCGCTACTGCAGGCCTCGAATGGCCTCCGCCCAGTGATCATCTGGTAGAGCATCACCCCGACGCTCCAGAGATCGGCCTTGGCGTCATACTTGTTGTGCGAGATCACTTCCGGGGCCATGTAGAGATACGTTCCACACATCGTTTGCGCCATTCCTTTGGAGCTTCCTCGCCAGCCCAAAATCCGTGAGCTTCACCACGATGGCTTCTCCCTCTGGATCTGACCCCGGCGCGACCTTGTTCTTGAGCAGGAGATTGTGGGGCTTGAGGTCCCGGTGGATCAAGTTCATCCTCCGGAGCTCTTGGAGCGCCGCTGCTAGCTGGAGCATGATCGTCCTCGCGACCCCAGCGCTGAGCTTCTTGTTGAGGTGAATTTAGCACTACCCCCATGACTGAGAGATTGAGAGCTTGCAGCTATGCTTTGGTCCTGGAAGTTGTCTCTCGTGTATTACTGGTCACGGATGGATCAGTTCCGCCAGCAGCTGGAGCTGATCGCGCAGGAGCAAGCCATCATGAAGTCGATCGCACATCCAAACGTCGTCAAGCTCCTGGGGATGATCAGCGAGGATGAGCACGACGAGCTCTCCACGAGGTACCTGGTGATGGAGTTCTGCGAGGGTGGTGATCTGGATCAGTGTATGTTTCTATACGATAATGTTTTTAAAGGCTTTTTTGTAAATATTTTCTAGGTTGGGGTCAAACATATAAAAGACCAAATTTTGCTATCGTATGTATATGACTTATTCATGGGAAGTTTACTCTAAAATATAAATGAATTATTTAAATTATATTAAACATGTTTATGAGGAAGATTTAATCTTTTTATCTCTTTAATGGTCCTTTGTATGTTTGACCCCTAGAAAATATTTACAAAAAAGCCTTTAAAAAAATTATGTATAGAAACATACACTACCCCCATGAAACTGTCACTGAGAGATTGAGAGCTTTCAGCTATGCTTTGGTCCTGGCATTATCTTTGTGTACATTGTAGAGAACCGGAGCTCCACCTCGTCATCACCCAAGACCACCTTGCTGGGAAGTGTCCGCTGGGCCTACGTTTTCTTCTGATGATTCCTATAGTGAACATACTATAATTTTATAATTAGCCAGTAAATGAACGGCTATAATTTGTAAGTGTATAACTTACACTTGGGTTTATGTTTTTCCTCATTGTGTTTCTGCAAATCCTCCAAGTTGCATATGCGACTCCATTAAAACAAAGGAGAGTGAGTACTACTACTTGAAATTTAAGCAGGCTGATTCATACTTCCACATTTCTTGGAATAAAGCAATGTTTGAGAAGGATCTGTTTTGACAGTAGAGACCAATCGCATCACAAGGCAAAGCGTTAGTGTTGCAACATTTGCTTGTTAGCTTCGGAGTTGGCCGTTGGAAAAGGAAAACTAAGCTCGATAAAGCTAAATTATTATTAAAAGTAGTAAAAACCTTTACATAGAAAAGTATGAGTTTAAGCTTCATCAAGGGGCGCGTCCTTGAACCTCCTCTTCCTGAAGTTCTCGAGGGGATTCCTTTCCTGCCACTCCAAGCTCGGGTACTTTGTGTTGAGATCGTTAGCAAACTCCACAATGGTTTTAGCAGCAACAACGTTGTCCCTCAGCTCCTTCGGAAGATCTGCTTTGTTTAAATCATCGACGCACTGGAACTCGCAAGGCTCCCTTCCCCCAAAGAAAGTAAGCAGCGGTGGATCTTTGGCTCGCCCTGGAACGTTGTGGATAGCCGAAATAACTCCAACCATTCGTCCCCAAGTATTTAGAACCGGGCACCCTATAGCCATGTCACCCACGGCCCCCATGGACAGTGCGAGCTCTCCATGCATCCCAATGTCATCATAGCAAACCATCTTGATCACTCGGAATTCTTCCAAGGCCGCCACCAGCTCTGAAACCTTGGGCTTGGGTTTGCTTCGAATGGTAATCCCTTGCTTGACACATAGCTGTTTGAGATCCATAGAGGTTGGACGTTTCTTGGGGACGTCCATACCCAGCTGAAAGGCGTAAAGGATCTGGTCACAGTCGGACACCGCTACATGTCGGTCGAAACACTGCTTGCCATGGAATGTTGAGGTCTGATCCTCAATGGGAACTAGCACCGCCGTAAAAGAAAACTCGTCTAGATCCATAGCTCTGGCTGAGTACTTGACCTTGAGGAACTTGAATTCCACCTCAAAGACGTGGTCTGGATCCCCACGGGGCTTGGGAAGACAGGAAATCGATGTGAGAATCGAGCCATCGGGATGAATCAAAGCGCCTCCTCCCACCAGAGTCCCCTGGAAGAACACACGGGCCACGAGATCCTGGAAACTGTCCCGCATCGCAACAGCCTCTGGCTCAATCCAACTTAAGTCGCTGTCGCTCTCGGGCTCAACCAGACGGAACACCTTCTCCTCGAAGCATCGCCGTGCAATCAACCTCCTAGCATTCATCAACATATCTTCCAATCTCTCTCCGCTAAAGGTCCGAATACCATAGCACGCATTCTGAACATCCTGTGGATCATCCACATCGAATTTCTCGTCTTCGTATAGCCACTCCATCCCATCTGGATCATACCTGGGGCGCTTTGGACGACCTTTCTCTCGTCCAATAACGCTTTCAACCATAGCTCCAATCGCCTAAAAAGTTTTAGGGAATTTCACCATTTTCTATCTTCAATTTAGAAAGGCGCCCAATTTAAGGCTTCCGGTTGACATACTTTCCGGGACCAAAAGAAAACGATACAACATAAAATTGGATTGACTTCTTTCAATTTTCAAACCAAACTCTAGACCATATAGCTAGCTTTGGGAGCTTCTGCACTGGGATCGAAAGATGCGTCACTTAGTTAGAACGCTTACTTAAAAGGTTTTTCTTACCAGAAGGTAATGAATGAGTTCTGTCGCGAGGAAAAAAAAATGCTACACGAACATTCGCAAGTCATTGCATCTTTTTAAGCTTACACGTAGAAAGAATGAGAATCCCACAAGAAAAGCGCTGAGAGCCATGCCTCCGGATGATAACTATACATGATTTAGACGCTGTTAGTATAGATCTCATACCAGCAACATCCAGCCTTTTCCAAGGTGAGTGTCACGGTTACCTGTTATACAGAAAACGATCTTTCGTGCAAAAAATCAATACACAAGAATTACTTGCAACATGGGTAGAACCAAGGAAGCTGCGTTTGCTAACATAAATCCTGCAAGAAGTAGCTAGACTGTACGGAAAATTTCAACGGCATAGAGCATGACTGTGTTGACTCCAGTAAATTGCTGTGAGGCCATGAGGTCTATTCCTGGCTATACAGAAAAAATATTCGTGTTGAGACAAACAGACAAAGGAAGAAAGAGCTTGGGAGAGTCGTAATTGAAATAGCTCTGTAACTAGCGGATATCTCTGCAACGTTCTAATGCACTTCATGTTATAGTGAAAACTAAACGTTCCCATTACCTGAATCTCTGAAAGCTCCGAGCTTATGTTATAATCTTTTCCTCCTAGTTTCTGAAGAGCCGCAGCAAGATCTTTGCTACGATCGGCATTTCCAATATTGAGGAGAAAATTGAACTCTTTTCCCAGCGAGGTGTTTCAGTGATGAAACAAAGCCCGATCAAAGTAGAGCTCCAAGAGGCATATGGAACCATTGATCGAGAGCTCCTCACGCCTTCTTAAGGTTTGTTTGGCACAAAATTATTTTCCCGTATGGGCTGCTGCGCAGCAAACAACTAGCCCAAGCATTGAAAAAACAATCCCGCCATATATGATACCAACTGAAAAGGACCAAACTTAAGAAAATAGAGACAAAAGAGAATTAGCGAACACCCAAAGTTCCTTGCAGGTGTTTGGCACATCAGCACTATAAGTTGGAACCTGCACAAGGACTTTTACTCGGTATGTAACTGGAATAAATGTACATGACTTACAGTGAAGGAAATAATAATGTAAAGCAATTGTAAAGCTTTTCTCCTTTTGTTCGATTGCCATGGCTACCAATAGCGGCTGCTACTAACGCCTGCATGCCAAGATAAGAAATCAGCTAAACAATGCATGAACTTGAATAGAAAACATACTCCTTTATGGCCAGCTATGCTTCCCCATACATCCCAAGTTCCCGAGAGGAGGTCACCATAAAATGTATAATGTTTCGTATCAGCTTGCGTCCAAGAAGTATACCCGAGCTACATAAATTGTCGGTAAGATATGAAGAACTAAGAACAAGGAAAGAAACTTACAGCAATCGAAGGAGTTCCAAGAACAATGACGTGCGTGAAGGACAACCGAGCTGGGTGGCTTGATGAAAGCTCTCGACTTGGCTCGTAGTAGAGGGTTTTAAGGTCACTCTTCTGATACAAATCAAGCCCTACTGTATATGTGGTGAGGAGTGTCACTTACCAAACCAAATCTGTTGCATGCTGCTCACACCATGGTTTGGATAGACTCTAGTCCTAATATGTCCCACTTTCTATACACATATCCTTGATCAACTTTTGAAAAAGCTAGATCCCAAAAAGAAATTCATCTTGCCTATGGCCTTCATTATGATGTAACATTTTCACTGGTTATCAAAATGGCTAGTGTGTGTATCTTTTTTGTGCTTGTGGCTGCCAAGTGCATTTTTTATTCGGGAGGTGATGCATTATTGATATGCTACATCAATGTTATCTTTGCTAACAATAAAGGCCATTTCTCAACTTCTAGAATCTGCTTTTGCTTCTCAAGAAGTGTCATTGCATGGGCCTCCAAGCAACAACTTGTGGTAGTGTTTTCTAACATAGAAGCCAAGTACATTGCACTCACTACTTTTAGCAGGGAACTAGTCTAAGCTCAAGGGCTGCTTGCTGAGTTGAGATGGCCATACTCATTCTCCAACAGTTGCAAGCTGTGTGAAGAAGCCCTAGAGCTTGGCAATATAAATCTATATAATACCATTTTCCTCTACCCTAAGGGAGTCTATTTGTGAATGGATGTTGAAGATATCCATCTCACTCTTGGTGCTGTAGGTACTCAAACATTTCCAGAGTGCTGCAAAAATGAATTTGGGAATTAATGAAGTAGCAACAGGCACATTGCAATGCTCCTTCTAGTCTTGGAATCCAGTCATGCACCTCAACAATGCTAGAGCCCCAGCTCTGTCCTATCTACAACCCCCAATAAACCATGAAACAAGAGGTAGGATTCAAAATGGACCTTGAATCCCTCAAAACCTTCTTCATCAAACTTGCAGATGGATGGTTTTCCTTCCATAGCACTATCCCAACTCCAATACCATGAGATAAATTGGGATTAAGCACACTACACTAATGGACACAACAGAAAGCCCTAATGTATGACATCTTCAAGATGACTTGGAAGGTATCCTAAATTCTTCCCTTTTGGAATGCAATACCTTTAGCATTGGGCTGTTAGATTAACCCATTCCAAAAGCTTAGATTATGCGAAACCAACAATGCACCAGCTCCAACAAGGTGAAGAACATGCTGCTGTCATCTAGGCATTGAGAACATGCCTTGATTGACTATACAATCCAGCTTGAAGAAGAACAAAAACAGAGAGATCAAAAGCTAAAGTTATGGATAAAATGCAGGCACAAACTGAGTTTTATATCTATGTTTTTATATTAAGAAGACCTTATGATTTTACTTCACATATAGAGAATTACAAAATGGTGTACATGCAAGCTAATGTGTCTACTTCTATGTTCTATAACTAGAGAAAGTTAGCCCAAGAACGACCTAGTGTTGTTGGCTCAAGATAACTCAAATAATGGAAGAAGTGTATGTAGAGCAAGAGTAAGATCTTGATGCACACAATTAGGTATTGGAAGAAGAGCAAGAATTAGAGCAATAGACCTTAGGATCAGTCAGGAATTGGTAGGATTAGAGGTTAGGAAGGGTGGTGTGCTTCTAATATAAAAGTTTTTAGTCAAGTAGAACTATAACATCAATATTCTTGACATTGTCAATGCTTGTAGTCTTTTCTATGTTGTTCAACATACATCCTCAATGATTTCTAAAGGCAAAAGGGGGAACTATAAATATAAAATTGAGAACAAAAATATATATTATCATAAAATGGAAAGTTTTATATTAGTATAAATATGAATTAATTTTTAATAAATAACTTTTTCCACAAATAGAAATCAAATTAGTATAAGAAATTTTTAATAATACCAAACTATACTAACAAACAAAAACACAAGTTCTATCATCACAACATACAGAAAATATTGGCCAACATGCATGATATTGTGGAAGACATGGCACTGAAAGAATATAACTATAAAAATGAATTAGAAAAAGTTTAAATATAATTTACCTGTTCTAGATATAGTATTATTAAATAAATCACGGGATTGTGTAACTATTAAATATGCTAGAAGTAGTAATATAATTAAAAATTTTGAACTACCCATAACTTGATATATTGAGCCCCAAAATATCAATTTTATATCTAGATAAATGAATAAATACATTGGAAATCACATATTAACATTGAGTGCAAATTGAATAAACTATAATGAAACATTTGGTATAATAAGATAAAATATTCGTAAAAGAAAAAACACTCTTTTAAATAAAATAATAAAAATAAAAAATAATTATGGCTACAAACTAATAAATGAAGTATTATTTAGTATTAATATAATTTAAAGAAATCAGTGGCTGGCGTTCTTGCACTGCTTGTGACGCACTGTTATAGCGTGGAAGCAATGGTGTGCGCTAGCAACATCTAACGAATGTAGGTGGATCGGGGAGTCATCCATGATGAGAAAGAAGAGCAACGTTGATGCCTTGGCATACTCGACCGATGCTCGCCCTCGCTTCTCCAGGATCTCGTCCACTGCCCCGGCTCTCCCTGCCGCCAGCGCTGCCTGATAGATTATCTCCGCCGCATCTGGCAGCGCCTGATCCGAGCTCCTGTCGAGATTCGCCGCTACGGCCTCGGCTTCGTCCAGGGCGGCCGAGAAATCCTCCAAGAGCTGGGGCGTGGTGGCAATGCTCAAGGCGCGCTTGAGCGATCCAAGCGCGGCGAGGCAGAGCGAGAGGGATTCAAGCTTCTTACTGTCTTGTAGCTTGAATCTTGCCACTTCGCCGAGCAATTTGGCGCAGATTCGCAGGGTTTCGCTGCGCTCCAGATCTTCCTTGCTCGAATTCTTGCTCGGTGGATGCGCACGCGGCGGCGGCGGTGCTGGCTTTGGAATCGGGCAGTGAGGATGCTTGTTCTTTGAAGAGCTGGGGCTAGACACCATCACATACTCTCTGGCAATCCTCTCTTCAATCGAGTCCATCAGTGGATTCCTCCCTCTCACAGGCCGCTGGCGATCCCCGGGGATCGTCTCCAGTGGCCTTGGCGCTCGGTGTAAGATCGCAACGCTGTCGGCTTTTAATTCATCGCAAACCAGTGCAGCTTTGCTCGATCCTCGCAGGAACTTGTGATTGAAGAACTCCTCGAAAGATATCCTCTCCAAGGGATTCTTCCTCAGCAGCCCCTCGCAAAGATCGCGGCAATCCGGATCCCAGCAATCCTCTCCTCGAAACTGGACCTTGTTCCCGAGCTTGCGGAAGAGATCTTCGCTACTGCAGGCCTCGAACGGCCTCCGCCCAGTGATCATCTGGTAGAGCATCACCCCGACGCTCCAGAGATCGGCCTTGGCGTCATACTTGTTGTGCGAGATCACTTCCGGGGCCATGTAGAGATACGTTCCACACATCGTTTGCGCCATTCCTTGCGGCTGGAGCTTCCTCGCCAGCCCAAAATCCGTGAGCTTCACCACGATCTCTTCTCCCTCTGGATCTGACCCCGGCGCGACCTTGTTCTTGAGCAGGAGATTGTGGGGCTTGAGGTCCCGGTGGATCAAGTTCATCCTCCGGAGCTCTTGGAGCGCCGCCGATAGCTGGAGCATGATCGTCCTCGCGACCCCAGCGCTGAGCTTCTTGTTGAGGTGAATGTAGTGATCCAGATCGCCACCCTCGCAGAACTCCATCACCAGGTACCTCGTGGAGAGCTCGTCGTGCTCATCCTCGCTGATCATCCCCAGGAGCTTGACGACGTTTGGATGTGCGATCGATTTCATGATGGCTTGCTCCTGCGCGATCAGTTCCAGCTGCTGGCGGAGCTGATCCATCCGCGGGACGATCACCTTGATCGCGACGATCTCGCCAGTGATCTTGTGCATAGCTTTCCATACCGTGGCAAACGATCCAACGCCGATCTTGTGAAGCAACCGATATTCTCCCACGTCTTCCATAAACCCTAGACGTGGTCTAAAGGGTTCTAGGGGGGTTTATATCTCGGCCTTTGAAAAAGGGGGTCTCGGGCTCGAATCTAGGTCAAACCAATGCCGCTCTTGCGCGATCTTGTCCAGCACCGCCAATGGTACGCAAAGGTCGCCATCGTCTCGGCGATTTTCGGCGCGGCGATCGAGGGTTTCATGATCAAGACGGGCTTCTGTAAGTACCCCGCATCCATCCCTTGCTGCTCGAATCGGATTCCGGATTGTTGAGAGGAATTTGCGCTCCAGATGACAAGGTGACCCTGATCGAGGCGCAGCGGCGCGCGGAGCTCCACCAAGCGCTGCGGGAGGGCGGCCAGCAGCAGCTGAGCTACCAGGAATTTAAATCCCTGCTCAATGAGAGATTTGGGGGATCCTCGTCGTGAAAATTTAGGGTTCCTGATGGCGTGAGAGAAAGAGAAACATGTGTCTATGCCCATGGCGGCGGCGCCACGTGGGTCCCACCCGTAGGCTGGTTGGCGCCGTATCTAGGCGGCTAGAAGTTTCTCTCTAAAACGCCCCCCGGCATTCAAAACGACGACCGTACACGACCGCCACCACACAAACGTGCCGTACGGGCGGGAGGTTTAAGGTTTAGGGCGATGGCTCAAACGGCACGGACAGCTCCGGGTTTGGGTTAATGTGGCCAATTTAGGCCATCCCCCTTTTTTATTTCCCTCGCCGCGATAGATCGATCGATCGATCCTAGATAGGGAAGCGCGATTCTTGGCCGGCCAGCAGCGGGATCGTCGATCGCGCCAGCGGCGCCATGCATTCATCCGCAGCATCGTCATCCAGCTTTTCTCGCGACGATCTTGGGAGCCGAGGTCTCGATTACGCGCTGCTGGATCCCGGCAAGAACGGCACGGCGCCGCTGATCATGTCCAGGGATTTCCAGATCGCAGCCGACCGCGACGACGACGGCGCAATGTACACTAGCGCGATGGGAGCGGCGCCTTTCGTGTACGATCACCACCAGGCGGCAGCGGCGTGGCATCAGCATCACCTGGTAAACAATTCCTCCTTCCTAGAATACGATCGCAGCAATCGGTTCCAGCAAGACGCTGTGGATGACGATAATCTCGACATGGTAGCGCTCTTCCAGCAGCGGCTTCTTCTCCAGCAACAGATTGCCGAGGAGAGGGCTCGCCAGAGGCAGCAGCAGCAAAAGCTGATGATCGACGCCGCCTTCTACGCTGGGCAGCAGCACGGTGATCAGTTCTATGGCAATCCAGGGGCAGCAGGAGGATTCTACTCTCACCATCGCGCCAATGGCGGTGGCGGTGTAAGATATTCTTCGCTGGAGAATCCTCTTGCCAGGCAGGTACAGCAATTGGCAGCGCTCCGGAATTTTTGGTGCTCGTCCGAGCAGCGTTACCAGGAAGCACTTCAAGCGTCAGGGAATCTGGAGGGGTCTCCTCGCTCCGGAGCTGGCAGCAATAGGAATGTGTGTCGGTTCTACTTACAGGGAGTTTGTAGCCGGGGAGAGAACTGCCCGTTTCTTCACACCACGGCCAGGGATCAACCTTCTTCGCTGGCTGCGTCCATGGCGGAGAGATCGCTCTCGGGCAGGAAAGCGCCGTCGATTAAGGGGTTGTCCAACTCGTTTGCGTCGATGAGTTTGGCCCGGAGGAAGGTTGCCCGTGACGATGAGACGAGCAGTGAGAAGCGCTCGGCGAGCACCGAGTCGCAGGAGAGTGATCTTAGCGGGGAATTCAGGGGGCTCTACGATTCGACGCAACAGCAGCAGCAGAAGTTTACGTCGCTGGAGGAGATTGAGGGGCGGATTTACGAGACCGCCAAGGATCAGCACGGCTGCCGGTTCTTGCAGAAGAAGTTTAGTGAGGGGAGTTTGGAGGAGATTGACAAGATCTTTGCGGAGGTGATTGATCACCTTGTAGACTTGATGACTGACCCTTTCGGGAACTACCTCGTCCAAAAACTCCTGGAGGTTTCCAACGACACGCAGCGCAGGGAGATTTTGCGTGTCGTCACCAGAAACGGGGAGCTCGTCAACATCTCCTTGAATATGCACGGGTATGATGTTGAGAGACCGAGAGAAAAAGGAAGAAAATAGAGAATTTTTCATGACTGACTGACTGTGTTTCTTCCTTTTTTTTCTTTTCCAATCACTAACTCTTGTGTCTGTTGCTGTTTGCAGTACACGTGCTGTTCAAAAACTGATAGAGACACTCAAGTCGCCAGAGCAAGTTTCCATGGTGACAAGCTCGCTCATGCAAGGCGTAGTGACTCTTATCAAGGATTCTAATGGAAATCACGTCGTCCAGAAATGCTTGCAAAAGCTCAGTAACGAAGATATCCAGGTACGAGCAGTGCCAAAGATTTCTCGTTTTCGTTGACAACTCTCTGATCGCAGTTTATTATTGATGCGGCGGCACGGCACTGTGTGGATATTGGTACACACAGGCATGGCTGCTGCGTACTCCAGCGCTGTATTGACTTTGCCTCGGGAACACAGTGCCATTTTCTTGTTTCCGAGATCGCCGCAAATGCTCTGATTCTTTCGCAAGACCAATACGGGTACAGCACTTACACTTGGGGTTTTGCCTTAACTTTAAACGCCGTCCTTTCCCTTTTGCAGTAACTATGTCGTTCAGTACATCCTCGACCTCGAACAATCTTGGATAACTCTGGACGTCATCTACAGGCTGGAAGGGAACTTCGCGTTGCTCGCCATGCAAAAGTTTAGCAGCAATGTCGTGGAGAAGTGCCTCAAGCAGTCGTCCGAGGACTCGCGCGCTCTGATCATTCGCGAGATCATCACCAGCTCCCTGCTGAGCCAGCTGCTCCAGGATCCTTTTGCGAACTACGTCATCCAGTGTGCTCTCTCTGTCGCAAAGGTACCTCAAAGAAAAAAGCGATTTTTGCTCCATCTCGTGCTTGGAAACGTTTGCAGGGATCTTTACACACGGCGTTAGTGGACGCTATTCGCCCACACGTTCCAGTGCTACGCAGCAGCCCTTTCGGGAAGCGCATTCTTTCCCGGGCTAACATCAACAAGAGGTGAGAGCAAAGCTCGGGGGCTTTGCTACTTCGCGCGCGAGGTGCATTACAAACGCTCTCACTCAGCTCTAGTCTTTCTTTCCTCTTTCACTTTGGAGTCGGGCATGTATAATCAGTCACAGGCCGCACATCTGACACACAAAAGTTGCTACATTCGAAGCTATGGAAGGAAAAAACATCCCAAAAAAAACACGAGGAGGTCCAAGTAACAGTATTTGTACCAAGTTTTATATAAGATCACACGGGGATGGGGCGGGGGCTTGTATGAACAATACTTATTACTATTATTATTACAGGAGGAGGGGAAGGGGAAGATCATGTAGAACAGGCATAATTTTCCATCGTCGTTCGTTGTTGTTGTCAATCAATTCAATCAATCAATCAAAAACATATAATGGATCAATTCTGGTCGTCGTCGCGGACGTGCACGAATGTGCTCCCTCTGTTCCCTCTGCTAATTCTCATCCTCTTGTCCAGATACCTGAAAGAAAAAAAAAGGTCGTGACGGAATGTACGTCAAAGAGACAGAATATGCCGCGGGTGATGGCAGAATATTTGTCTAGGTGACAGAATATGCTCACGTCAGCTCTACGTAGCCGGCGCCTTCGATGTTGAGAGGAACCGAAACCGATCCGCCCAACAGCTGTACGGCCGCTCCTTGTATCCGTACATGACGCCGCGTTTTAGAGGTGGCTCTGGATTTAGCACGTTAATGGTAATTTAATCGCAATTATGAATGGAAGACAAAGTGCTTACTCTGACGTTGCTCTGGCTTTCAGGCTCAGAAATCCGGGCAGCAGCTCCACCAGATTTTCGAGATCGCCGCTTGCTGCTTTAACAATCTGCAGCACATTCTTTTATGTAAATATGTATGGATCTTTGTACCTATAGATCTTTTCGTCTTCTTATATTAGCATCAACACTTAAACTTACTTGCCAGCTCGGGAGGCCCGACGTGAGTTTTTGCAGCCAGTTTGCGTCGCTGCCCTGTTACAAAACTTGCCAAGTATTTTAGAAAAGGTGTGAAAGTAATTTGTGAGTTACTTGCGAGCTCCAAACTAGTTTCCACTTCCCTGCCAATGCGTCCAGTTCTGCCGGGGACTCCGTCGAGTTGAGCTCAACCAGCTCTTCAATCACCTTCAAGATCAAACAAGTATGAGTCTTGAAAGAAACTAAGATCTCGTTTCTTAGACCTTTTCGACGTCCTTTTTGGAGGATATAGCTGCAAGCAGCCGCTGTCGGGGGTCCAAGGTCTTTTGCAGGACAAAGGTTGTCCCCTGGAGAAACCAATGTGATAGTGATATACTAATCGTCTAATTGTGTACCTTGTTGCCTCTTGAGATTCGAATATTTCCAGAGGGAGAGAGATAAGTTGTGTCGAGCCATCCTTTGGCCTCGTCACCCAGCAAACGGAAAGGAACCGGGTATGGAACTTTGAATGGAAGGAACGAGAAAGAGAATGCGGCCCGGTCGAAACGAAAGTTGATCCTTTTGGAGCTAGCAACTGAGGCTTCGGCCTGGAAGATTTCTCCAAAGTTAAAGAAACGAGCAGACTATGTTTGCTTACCTCCACTTTGAGCTCACCAATTTTCTCAGAAAACTTTACAATGTTTGACACTCTTTGATCGCTGCGATCGCTGAGTTTGATGTCTTGGAAAACTGTAAATGCATCCACTCCCACAAAAGTCCTCTACAAAAAAGTCCAGGCAGTGAATAAAATGAACGAATGGTTGTAGTAGAAGGTTTAACTTGAATCGGGGATGCAGTGCTGGGCCTTGTTGTGTACATTAATCTCCATACGCCTTCGATCAACTCCGACTTTGTCTTCACAAATCGAATCTTCAAAATCTCACTCTTTCCTTTGAATCACTCACAGGTTCTTCGATGCCTCCTTCCGACTCAAGTGCTGTCACAGCATTCGCAATTGCCTGGAAAAATAAATACAATATAATATAAATATAGAAAATGGTTTCTGGTAAAACAATGAAATTCACCTTGAGTTGTTCTTGGCTGGCACTCCGGCCTCGCCCTCCAACTCCAACCAACGCATCAATCAGGGCCTCCTCGCCAGTAGCTGCTGCTGCTACTACCAAAGAAATCTTAAATCTTCTCAAACGAGACAATGGCCATGGTCGATTCTTCAAAGAAGCACAAACTCCTCCTCCATCTCTCCACAGCCTTGCTCTCTCAATCCCACACACACCACTTTGCGCCATAGCAGCAAGCAACTTCCTCCACACAAAAGCATACAACGCAAAATATCTCTTTTTGATTGATTTACAGACGATATCATGGTTTGTACAATATACTATCGTGTTACTCGTCGATATATATCGTGTCTTGCTTGAACAATCCTCCCAGCACACTCTTCTTTCCTGCCGAGCTTTGGGCCTTGCTCGTCTCTCTCGGAGCCTTCGTCCTCATCGCTGGCGGTGGTGGCGGTGGTGGCGATCGTCTCTTTGGAGGACTTGGGGTCTTCGTTTTGGTAGAAGGAACTTTCTTTGCTGGCGATGGAGTCTCGGCTGATGATGCTGTGTCCTTGCTCCTCGTAAACAAGTTTCCCAGACCAAACTTTGGCTTCTCTTCTTCCTCCTCCTGACTCTCTTCTTCTTTCTTGGCAGCCACTGTGCCTCTCTTGAAGAAACCACCAAAGCCATTCTGGGATGTCCCGCTGCTCTCCACATCTTCTTCTTCCTCGGCCGGAGGACCAGCCATGCCTCGCTTGAAGAAACCGCCGAAGCCATTCTGCGATGTCTCGCTGATGGAAGCTCCAATATCCTTCATCTTTGCCCCCAGAGCTTCCAGCGACGCTGCCGCGGCCTTGGCTTTGTCTTTGGCTTTTTGAGCGTTGGCAACCGCCTGTGCTTCCTGTTTAGCCAGCTCCTTTGCCTCTTCCTCCAGCTCGTTGGCGAGAGCAGCGGCATCCTTCGCCTCTTCCAGCGCTTTCTTGGCTTCGGCCTCTGCCTGCTCCCGAAGCTGTCTCTGCCGCTCTTCGGCCTCCGCTTTGGCTCGCGCCTCCGCCAATGCAGCTCGTCTTCCATCCTCTGGTATAGCACTGGCAGGGGCGCGGGTTAGAAGAATCATACAGAGGAAGGAAAAGATAACTTGAGCACCTTAGTAGTTCTTCAATGGGTTTGGATGATCCAGGTTCAACAGTGGCAACCTCGACCACCTAAAACGCAAAGCCAAACTTTGTAAGGAACTCCCCTTTTACGTATTACGTGCATGGGAACGGGAACTAACCTTGTTCTCTGCTATGGCAATGTTTGCAAAGATCCCCGCTACAACAGACGCGAGCTGAGACTTCGATACCTGGAACACAAGAAACTCCAATGCGTAAGAAGAGAAAAGGAGCAAGCTGTTTCGATCGGTACCTTTCCCGTGCCTTGGTTATACGTCCCTTCAGACAGCAGCACTACATTCTCTCCGTCGGGGCTGAAATCATCCACACCCTCGGTGGAGCTCACCTTGACAAACGTAAACCTCAGCTCCGTGTCCACAACACTATCGAGCAACGAATCAGTCGAGACTTCTGCACCCTTGCTGAACAACTTACTGAAGAAATCCGTGATCAAGGCCAGCGGACCGCCGCCGCTGCTCGACGCACCGCCAGCCTCGGCCACCACCACAACATGCCCCACCTGTGCTACACTGGCCGCCTCTAGAACTTGGAGGGCATCCTTTGCCGAGACTTTGCCCCGAGGACCATCCTCCGAGGGACCGACCGTCACCACCACCTTGCCTGCGTTCCCTATAGCCTTTGCTATCGACTCTACGTCCTTGAAATCGAATTCCACTGCGTTGATCTTCCGTGCTTCGTCCCTGCTGATCACCTGCGCGCCGGAGAACACTGTGAGAAATCTCCTCCAAGGGATATAAACCAAACTATCTTTCCACTCACCCCATACTGCGTAGCGAACTCCGCGAGCTGCTGGGCGAAGTAGAGATCGCGGACACCTCCACGGACTGTGAATCCACTCCGGAGTAGCTGCTGCGAGACTCGAGCGCCGATCTGACCAGTTGCTCCAGCCACAAACACTGTCTTAGCGTCGGGAGCTCGGCGAAGAAGACCCAGTGACAAAGCGAGCTCTTTCTTGGTTCCACTCTTTACCGGGGGAGAAGATTTGTCCCTCCTGGAGGGGAGATTTAAGAGCTGCGTGCCGAAATTCAGAGCGCCATTCGATGATTCCTGCTCGCCATCGCTGCCTTCCTCGTCTTTGATCTTCTTTCTGGTGCCACCCAAAGGGAATCTCTTGGTGCCGCTGCTGCTGCTGCTGCCATCAATCGCCTTGCCCCGGGCGCATACAATCGTTACGCGCGATTGCCTGTTCTTGGCACTCCGGCCGGGAAATGTGGCCAGGCAGTAGCTCCCATTGCCCGCGCTGCGCAGCGATCCCACTTCCAGCAGCATTGTCGGCGCGAAGAGGGAGCTGTGATATCCTTCCTTACCGGTAGATCCTCAATCCAGACGGGCGCATTGCGTTGGATGACCAGCGTCTCCTCCAGACTGACCTATTCTTCCGCCATGGCGAAGCATATCCGTTTGATTCCTCAAAATATTGCCAATAAGGAACCGCCACGTGGCGTAAAGATAAACTACCACAGCCGTAGATCGCCACACCAATCCTATGGAACAATAAACTTTAAAGTTGCGAATTTGTAAGTAGCTGGAATCTGCGTGATCGAGCACGCCACCGGCAATCCTTTATCCTCGCTCCCAATCCGCAAAACTCCTACACGAATTCAAGAGCACAGCTAGATCCGGCTTGCTAGTCGAGGAATTCGATCGTCAACACTCTCCCAGCCCGTCCCAAGAGATCAACCATGCAAGTGTAATGATCTCTCGAGGGTTCTATCCCAAACTCGCTCCAGCGAACATGCAAACAAAACCACCGTGAAAGTGCCTTGACGCCACCTTGCTACATCTTTCCAAAAACCACGATTTCTGGCAATCACCGTGTTGAGCGTGCATGGCCACCATCCACGTCCAGGAGACACGATCATCCGCTCAAACACTTTCCGGAGACATCCACACTTCTCATAAGTTTCCAAAGACTAAGTCCGTGTCTACGAACGTCAGAGCCGAGTGAAGCAATTATGCCTCATCAAATGGCAAATGCCGAGATCATCACCAACATTTCTCTGCTCCATACTAACTTGTAAAGCCTCCTGGATCGCCCCACACTTGCTATATAGACTTAAGAGTGTGTTTCCAAAATGTGTTTGATCCAATCCAAATGCGGGAACTGGAAACAAGACCATGGAGCCATTTCCCGTCTTTGAGACAACTTAGCTTGTTGCAGAACTCTCCAAAATACACCTGGTATGTCCTTGCTGATTCCTTGATGGCTTCTCAAGATCTGGAGAAGTCGATTGAGCTCCAAACGTTCTCTATACTTGGTAGCTAGAAGAACGTTATGAATGAAACCCCAGCACCAAGAATTTATTCTTTAGAAAGTTTTGCAGGTTGTTTTTTTACGTAGATCCTTGTTTGTGAAAGCGCGGTGGTGGGTTTCCAGAGAGAAAGCCTTAAAATCGAGTCCTCGTTGTGACTGTGTACTCAGTACCATATGTCCTGCTCGATGCACTGCAGCGAAAGTCAAACCGTCGTAAACTTCAGCCCATCGTCCCACCTTAACGTTTGGTTTCTAATGTTTGAAACTTATACTTACTCTTCCTTGGAGTTCCAAGGGACTTAGATAGTGAGATTGAGAGCCCTCACCCATCTTCGAGTGCCTATGGTTGGAATAACACCACCGTTAGGAACAAAAGAAATTAAAATACAAGATATAAAAGACCAAAGCTCCAAATACTCAGGCGGCTGACTAGCTTCGTGTACAAAGGTAGCATGGATTTTCGAATATCTTTAATGCTGTAGATTCGACTGATATAATTGCTGCAAAGGTAATAGAAAAGTTTGGTATAAATAAGCATAGAAGGTGGCCTTACCTGCAGTCTGACCACTCCCATGGATTTAGAACATGTAATATGGCTTGTACGGACTCTGAATCCGTTTGAGTTTTAGAAAGTAAAATTACCTTATTGATGTAGCGTTTTGCTTACTCTCATTCTTCTGCAACATCTTCAAGTCTGGTGTACATATTAATGTTGGCTAACTTACTTTGTCAATACAGTGCAGTAGAGCATAGTACGAGATAACATATAAAAGAGGGGGGGGGGGCGCTCCAACTCTGTGTAGCGTTAATGTGCTTGTAATTGTTAGCTGAATTTAAGATTATGGAATTTGGAAAAACTCCCAATTCCCAATCCCTAATCTCTTTGTCTTTTGGTTAAATGCTCGTGACTAATTTATGATAAGATGTAAGCAATTACTATATTTGGATGGATCCTTGCAATAATGGTATGGTTATATATATATATATATATATAATGGTTATTTATCTTCATCGAGGTGATAAGTTAATCAGCCTTGTCCATTATTCTGCCTAGAGGCTAGTAATCACTTTTGAAGAGGAAAATATAAACTTTTATTGAAAATTCATAAAGAAACATTTTTGGAGTATTGTCAAATATATAGAGTTATCAGCAACTATACTTATCTATTTCACAACAGTAATAAAATTACATATTTGTCAAAAGACTCAAAGGAAGTTTAAGTCAGAGTGAATTGATTAACCAAGTTTAAGAGATTAATTCCTCTCAAGAAATAACAATCCATGTATTACTTTCGCTATACGCTGCAATATCATACTTTTAAAAGATTAATATTGTAGCATATGTGGTTTTTACCCTTTAGCCTATGGTCATTAACCATAGGATAACTACGAAGTGGAACCTAAACCCTCCCTTATGTGCCATATGTCACATGCCACGTGCCATATACCACATGTCCAAGGACAGCAAAATTGAACCTAAGTTTCAAGGCCTTGGGCCACTAAATAAAGGAATGGAGCCAAACTCCTAAGCATGGAGTTAAAGAACAGAGGAACTGGAGCATAAAGTAACTCCTAAGTGTACAACCTAAAAAAAAAAAGGACAAGAGCATCGAGTGACTTGGAATAGTCTTAGAACATCTATCCTAATGCTAGGATCAACATGCAAAACAAAGCCAAATGGAGTTTGGCGCTATTTTAGCATATTAGTGGCATAACGCAAGGATATGAATAATCCATCAATTAGTATGGTGTGGAATTTGGGTTTAAACCCAAGCTTGATGCAAAATAAAGATAGGCACGTAAACAGAAGCTAAATTATGCCTTAGGTTAGTTAGTTATACTCAACTTACCCACTATTTCTACTATACATTTAAAACCCTTTATAACCCCCTTTTGAGGAATGCACACTTTGGGCTTTCTCCCTTAGCCATCCTTAGTACTAAGAGTTAATCTCTGGGACTAACTCAAGACTTAATAAATATGGAATGGTGCTAAATTGTGAATTTGAACACGAGATAAACATTATTATGTTCAAGACAATATCTACATTCCATAGATATACGAAATTAGCAAATTTAGACATTTACTATAAATAGTAATTGGGACCAAATGAAACTAATACAAGGTGTATGATAGTGAGGGTGTTTAGCAGACACAATAAGCTATCATCTAGCGATATTAAAGGATTAGTCTTAATACGCAAGGGTTCTTGTCACTAGCTAGTGCAAGATAGAATAAGACAGTAACTCCTTACTAGGTTAAATATGCTTAGCTAATAGCATGTAGGAATTTTGTCTTTATGCTCGTTTGGTCTAAGTATACTCAAAATGCCTAGTTAACTTCATTAACACAAAAGGGATTGATAAAGGGTTCAGCAATACCAATTTTTTGCCATTGTAATAGAATATCCAAAAGAACTAGTGGACAAATAACTTTCAATACCCAAAGTCACATTTGCAACACTCTCCCCCCAGGGAAGATCGACGTTCTCGTCAATACATACTCTAGTTTAGAATACCGCCAAGGAAATAACTCTAGAAAAAGTTCATGGTATTCATATTTTGTGAGAAATACACCAATTTAAATAAGTTAAGGTAACCTCTCTGTCTAATGCAAATGCACTACACTCAAACACTTTCTGGCCATTGCCGACAAGAAAATGACTAATAGAGTTAGCCACCTTTGCTGCTCTAGGTGTCACCCAGCTTACAAAAGAGTAATAGCCCCTACCCACATATGGCATAGAGAGAGAAGCTAGAGGCCCTAACCCTGTTGAGCAAAGAAACCAAACTTATCAGTAAGGTTTAAATAGATTATAAATAGGTAATTATGATCATGCCCTTTTTAATAAAATAAGGAACATCGAGAGAGAGGTAAGTGATGTGACCAGTCGATAATAGTTAACCCTATAACTAAAGATTTTACCATGCACACAAAGTGTTGAAGCCAATTTGCTTATATTGGCCTAAACCCAAAGATCAATAGATGGACAATATCAAAGTCATAAACAATGATATATTAGAGACTTAAGTATTAGTGAATAAATCTTAGATTAGAACACAAAAGTATTCTAAGTTATTATTTGATAAATGAGAATTATAGTATAGGCCAAGATCATCATAATTGGAAAACTTAGAATTCATCATCCAGCAAATTCAATAGCTAATGTATCATAAAGAAAACTTAATGATAAAATTAACTATTAAATATTGCAAATAGTATATTAAACAACTTATAAAAGACATCTAAAAGAACATAAAGTATCATCGACTGACAAATAAAATACTCACGAATTTATCATCTAAAAGAAATAATATCCAATCTATCAGAACCAACTATAGCAATAGTTAATAGAACAAAATAAACATTGCAAAAACTAACAAACACAATGTTCATGCCAACTATCACACTAACCAATTTGAATAGATCTTGGTCAATAATATGAAGAACTAAAGTTGCTTAAACAAACTTTAGCAACATCCTATCGATGTCTCAAACTCAAGAGACCAATCTAGAGCAAACCACAAAAATATATGGTATTGCGAAAAGCCAAAAGCTATCAATGAGAACAACTAACTATCATGAAAGATCATTAATCATCTTATTATTAGAGACATGCATAATCATCATCAAAGAAATAATCCATTATCCCAAAGTATAGCAAATCATTCATCACCAACAATAACTAGGTAAAACTCTTAACGAGAACAATAAACTATCCCAAGATGATAGTCATCCATTATCAATGATTGCTAGATGCAAATACTACCTTTAACATCGAAGATAATAAACTAAAATACCTTCCCTAACAACTTTTAACAAATGAAACAATGAGTATAAACTCAAAGAACTAAAAGTTTGAAGAAGTTTATAGCCAAGTCTTGCCTAACAATGATCATGAGTCTCATATGAACTAACTTCAATGCTAAAGAAGAAATTATAATACAACATAATATCCTTCTCAACACATCTAAAAACTATACTTCATAATGCCAAAGCTAATGAAAAATATGTTTGCATCAATCCAAAAGTTAAGCACAACGAAGATATGCTTAACAAGTGATCATCAAACGATCCTTTATGAATCCATTTACAACCAAACGTAACTCACTTTGTAACAAACATGAAAAGAATCATCAATGATTTATATATCCCTAACTTAAATCTAACAAGGAACTAACATCTTCATTATTGATCACTAACTCTTCCTCTCGTAAAGTTAGTATAATCCATAATTGAATCATTTTTCAAGGAAAAGCTTAAAACTCAACCCCTATTAAACAACTTTCTAAGATACAATTAACTTAACTACTACTCAGTTTGTTTGAATGCCAATATAGTTGCTAACTAGCAATTGCACGAATGTTAATAACACAAAGCTATAGCCTAAGTATTAATATTATTTGCATCAAGACTAATGAAACTTAATATCAATCTTACAGAGAGACATTTTATTTCACTTGAATCTCCACATCAGTAATATCAATGATAAGGCATCACTTTAATACCATCAACACTAGAATAAAGCTAAAAGAAAGCAAGAGTGAATCATCACTCAAAGCTCTCTAACAATCAAGTTACAAAAAGTTGAAAATACCTTAGTCAGTATCTAAAATCAATCCTTCAACAATATTCAGTTATAAATAACACATCATCAATGAGTGATTCACCACGTCCACAACTCAATGAAATCTAACACCATAGACTAAACATAACTAAATGATATCAACAAAGGTAGAATCGATATGCTAACATGGAAAAATCATGCAAGTTTAATGACACAATCCTCCGTAACACCATCTAGTAAAGTAAACTTATCACCACTAAATCATCATCAAGTGAAGCAAGTGTTAACGTTCCTCGACAAAATCTACAAGTAATTACTAGTTGCAGAACAATCAATAATCTTTCTTTAATTTACCCTTCACAAAACTCAAACACTAAACTTATGCCATCAAGTCATATACTTGTCCAATATGAATATAATACCCTAGATATAAGATAAAGGTTCATGGATAAGTATGAATTAAATGACCACTTGAATCCAACTCAACTGCAATAAACTCACTAATGCATTTAGCTAACAACTCTGAGCATGCCTTGAAGATGCTAATTATGCATGATCAACATTTAGTTGAAACTATAGTAAAGACTATGAGATAGACTCATATTGGTACATAACCTCCTCATAAACAAAGCTATAATATAGGTATTAACACCTCAAATTCAAACAACTAGGCTAGACATCACCATCCTCAGCTAAAGTGCAAGGCCATCAAGACTAAGTTAGTATTAGTAAAAGCTCACTACTCTTATAAAGTTTAACAAAATGCAAGGTGTAAACTGCCACCTAGCATAATGTTATAGAAGAAAGGCATAAATGTCATCTTTCTAGAAAAGGGTAATGGCCACTTTTTTACACCAACTCTAGACTCTATCCAATTTAATTTCTTTAGACTCAAAAGTTAATATCCCTTTCAAGTTGCATCATACAAACTACCAACTAAGGTCTAAGCTAATCAAAGTCCTTCACTAGTTTTTATTGACTTATAAAAACAGAATGGTTTTCAAGCAAAGTGATTAACAGATTAGCCATTGAAAAAGTCTAACAAAGTTTGTGGAAAATTTCCATCCTAGAGAAAAAATAACTCTCAATCTAAGAATACAAACTTTCAAAACTCAATTAACTTCCTCCTATTAATAACTTCACATATGTTCATTTCAACACAAATTCTTATGACCCAATAGTATGTTTAAGCATCAAACATCATGCTTATATTTCCAACATTCAACATCGATATTCACAAATTGGAAAATGAACATATAAGACTTGATTACAAAGACCAAATTTTTGAATATTTATATTGCACTAACACTCTTCTTCAACCATGTTTAAGATCCAATATAAAGCTAAAACATTAACAAAAAAAATGACATGGATAATCAAGCTCTAAGGAAAATTCCTTATCACTCAATATAGTAATGCTATTTCCACTAACACAAGTGTTAACAATACCAATGCCTTAGCTTCATACCTTCACCATCCAATAATCTACTCCAAGTGTAATGGATTTACCAACAAGCCATAGCAAGTGAATGCTATAACCCTTTCCAACACTTTATGAGTAAAGAAACAAGATACCAACTTAAGTTTAGCATAATGGATAACTATTGTGAATCTAGTCAAAGTTACTGTAATACTACTACATGTAAATAGACTAGCTTCACCATCAACCACTTTGGGGTTAATTATCATTTAACCAAGCAACTTCATAAACACATTGTTCACTATTATATGAATATGATATAAAGAATCACAATGACTTGATCATCAATTGAACAATACCACGAGCAAGCCCACATTATTACTTTATAACTTTATATGAGTATCAAATGCTAATTCTATTTGACAAAATGCAACATAAATACCACACTTCACCAATAGAGATTTACAACACTTACCATCACTAACTTTGTTCACAATATGGATAAATTTATTCCACTCTTTTTCTAACTAAACTCAACAGTAATTTAACATCAAGCTATTCAAGGAGCAATAGCAAGGTTCCTTGAAAAAAAGTTAAGCATTGTAACCCAAGTCTTCAATAGCAAGCATAAACAAAATGGTTTAGTGTTTCACCACTATCTATCCTATGATTCACCACTTGTAAAACCATTATAACTAATATGCATCAAAGTAGGGACTCTTGATTGCATGATGTAAACACGAGCAATGAGTTAACACTTTGTTACAAATCATCTCTCTAAGAAATTTTTTTTTTACATAATTGATCCTTCGTCCTTGATAACTCTCTTTTTGGACTCAACTTGATTAAACCTTAAGCTTGCATTTGCACTACTTCAATTCAATCCAAGAAAAGTTTATGAGAGAGCACAACAATGACTACTTGAACCAATAAATTAATCTCTACAGTTTTGATTCATCCACTTATAATCATGCATAGGAAGGATTCACTAATGCTATGCTAAACATTTATGGACCAGCCTATTTGCCATTATTAGAAACCTAGGGGATGTTTACTTTCACTTATGGTACATAGTTCAACTCATGGTAACCACTGATATGCTAACATTAATCTTGACAACTCAAAGTGTAATCTTGAATTGCTAATATACCTCACTCATAAGCCCAAGCGCAAACTCGTGTAAATGGAACATCTTAATCCAACTTATGAGCCTAAGCAAAAGCTCATATAATATGGTACAAAAAAGTAATCAAATTCATACCCAAGGAATGAATGCGAAGTTTTAGCACCCAAATGTGTACCCACTCAAATTATTTGTAAGCCACAAATTTTTCCTTTCCAATTTGCCAGCTTACCTCATCTATCCGACCAACACTGCCTTGGCTTGTGCTAAATTCCTTCGCCAAGGTTCTCGCCTATTGTACCAGCTCTTACTTGGTCCTACTTGGGTTCAGCTACTCATTGCACGAGCAACGGAGTGTTAGCCATCCATCTACGGATTCCCAAATCTCTCCCAATCCCCCTCCTCGGGTTAGACTGGACTTAAGGTTCGGCTACACTCCCCGCAGGCACAAGCAGCCAAGCACACCAAGCCTCCAGGTTCCTAACACCCCTTGGTACAACAAGACTTGATCATGGGACCCTCTAAATCCCAAGTCTCAGGTGCAGCACTTGCTTCGGGACGTCGGGGCGAAACACTGTGGCCTAACGCCCCGGTATGGGTACCTCTAACCCCCCACTTCCATCCCAAAAGAAGGCCTAAGCCCCTAGGAAGGGCGAGGACCAATGAGCCGCATGGTACTCAAGTGGGGCACCACTCCACATGAGCCGGGAGCATTGCAGTTGGTTTCCCTTTCGGGAGTGGGAGCTGCTCTTGAGCACTTCCCTGGGTGGCCCCTCCAGCACCACCCAAGCCCATGCTCACTCCCACCCAAGGCCCCTCGGCCCTAATCTCAACCTCAAGTCGGTTTGGAAGCCCCACTGGAGAGTTCCTTCAAAACTGGTTCCTGGACCTCACTATCCCTACTATACTTTATGAACCCCCTGTAGCCCCCCCCGGGAGACGCACGCTTTGGGCTTTCACCCCTTGACCCGTATTAGTACTCAGACTTAGTCTCTGGCTCGATCTCAGACTCGATCTCGGATCCGACTTCGGATTCGGACTCGGACTCGATCTCAGACTCGACCTCGGACCCGATCTTGGACTCGACCTCGGACTCGACCTCGGACTCGGTCTCGGACCTGGTTTCGGATCTCGGACTCCGTCTCGAACTCGGTCACTGAGTCGGTCTCGGACTCGATTCCGAACACTATCTCGAACTCGGTCTTAGAGTCGGTTTTAGACTCGATCTTAGACTTGGTCCCATCCGATGAACTCTTTATCATTTTGGTCATGCTTTCGGGGCTCCTTTAGCCTACGACACCTCAGCGAGTTGGTTCCTTACAACTCCACCACCCATAGAAGAAGTTCGATGCCCACATCAAACGTCTTTTTTTTTTTTTTTTTATCCTACGACTTGTTGACCATGTCTCCGGGGGCATCCCCCCACTTAGCGGTGTGCCTAAGTTAGCCTCCCCGGCCAAGAGCCCATGACAACGGAATATAGGTGTCCCTATACTCCTCACCTCACCACGCCCTAGTATGGGGTCGGGACTTGAACCCAGCCTTGCTTTACTAGGGGGTTGGGACTCGAACCCAACCTCCGTAGAATACGTCTACGGATTCGACATCCCCGCAGGGAGTCGGGTGTAGCTCCCTACGCTTGGTTGACCTAGCTAACCCATGCTAATTAGCTTACCTTCGGCGCGCCTTCGGGTCCCAACATATGCCACTTGCTCAACTTTGCAAATTGATATTTTTAATTGAACTTTGCATAAGTACATAAAGTTCTACCTTGTAGAAATTCCTCCACTAGATCTCGCGCGTTCGCCAGGTTCTCCTTTGGTTCCCATGTTGCTTCGCAGTGTGGAAATCCTTTCCACTTCACATGGAACTCTCTCACCTCGCGTCCTTGTCACTTGCTCTTGCGCGCATTGAGGATGGCCTCGACTTCGTATTCCTCTTCCCCTTGGATAACCTCAGGTAAAGGTCTTACTTGGTCCTTGCGAAGCGGATCCTCAAAGTATGGCTTGAGTAAGTTCACGTGGAACACTAGGTGCATCTTCCCCATCTCTTGAGGAAGTCGGAGTCGGTAAGACACTTTACTGATTCGTGCCTCAATCTCATAAGGCCCCACGAACTTGCTTAAAGAACTCAAGATCAATTCATTTACAGGAATACATGCATTTTTACCTTTGGGTCAACTTCCGGCTGATCCCACTTGGTAGCCTGAGGTTCTTGGTGTTCAGCCACACCTTCTCCCCAACTTGGAACTCTACATCCCGGCGCTTTAGGTTCGCGTACTTGGTTTGCCTTTGTTGAGACCGTTCCAGGGAATCCCTCACTAGATTCCAAATGTTGAGTCTTTCCGCCGTGAATGCCTCCACTGCGGGTAGCTCTCCATGATACTCGGCCACGCCGAGTTCCACAGAACCTTCAATAGCTCGCCCGTTGATGACTTCCCATGGACTCACCCCGATACTCGAATGTGGTGAGTTGTTATAACACATTTCCGCAAGTCCTAAATGAGTTACCCAATCGGTCTGGTCTCCCGAGACATAGCATCGCAAATAATCCTCCAGCTACCTATTCACCCTTTCCGTTTGTCCGTCTGTCAAGAAGTGTTAGTGCCACCAAACTTGACTACCCCATACCTGTTTGTGGGTGATAGGCTGTGCTGAATTTCAACTTGGTGCGATACTGTTTCAGGAGAGTCCTCCAGAACCTACTAGTGAAGATCTTATCTCGATCTGAGATGATCCCTTCCGGCCTTCCCCGCACTCGAACCACTTGTTCGAGGAATAGCTTCGCCACACCTTCCGCACTTCCGTTGTGGTGGGTATGAAATGTGCCATTTTTGAAAATCGGTCCACCACCACGAATATCGCATCAAACCCCTCGCTTGGGGGAAGTCCCGTGATGAAGTCCATCGTAAGACATTTCCACGGACAATCTGGAATTGAGATGCTTTGCAATAAGCCCCCACTAGCCTTAGTCATGGTTTTGACCTGTTGACATGTTGGACATGTCTTTACATAGTCTTGGACGTCCTTAGCCATATCTGGCCAATGGTACTTCCTCTTGAGTAAGCCCATCGTCTTGGGCACTCTGCCGTGTCCCGCAAGAGGTCTGTCATGACACTCTTCTAAGGCTACCTTCCTTAGTTCCCCTTCTGGAACATACACCCTCGTTTGCTTGTAATAGATGAGTCCGTTGCGTTTCGCATAGCCCGTTTTCTCTTTCGTTGGCAGCTCACCTCTCTGGTGAGCTTCCCGTGCCTCTAGATTCCTTAGCAACAATTCTTGTGCTAGACCATCGTTCTCATATGCTGTCCACACATCGTCCCAGAAGGTTGCTGTTGTGCTGGATATCGCCAACCTCAAGCTCACTTTTTGACTTAGCGCATCCGCCACAATATTGCTCTTCCCAGGCTTGTACAGAATTTCGCAATCAAACTCGGCCAAGGCATTGGCCCACCGACCTTGTTTCGCTCTCAGGTCGGGCTGTGACAAGAAGTATTTTGTTGCCACATTGTCCGTATAAACCTTGAAGTGTCTCCCAAGGTAGTGTCGCCACTCCTTGAGTGCCTTGACCACCACAAACAATTCCTTCTCATGGGCAAGCCACTTCCGTTGAGCCTTGTTCAACTTCTTCGAGAAGAACGCTACTGGATGGTTGTCTTGCTTCAAAACTGCGCCCAACGCAAAGTCCGAAGCATCCATTTCTACCTCAAAGTCCTTACCAAAGTCTGGTAATGCCAACACGGGAGCCTTCCTCAACTTCCCTTTGAGGTGGACGAATGCCGCCTCGCATTCCACTGTCCATACCATCTTCCCTTTTCCTGTTTGGTCCGTTAAGGGCAGGGCTACTCTCAAATAGTGTCTGATAAACTTTCGGTAGTAGTTGCATAGCCCCAAGAACGCCCTCAACTCATGTACATTCGATGGTCGTTCCCATTCTTGGATCGCTTGGACCTTCTCCGGGTCCACCTTGAGCCCGTCCTAGCCCACCACATGCCCGAGAAACTTTACCTCTTGTTGAGCAAAGTCACATTTGCTCTCTTTAGCATACAGTTTGTGTTCCCTTAGTTTCTCAAACACCTTTGCCAAGTGTTTGGCATGCTCCTCTAGCGTCTCGCTATAGATCAGGATGTCGTCGATATAGACGACCACGAAGTGATCTAGATAGGGTACAAAGATGTGGTTCATCAACGCCGAAAACGTTGCCAGCACATTGCACAGCCCAAAGGGCATCACCAGAAACTCAAAGCTCCCATACCTCGTTCGACAGGTTGTCTTCTCGACATCTTCCTTAGCTACCCTGATCTGGTCATATCCTGACCTTAGGTCAATCCTCGAGAAGTATTTTGCCTTTCCCAACCTATCAAACAGGTCCTCAATCCTTGGCAAAGGGTACTTGTTCTTCTTTGTATACTTGTTGAGCAGCCGGTAATCTATGCACATGCGCATAGATCCATCTTTCTTTTTCACAAATAACACTGGCGCCCCATACGGTGACTTGCTCAACGTAACATACCCTTTGTCCACCAACTCCTCTAGTTGGCACTTGAGCTCCTTGAGTTCTTTTTCGTTCAAACGATAGGGGGGATGAACCACCGCCTCAACACCCTCGACCAGCTCAATCTTATGTTCTATCGGTCGTGCGAGGGGCAACCCCGCCGGTAGCTCCTCCGGCATGGTATCCTGGAATTGGTCCAACACCCGCTGGATCACTAAGGGTACTTCTTCCGTCCCTGTCTTTTTGTCACTCTTCACCGAGAGTAAGCATAAAAAGGCTGCCTTAGTTCCTTTAGTGAGTTGTCCTCTCATGGACACTAGGTTTAAGTAGGAATCTTTGGCCTTGCTTTGCCCTACCTTTAGATTCTGGGCCTCCACCCTAGATCTTCTTCCTTGGGCATTCGCCAGTACCACAAGGTTCCTACTTTGTCCATGCAGGGCTACCACGAACCGATTAAACCAATCCATTCCGAAGATCACGTCAAATCCCGCCATGTCCAACACGGTGAAATCCATGTCTACTTTTCATGTCCCTATTTCGACTCTCGCTTGTCGAAGTACCTCATCGGTGCTTTGGCTACCCTCAACAAACTCTATAGTCCTTGGTTCACTTAGCCGCTGCACCGTTAGTCCGGCTTGCCAGACTATGTTTGCAGCCACAAAATTATCCGAAGCACCCGTGTCAATAAGGATTTTAATAAAGCTACCTTCGAGCTTCCCTCGGAGGGCTAGTAGATGTCGCGAACGACTCTCTACCAAAGTTTCTCATGTAATGAGTAACTTCGAGTTAGGGACTGGATCATATACCTCAATTTGGACTTCACTCGACTTGATGGCCATATTGGCTCTGGCCTTCTTCGGGTAGGGACATTCCCTCGAAAAGTGTTCCGCTTCACCGCAGTTGTAGCATACGTTGTTTCCCACGCTGCTATACAACTTGACTTTTTTACCCGTGGGTTTGTCTCTTTTCGCTTGACTCCCCCATGCACTCGCTCGCTGGCCACCGGATTTGCCTTTCCGGAACCCCGAGGACTCATTCTTAGAAAAACTCTTCTTGAATTTCCCCCTGCTATACATTCCCCTTGGTTTGGCCCCTTTGCTAAATGTGGATCCCGACCCCGTCGTGTTCCCCTTTTGCAGGTTATCATTGAAATGCACCTTGATGGCCGCATCCAACACTTCCTTGTAGTTGGTCGGGTTCCAACGCATCACCTCACCGCGAGCCCAGGTTTGCAAACCTGATATGAAGGCATGGAACGCATCCATATCCCCCATGTCCGTGATAAGTATCCTCTTTGCCATGAACCCATTCACATATTCCTGGATGGTTCCAGTCTGCTTCAGCCTACTCAGCTCATCTCTCAGATGCAGAGTGGCATTCGGAGGAACGTATGTTGCACGAATCCTCGCCTTCATCATGTCCCAAGTGGCCACTGGTCCTTCATTGGCCTCCGTCGTTCTCCACCAAGACTTGGCATTATCTGCCAAGTATGGTTTTGCACATGGGACCTTCTCCGAGCTCGGTAATCGCAATGCTCGGAAGTAGTCCTCCATATCGTAAAACCAATCCTCCACCACCTTGTAGTCATTCACTCCCTTGAAGACCGGTGGGGGCTTTGGTTTGTACTTGGGAACTGCCTGAGGGACTGATTCTACTTCGGTCTGTTCGACCTTGTTTGGTTCTGCCTCAGTCCATGCCGAAGGGTCTGCACCTTCTGCGCTGCCAGCATCTGTAGTCTTTCTCTTTTTCTTCCGCTTCCCGTCACGCTTTAGCTTCCGTACGAGAGTCTCCAGCAAGGCATTGGTCTGTGCCAACTGTCCTTCTAGCACATCCAATCGAGCCTTGGATGACCGAACCTCGCCACCGGACTTCTATTTGGAAGTTTCCTCACTAGAGTCCTCCTCATGCAAGGATTCCTCATCCATAGCCTCTTATTCGACCGGAGGCTCCAGCTCCGGCAGAGGTTTCGTCTCCGCCTGGGTTCGCTTACGCCCTGCCCTTGCCATCTCCCAGCAATCCGCCTCTATCCTTCGCTAGAACTGAGGAAAAGGCTCCGATACCAAATTGTAAGCCACAAATTTTTCCTTTCCAATTTGCCAGCTTACCTCGTCTATCCGACCAACACTGCCTTGGCTTGTGCTAAGTTCCCTCGCCAAGGTTCTCGCCTATTGTACCAGCTCCTACTTGGTCCTACTTGGGTTCAGCTACTCACTGCACAAGCAACGGAGTGTTAGCCATCCATCTACGGATTCTCAAATCTCTCCCAATCCCCCTCCCCGGGTTAGACTGGACTTAAGGTTCGGCTACACTCCCCGCAGGCACAAGCAACCAAGCACACCAAGCCTCCAGGTTCCTAACCCCCCTTGGTACAACAAGACTTGATCATGGGACCCTCTAAATCCCAAGTCTCAGGTGCAGCACTTGCTTCGGGATGTCGGGGCGAAACACTGTGGCCTAACGCCCCGGTATGGATACCTCTACCCCCCCACTTCCATCCCAAAAGAAGGCCCAAGCCCCTAGGAAGGGCGAGGACCAATGAGCCGCATGGTACTCAAGTGGGGCACCACTCCACATGAGCCGGGAGCACTGCAGTCGGTTTCCCTTTCGGGAGTGGGAGCTGCTCTTGAGCACTTCCCTGGGTGGCCCCTCCGGCACCACCCAAGCCCATGCTCACTCCCACCCAAGGCCCCTCAGCCCCAGTCTCAACCTCAAGTCGATTTGGAAGCCCCACTGGAGAGTTCCTTCAAGACTGGTTCCTAGACCTCACTATCCCTACTATACTTTTGGAACCCCCTGCAGCCCCCCCCCCCCCGGGAGACGCATGCTTTGGGCTTTCACCCCTTGACCCGTATTAGTACTCGAACTTAGTCTCTGGCTTGATCTTGGACTCGATCCTTCGGATTCGGACTCGGACTCGATCTCGGACCCGATCTCGGACCCGACCTCGAACTCGACCTCAGACTCGGTCTCGGACCCGGTTTCGGATCTCGGACTCCGTCTCGAACTCGGTCTCCGAGTCAGTCTCGGACTCGATTCCGGACACTATCTCGAACTTGGTCTTAGAGTCGGTCTTAGACTCGATCTTAGACTTGGTCCCATCCGATGAACTCTTTATCATTTTGGCCATGCTTTCGGGGCTCCTTTAGCCTACGACACCTTGGCGAGTTGGTTCTTTACATTATTGTCTTCATCTTTGCGTATGCAATGAGATTAGTTGCCCATGAGCTCCATATTTCTAGAATTCTTCTATGAATCATCACTTCTTTCTCATACTGCACAAGTCACAAATCACCCAAGAAATCATTTCATTGGATAGTACTTGTTAAGACTCATCCTTTGATACCAAATGTAGCACATATGGTTTTCACCTTTTATCCCATAGTGATTAACTATAGGATAACCACAAAGTGGAATTTAAACCCTCTATATGCCACATACCACATGTCCAAGGACAAGGGAGTACCCAAGTTTTAGGGCATTGAGCCACTGTGTGTTGGTCCTAGCATTAAATGTTAAATGCTCTAGGATTGTTTCAAGTTGCTCAGTACTCCTATCCCTTTGCTCTTTAGGTTGTACACTCAAAAGTTCCTTCGTGCTCCAATTCCTTCACTCCTTAACTCCATATTTAGGAATTTGGCTCCATTCCTTCATTTAAAACGAAGCTAAATAGAATCTAGCTCTATTTTAACATACCGGTGGCCTAACATGAGGATATGGGTACTCCACTAGCTAGCATAGTGTGGAATTTGGGCTTAGATTTAAAACAGATGTAGAACAAGGATAGTGTCACAAATGTGACTTCAGGTATCGAAAGATGTTTGTCGGCCAGTCCTTATGGACACTCTCTCTTTATTGCCATAATAACAAGAGGTTAGTATTGCTATTTCCCTGGTCATTACGTGTGCACTTGACTAGATGAGCATAAGGACAAAATTCTTAAATGCTATTAATCAAGCATAGTTGACCTGGTTAGAGAAATTCATTCGTTAACTTACACTTGCTAGTGTTGGGAACCCCCACAATATTGAGACTAGTCCCTTAATATCGCTATATGATAGTGTAAACAACCAAAGGGAATGACTCGAGAGACAGTCCATGGGATTCAAATATAAAGGGAAAGGGCCCATGAATAAGAGTGCACCCCCTTTTCTAATTGGTTAAGGGTCTTGGGATATTTGGGGATAAGTGTCCTTGGGTTTGAATAATACTGGGTTAGGTGACCTTTCGGGAAGTTCAAATTTAGAAGCTTATAGATAGCTTACCGTGTCTAGCAAACACCCTCATTATCATGCCCTATGTGTTGGTTCCATTCTAGAACCATATGCTATTTATGGTAAGTGTTTAAACCCATCTAAGAGGCATATATATAAAATGTAGAGAGTGTCTTGAACTTTATAATGTTGTTCCTACTTCCGGATTTGTGATTTAACACCATTCTATATTTAGTAAATTTCATGTTTGTCCCAGAGACTAACTCCTGGTACTAAAGGAGGCTAGGGGTGAAAGCCCAAAGTGTGTGTTCCTCGGGGGTGGAGGTGTTATGGGGGGTTCCAAATGTATAATAGGGATAGTGGTTAGAATGCATGTCCGACCACTTGAGATATTAGTTTAGCTTCCACTAAACTATGTTGCTTCTTGTTTTGCATTCAGATTGGGTCTAAACCCAAGCTCTATACTACTTTAGTCGGTGGAGTACCCTCCTCCTCACGTTAGGCCACTAGTATACCAAAATCGTGCCAGACATTGTTTGACACCATTTTGCATGCAGATGCTAGATACGAGAAGCTGGTGCTTATAGGATTGTATTGGACCCTCGTTTTGTAGCGTAACAGGCTTGGAGTTCAACTCCAAATTCAAGTACGCTACATTTGGTATTAGAGAAATTATCTCATTGATTCTTATTCAACTTTTGTCAGATTTTCTAACTCAAGTTGCATACGCAAAGACTTTTCTAGTAGATCCAAAGTGACCTATGTAAGATTAGTTGGATTGCACCATTTAGTAAGAATGTTATATACATGTTCAATTACTAATAGAGGCATGCATGCAGTTAGCGGGATGGTGAAAAGGAACCATATTAATGATGCTAAAACTTTTAGATGGGTGAATTAAGAGGAGGAAACTCCTACTTAAAGATATTGCGGAAGAGGTTGACGCTGAGTTAGAAGAGGAAGAGCCAAATGCTATGTCACTGCAGCATATGGCTAAGGAAACTAAGATCTAGAATTTGCGAAGGGAAGTTCGCAAGTTGAAAAAGGAGAACAAGAAGAGGAAGAAAGAAGCTGAAACAACTAAACCAACTAAACTTAAGAAACCAAACTTTTCTTCAAGTTCTAAGGATGATAAAGTTTTGCAATTGCCCCAGGTTGCACAAATTTCAAAGTTTAAGCCTCTAAAACCACCCAATTTCAAGAGGTATGCGGGATTATCAAGTTTTGGAAGACTAGGTTTACAATATAGAAAACTATTTCATAGCAGCAGATATAGATGATTATATGAAAGTTGCCTTTATGGTCTCTACTCAAGTTAGTTGAGAAATTGGTCATCATGTGTGCACTTGACCAAATGAGCATAAGGATGAAATTTATGAATGCTATTAGTCAAATATACTTGATCTGGTTAGAAAAACCCATTAATTGACTTGCATATGCTAGTGTTGGGAATCCCTACGATATTGAGACTAGTCCCTTAATATCACTACATGATAGCTTACCATATCTGCCAAACACCCTCACTATCATGCCTTATGTGTTGATCCTCCTCACTTTAGGCCACCGATATGCCAAAATCGTGCCAAACACCATCTGACACCATTTTGTGTGCAAGTATTGTATACGGGGAGCTCGTGCTTGTGGGATTGTACTAGACCTTCATTTTGTAATGCAATGGGCTTGGAGTTCAATTCCAAATTCAAGCTACTCACTGCATGATCAATAGAGCGTTAGCCATCCACATCCACGGATTCTCAAATCTCTCCCAATCCCCCTCCTCGGGTTAGATTGGACTTAAGGTTTGGCTACACTTCCCGCAAGCACAAGCAGCCAAGCACACCAAGCCTCCAGGTTCCTAACATCCTTTAGTACAATAAGACTTGATCATGGGACCCTCTAAATCCCAAGCCTTGGGTGCAACACTTGCTTCGGGACACCGGGGGGAAACACTGTGGCCTAACGGCATGGTATAGGTACCTTTACCCCCTCACTTCCAACCTTTCCGGGAGTGCGAGTTTCCCTTGAGCACTTCTCTGGGTGGCCCCTCTGGCACCACCCAAGTTTATGCTCATTCCCACCCAAGGCCCCTTAGCCCCAGTTTCAACCTCAAGTCAATTTAGAAGCACCACTAGAGAGTTCCTTCAAGACTGGTTCCTAGACCTCACTATCCCTACTATACTTTTGAAACCCCCTGTAGTTCCCCCCCCCCCCCCCCCCCCCCCGGGAGACTGGGAAACACACACTTTGGGCTTTCACCCCACGACCTATATTAGTATTTGGACTCGGTCTCAAACTCAATCTCGGACTCGATCTCAAACTCGGTTTTGGACTTGATCTCGGACTCGATCTCGAACCCGATCTCGGACCCTGTCTTAGATCTTGTCTTGGACTCGATCTCGGACCCGATATCAGATCTCAAACTCAATCTGAGACTCGGTCTTGGACTCGGTCTCGAACTCAGTTTCGAACTTGGTCTTAAAGTTGGTTTTGGACTCGATCTCGAACTCAGTCTCATCCGATGAACTCTTTATCATTTTGATTGCGCTTTCGGGAATCCTTTAGCCTTCGACACCTCGGGGAGTTGATTCCTTACAACTCCACCACCCATAGAAGAAGTTTGATGCCCACATCGAACGACTCTTTTTAATTCTACAACTTGTTGACCATGTCTCCGGGGGCATCCCCCCACTTAGCGGTATGCCTAAGTTAGCCTCCCCGGCCAAGAGCCCATGACAACAAAGTATAGGTGTCCCTACACCCCTCCTCTCACCACGCCCTAGTATAGGGTTGGGACCTGAACCCAGCCTTGCTTTACTAGGGGGTTGGGACTCGAACCCAACCTCTGTAGAATACGTCTACGGATTCGACATCCCTGCAGGGGGTCGAGCGTAGTTTCCTATGCTTGGTCGACCTAGTTAACCCATGCTAATTAGCTTACCTTCAACATGCCTTCAAGTCCCAACATATGACATTGCTCAATTTCTCAAAATAGATTCTTTAATTGAATTTTGCATAAGTACATAAAGTTCTACTTTGCAAAAATTCCTTCACTATATCCCACGCGTTTGCTAGGTTCTCCTTTAGTTCCCATTTCATAGTGTGGAAATCCTTTCCATTTCACATAGAACTCCCTCACCTCGCATCCTTGTTGCTTGCTCTTGCTGTCGCGAATATGACTTCGAGTATCGAAAAATACTTGTCAGCTAGTCCTTATGGACACTCTTTCCTTACTGCCATGATGGCAAGAGGTCAGTATTGCTAGACCCGTTATCAATTCCCACTTGAGCTAGTTGAGAAACTGGTCAATGAACACGGACTTAAATTGGATAAACATAAGGTAGGAAACTTATGTGTTTCTTGCTAAGCATACTCGGCCTGGTTTGAGAAACTTGTGTCATTGGTTTGCACTTGTTAGTATCAAGAACCCTCATTATATTGAGATTGGTCCCTCAATATTTGCTAAATGATACCTTACCGTGTCTGCCAAACACCCTCGCTATCATGCCTTTTGTGTTAGTCTTATTCCGGTCCCAAATGTTATTTATGGAAAGTGTCCAAATTTGCTTATTTGGCATATCTACGGAATGTAAAGATTGTTTTGAATACAATGGTGTTCGTCCCATATCCAAATTCGCAATCTAGGGACATT
>NW_003314283.1:803573-829894 GCF_000143415.4 Selaginella moellendorffii | reverse complement strand
TCAAGGGGGGGGGGGATGTGGGGGGTTCCAAATGTATAGTAGGGATAGTGGGTAGGTTGGGCATGGCCGACTAACCTGAGGCATAGTCTAGCTCTTATTTATGTGTCTGTCTTTGTTCTACGTCTGGCTTGGGTCTAAGCCCAAGTTCCATTCTATGCTAGCTGGTGGAGTACCCATGTCCTTGCGTTAGGCCACCGGTATGCCGAAATAGCACCAGACTTCGTTTGGCTCTGTTTTGCGTGCTAGTCTTGGCAATGGGATGCTGGTTGCCCTAGGACTGTTCCAAGTCGCTCTGGGCTTCTACCCCTTCACTCCTTGGGCTATATGCTTGGGAGTCGTTCCATGCCCCAGTGCCATTCTTCCTTGGCTCCAAGCTTTAGAGTTTGGCACCGTTCCTTCGTTTAGTGGCCCAAGGCCCTGAAACTCAAGTTCCACACCACGTTTCTTTGGACATGTGGCATGTGACACATAGCATCTATCACGTGGCACATAGAGGGTTTAGGTTCTGCTCCAGGGTGTTATCCTATGGTAAATCACCATAGGATAAAGGGTAAAAACCACGTGCGCTACACTTGCACATATTGAGGATGGTCTCAACTTTGCATTCCTCTTCCCCTTGGATAACCTTAGGTAAAGGTCTTATTTGGTCCTTGTGAAGCAGATCCTCAAAGTACAGCTTAAGTAAGTTCACATATAACATAGGGTGCATCTTCCCCATCTCTCGAGGAAGTCAGAGGCGATTAGCCACCTTACCAATTCGTGCCTCAATCTCGTAAAGCCCCATGAACTTGCTCAAGGAACTCAGAATCAGTTCATTTGTATGAATACATGCATTTTTACTTTTGGGTCAACTTCTAGCTGATCCCACTTGGTAGTCTTAAGTTCTTAGTATTCAGCCACACTTTCTCCCTAGGTTGGAACTCTACATCCTGGCACTAAGCCTGTTCTAAGGGATCCCTCACTAGATTCCAAATGTTGAGCCTTTCTGTCATGAATGTCCATTTCGGGTAACTCTCTATGATACTCGGCCATGCCGAGTTCCATAGGACCTTTAATAACTTACCCATTGATGACTTCCCATAGACTCACCCCGATACTCAAATATGATGAGTTGTTATAACACATTTTCGCAAGTCCCAAATGACTTACCCAATATGTTTAGTCTCCTGAGATATAGCATCACAAATAATCCTCCAACTACATATTCACCTTTTCCATTTGTCCATCTGTCAAGAAGTATTAGTGCCATCAACCTTGACTTAATACCCAATACCTATCTATGGGTGATAGGCTGTGTTGAATTTCAATTTGGTGCGATACTATTCTAGAAGAGTTCTCCATAACCTACTAATGAAGATTTTATCTCGATATGAGATAATCTCTTCTAGCCTTCCCCGCACTCAAACCACTTGTTCAAAGAACAGTTTCGCCACACCTTCCATATCCACTTTTGTTATGATGAGTATTAAATGTGCCATCTTCAAAAACCGGTCCACCACCACAAATATCACATCAAACCCCTCGCTTCGAGGGAGTCCCATGATAAAGTCCATTGTAAAACATTTCCATGGACAATCTAGAATTGGAATGCTTTGTAACAAACCCCCACTAGCCTTAGTCACGGCTTTGATCTGCTAACATATTAGACATGTCTTTACATAGTTTTGGATGTTCTTAGCTATATCTCGCCAGTGATACTTCCTCTTGATTAAACCCATCATCTTGGGCATTCCGCCATGTCCCACAAAAAGTCCGTCATGACATTCTTTTAAGGCTACCTTCCTTAGTTCCCCTTCTAGAATGTACACCCTTGTTTGTTTATAATATATGAGTCCACTGTGTTCCGCATAGCCTGTTTTCTCTTCCATTGGCAGCTCACCTCTCTGATGAGCTTCCCATGCCTCTAGGTTCCTTAGCAACACTTCTTGTGCTAGACCATCATTCTTATATGCTATCCGCACATCATCCCAAAAGGTTGTTGTCGCACTGGATATCACCAATTTCAAGCTCGCTTTTCAACTTAGAGCATCCACCACAATGTTGCTCTTCCCAGGCTTGTACAGAATCTCACAATCAAACTTGGCAAAAGCATTGGCCCACCGACCTTGTTTCCCTTTTAGGTCAGACTGTGACAAAAAGTGTTTCGTTACCATATTATCTATGTAAACTTTGAACTCTCTCCTAGGGTAGTGTTGCCACTCCTTGAGTGCCTTGACCACCACAAACAATTCCTTCTCATGGGCAAGCCACTTTCGCTGAGCCTTGTCCAACTTCTTCGAGAAGAATGCTATTGGATGGTTGTTTTGCTTCAACACTGCGCATAACACAAAGTCTGAAGCATTTGTTTTTACCTCAAAGTCCTTACCAAAGTCTGGTAATGCCAACATAGGAGCCTTCCTCAACTTCCCTTTGAGGTGGATGAATGCCACTTCGCATTCCACTGTCATGATGGTGGAAGGGTTTGCATAGTACTTGGAATAAAAAGGCCACTCGTGAGGAATTAAGTGGACAACTCATCTACGTCTTGTTCACATATAATTTTCCCATTTAGTCCGTTAAAGGCAGAGTTACTCTTGAATAGTGTTTGATAAACTTTTGGGAGTAGTTGCATAGCCTCAAAAATGCCTTTAACTTGTGTACATTCGATAGTCATTCCCATTCTTAGATCGCTTGAACCTTCTCAGGGTCCACCTTGAGCCTGTCCTTGCCTACCATATGCATAAGAAACTTTACCTCTTGTTAAGCAAAGTCACATTTGCTTTCTTTAGCATATAGCTAGTGTTCCCTTAGTTTCTCAAACACCTTTGTTAAGTGTTCGGCATGCTCTTTTAGCATTTCGCTATAGATCAAGATGTCGTCAATGTAGACGACCAAAAAATGATCCAAATAGGGTACAAAAATATGATTCATCAACACTGAGAACGTTGTTGGTGCATTGCACAGCCCAAAGGGCATCACTAGAAACTCAAAGCTTCCATACTTTGTCTGACAGATTGTCTTCTTAACATCTTCCTCTACTACCCTAATCTGGTAGTATCCTGACCTTAGGTTGATCCTCGAGAAGTATTTTGCCTTTCCCAACCTATCGAACAAGTCCTCAATCCTTGGTAAAGGGTATTTGTTCTCCTTTATATATTTGTTAAGCAATTGGTAGTCTATGCACATGTGCATAGATCCATCTTTTTTTTTCACAAATAACACCGGTGTATCATACAGTGACTTGCTCAACCTAACATACCCTTTTCCCACAAACTCCTCAAGTTGGCTTTTGAGCTCCTCAAGTTCCTTTTCATTCAATCGATAAGGGGGATGAACCACCACCTTAGCACCCTCGACCAGCTCAATCTTATGTTCTATCGGTCGTTCAGGGGGTAACCCCGCCGGTAGCTCCTCCAGCATGGTATCTTGGAATTAGTCCAACACCCACTAGATCACCAAAGGCACTTTTTTTAATCCCATTTTTTTGTCACTCTTCATCGAGAGTAAGCACAGAAATACTGCCTTGGTTCCTTTAGTGAGTTATCCTTTTGTGGGCACCAGGTTCAAGCAGGAGTCTTTGGCCTTACATTGCTCTACCTTTAGATCCTAGGCCTCCACTCTGGATCATTCTCCTCGGGTATTCACCATTACCACAAGGTTCCCACTTTGTCCATGCAGGGCTACCATGAATCGATTGAACCAATCCATCTCAAAGATTACGCCAAATCCCGCCATGTCCAACATGGTGAAATCCATGTCTACTTTCCATGTCTCTACTTTGACTCTTGCTTATCGAAGTACCTCATTGATGCTTTGGCTACCTTGAACAAACTCTATAGTCCTTGGTTCGCCCAACTATTGCACTGTTAATCTAGCTTGCCGGACTATGTTTGCAGCCACAAAATTATCCAAAGCACCTGTGTCAATAAAAATCTTAACAAAGCTACCCCTGAGCTTCCCTTGGAGGGCTAGTAGATATCGAGAACAACTCTCTACCAAAGTTGCTTATGTAATGAGTAATTTTGAGTTAGGGACTGAATCACGTACCTCAATTTAAATTTCACCCAACTTAATGGCCATATTGGCTCTGGCTTTCTTCGGGTATAGACATTCCCTCAAAAAGTGTCCTGCTTCACCACAGTTGAAGCATACGTTGTTTCCTAGGCTACTAACAAACTTGACCTTCTTATCTGTGGGCTTGTCCCATTTTGCTTGACTCCCCCACATACTTGCTCACTGGCCACCGAATCTGCCTTTCCAGAACCCCGATGACTCATTCTTAAAGAAACTCTTCTTGAATTTATTTTTGCCATATATCCCCTTTGGTTTGGCCCATTTGCTAAACATGGACCCCGACCCTGTCGTGTTCCCCTTTTGCAAGTTATCATTGAAATGCACCTTGATGGCCACATTCAACACTTCCTTGTAGTTGGTCGGGTTCCAACGCATCACTTCGCTTCAAGCCCAGGTTTGCAAGCCTAATATGAAAACATGGAATGCATTCATGTTAACCATATTTGTGACAAGTATCCTCTTTGCCATAAACCCATTCACATACTCTTGAATGATTCCAATCTGCTTTAACTTACTCAGCTCATCCCTTAGGTGTAGAGTAGCATTCAAAAGAACATAAATCACACAAATCCTCGCCTTCATCATTTCCCAAGTGGCCACCGGTTCTTCGTTGGCCTCTGTCATTCTCCACCAAAACTTAGCATTATCTGCCAAGTATGGTTTTGCATATGGAACCTTCTTCGAGTTCGGTAACTGCAATGCTCAAAAGTAGTTCTCCATATCGTAAAACCAATCCTCCACCACTTTATAATCATTCACTCCCTTGAAGACTGATGGGGGCTTTGGTTTGTACTTGGGAACTGTTTGAGAGATGGATTCCACTTTGGTTTGTTCGACCTTGTTTGGTTCTGCCTCAGTCCCTGCCGAAGGGTCTGCACTTTCTGCACTACCAGCATCCATAGTCTTTCGCTTTTTCTTTCGCCTCTCGTCACGCTTTAACTTGCGTACGAGAGTCTCCAGCAGGGCATTGGTCTATGCCAATTATCCTTCTAGAACATCTAATCAAACCTTGGACAACCAAGCCTCGCCACTAGACTCCTATTTGGAAGTTCCCTCACTGGAATCCTCCTCATGCAAGGATTCCTCATCCCTAGCCTTTTGTTCAACAGGAGGCTTCAGCTCTGACAGAGGTTCCATCTCTGCCTTGGTTCTTTTACACCCTACTTTTGCCATCTCACAGCAATGCACCTCTATCCTTTGCTAGAACTAAGGAAAAGGCTCCAATACCAAATTGTAAGCCACACTTTTTCCTTTTTAATTTGCTAATTTACCTCGTCTATCCAACCAACACTACCTTGGCTTTAGCTAAGTTCCCTCGCCAAGGTTTCCACCTATTGTACCAGCTCCTACTTGGTCCTACTTAGTTTCAATTACTCACTGCACGATCAACAGAGCATTATCCATCCATCCACGGATTCCCAAATCTCTCCCAATCCCTCTTCCTAAGTTAGATTGGACTTAAGGTTCGGCTACACTCCCCGCAAGCACAAGCAGCCAAGCACACCACAGGTTCTTAACATCCCTTGGTTCAATAAGATTTGATTATGGGACCCTCTAAATCCCAAGCCTTGGGTGCAACACTTGCTTCGGGACGCCAGGGGAAACACCGTGGCCTAATGGCATGGTATGGGTACCTCTACCCCCCCCACTTCCATCCCAAAGGGAAGGCCCAAGCCCCTAGGAAGGGCGAGGACCAATGAGCCACAAGATACTTAAATGGGGGACTACTTCACATGAGCGGGGAGCACTGCAGTCAGTTTCCCTTCCAGGAGTGGGAGCTGCTCTTGAGCACTTCCTTGGGTGGCCCCTTCGGCACCACCCGAGTCCATGCTCACTCCCACGCAAGGCCCCTCAGCCTCAGTCTCAACCTCAATTCATTTTTGAAGCACTACTGAAGAGTTCCTTCAAAACTAGTTTCCACGACCTGTATTAGTATTTGGACTCGGTCTTGGACTCGATCTTGGACTTGATCTCATACTTGATCTCATACTCAACTTCGGATTCGGTCTTGGACTCGATCTCGGACCGGATCTTGGACTTTATCTCGAACTCGGTCTTGGACCCGATCTCGGACTTTGTCTCGGACTCGGTCTCGGACTAGATCTTGGACTCGGTCTCCAACTCAGTCTTAGAGTCGGTCTCGGACTTGATTTCAGTCTCGGTCTCATCCAATGAACTCTTTATCATTTTGGTCATGCTCTCAGGGATCCTTTAGCCTTCGACACTTCAAGGAGTTGATTCCTTATAACTAGATTATGCCTTAGGTTGGTCAACCATACTTAACCTACTCACTATCCCTACTATACATTTAAAACCCCCTATAACCCCCCTTAAGGAATGTATGCTTTGGGCTTTCACCCTTACTCATCTTTAGTATTAGAAGTTAGTCTCTAGGATTAACTCAAGACTTATTAAATATAGAATGGCACTAGATTGTGAATTTAGACATGGGACAAATACCATTGTATTCAAAACAATCTCTACATTCCGTAGATATGCCAAATTAGCAAATCTAAACACTTACCATAAACAATAATTAGGACCAAATAGAACTAATATAAAGTGCATGATAGCGAGGATGTTTGGCAAACATAGTAAGCTATCATCTAGCAATATTGAGGGATTAGTCTCAATACACAAGGGTTATTGTCACTAGCCAGTGAAAAACATAATAAGACAAAAACTTTTTACCAGGCTAAGTATGCTTAGTTAATAACACGTAGGAATTCCATACTTATACTTGTCTGGTTTAAGTATACTCAAAATGCCCAGTTAACTCCATTAGCATAAGAGGGACTGATAAAGGGTCCAAGAATACTAACCTCCTACTATCGTAGCAGTAACGAAAAAATATTTGAAAGAACTAGTCAATAGATAATTTTCGATACCCAAAGTCACATTCATAACAATCATGATATATTTTTTGAAATAGTAAAGACAGAAATGGAGACACATTAGTATTATGGGGAGTATTATAAAAATATCAATTAGAGGCTATGAGTAGCAATATACATGGCAATCCCTCCCTTGCATAAGAATCTAGTTATATTATGTCAAATATAATTAAGTGATAGAGATTTTAATTATACAAGCAGATTTTAGAGGAGTTTCTCTGAGCTCACAAAAATTCTTCTTACACTGATTAGTGATGACCATCCTCAAGCAGATGGCTAGACTAGACAACTTATCTAAGTGGTTGAGGAGATATTGTATTATAGCATTTCTAAGTAATAGGGGCAATTGGAAAAATACTTGTAAAGGTTGCCTACAATAAAAACCAATATAGTAGGACTTATACACAGAAGGCATCACAGAACAAGTTTTAACTTGGATTTGGTTTTGAATCAATATAGAAAAATTAAAAATTTAATCTATAGATTTCCAAGAGGAATTTGTAAGTACAATAAGCTCGAGGTACAAAACAGGAGAAATGATAAGTTCTTTCTATGTTATTCTAGTTTTTATCGATTTTTGGAATGAGATAGTACAATAGCATATTAAATAAAGTAGCTATTAAAGGTGAGAATCTATTATGTTTATCAGTTGAAAGTGTGTTTACAAGGAATGAACCGCAAATAGATTTTTTTTAGATGTTTCCAGAGGCTGAAGAGGATAAGCCATCAAGCCAGCCCAAGAAGGAGTGTTAATCACTACCATGTTATCTTTGTGAACAAGAATGAAGTTTTTATTATGCATAAGGGCTAATGATGTAATCCTCATTATCAAGTGAGGGCATCTAGTCAAGGCTTATGTGGGGAGAATGTCATGTCTTAGATGTCAACAGTGACCATGCACATTCATATAGTAGACAAATCCCTTTTGGTTCTTAAGTGAGTTTGGGATAATCACTACTTGAACAGTTAATCTCTTGGGTTAATGAGGCCAATAGATCTATGTATTCTTGAATTTGCAAGGAAATGTGAAATATGGCATCTTTTACAGAATATGATTATGCTTACGAGTTGGATATAAGAATCTACAGGTAGATTCCCAAAATTCTTGAATTAATGAGATCACAAAAAATTAAAAGCTTCACTTTAAGAAGAATAATTTCTTTTATTGGGTAATAAGAATATTGTTTTTGTGGTCCCTAAGAATATTATGGTTCATTTAGTTTTCATTCATTAATAACTATGACATTACATAGAAAGTAACACCAACTTTTGATTTATATATAGCGAGAAGTATTAATGGGAAAGGTATGGCACATATCACAAATATATGTTTGCTACTGCTAATAATACTTATAGCTTGTTTTAGTACTTATGGATTTAATTCAAGTGAATCTATGGATAAGATTGTTGGTACTAATAGGACTAAATTATGGATGAATATTACAGATACTATTTCTGTAGAACAAATTCCACATGTAGGACTTTTATTTTTATTGTTGTCATAATGTTTTTTTTGTTTTACAGGATATTTGTGGTAGATTTGAAGCAAGTTCCTCAAATATATTTTTAAGGGTATATAAAAATGTTAAAATTGTTATGCTCGTTGCTACTACAAAAACTGGGGATGGAGGATTTGGCATTGTTATGCTTGATCTTTCAAATGGTATATCAAATATTGATGGAAGGCTAAATAGAGGAGCTGATTTTACCATATCTTGTGATATAAACTCCATTACATTAATTGGTTCTATTTTATATGCAAGCTGTCCAACTCCAAAACACTATCCTAAGACATCATTTATAAATTTGAACTTTCTGGTAAAAAATCATTTTGGGTCTTTATTCTTTTGCCCTCCACCTTCTTCAAGAACTGATTTGGTATGACTTGAATATATTAATAAAATAAAATACTAAAATAAATAATCAGATGGAAATTTTTAATGATACAATTAAAGGCTTTAAAAGACAATTTTAAATTGTAGTATAATTTTCTAAATGTTTTATTATTATTTGTACACGTTTTAAATCATTTGGCACCCAACTGAGCAATTTAAAATAAACAAGCATGTTGTCCTACCTATTTCCAGAAGCTATATATTATATATATGATTTAATAGGCCTTATGCTTATAGAATGTATACATTTCAAAGGATAAGTTTGTGTACATGTATACATGTTTAATATGAGCTTATAAAAAAGATGTTTTGACGGACTATACAAAGATAATCTAGACCTTAAGCCTCCCAAACACTTTGAACACAATGTCAATAAAATATTGAAAAAATTATATTCAATTTAAATAATAAATCTTTCATTTATATTTTAGATAGAATATGAGTAAACTTCCAGCAATGAAGGCCTTGAATAAGTCAAGGCCTTTTAAAAAATTATCGTATAGAAACACTCCATGAAACTGTCACTGAGAGATTGAGAGCTTTCAGCTATGCTTTGGTCCTGGAAGTTGGGACAACACTATCCATATCTCCACTGCTCAACAACAAAAGTTCAATTAATTATAAAAAGTTTGAAAGAGATGAAATGACTCTCTTGCCTAAAGTTCTAGATTTTCAGGTGGCTCATGAGCAGCTTCTTATAGCGGCAGCATCTATGCTGCAACGTCCTTTTGACTATATGGAATACTATATAAACAAATCTAAACTTTAGTACCAAAGCAAAAGGCAAGATTGACATAAAGACTTACTTGGCGCAGCTCAACCACCATTTTGGGTGGCAGGTGTGAAGGGCAATTTTTACAGCCTCCCTGTTAAGGTAGAAATCAATGGGGTCTGTGCACTGAAAGTTCTCCCCAAAACCAATCTTATTTTGATGCAACTGTTGTGACCTTAAATGTAAAAATGTAGGAAAATTTTCAGTCTGGTTTTGCATACCTTGTTCAGAGTGAACTGATGTGAGCTTTTGACACAGTCCTGGAGATTGTCCTCCAGAATGTTGTATAGATTTATATTTCCTTGCTCGAATCAACACTTTGTTCTACATTATCATAAGATTTCGTGTCGTGACAATCCATGGCCTTCTATGTTTCCTCCGAGATCACTGAGTGGTTTCGTGTCGTGACAATCCATGGCCTTCTATGTTTCCTCCGAGATCACTGAGTGGGTATATTAAAACTCATACATGCTAGGACCATCAATTTGTTGAATGAGTCCACACATTTCCAATCTATACAGCCCAAAAACAATTATAAAAGAAGTTGATAACTATCATTTGGCACTTACAGCAATTCCCTTAAGGTTGATATAGGTGCTTGGTTTTAGCCAAAATCTCCAGTGCCAAAAGTTGGAATATAAAGACCTACAGAATGAATAATCAACCAAATTTGACAACTTCATAAGGAAAGAAACCTGCATAGCTTTCCCATGTAAAAATCGTTGTCTCTATTGGATGCACTAATATTAATAACTAGCTTCTTTAACTATCTTTGCACCTTTTTGTATAAAAGTGCTATTAAATGTGTCTATCTTCCTCCATTGAGCAAGAGCAAGTGGAGAACATTCGGCCTCATAGAACCAGTAGAAGAGACCACACCCCTCTTCCAGCATACTGATTAAGGCTGACCATGGGCTGACCAGGAAGCCAATCGACTATCTGTGTGGCAACCCAAACTGAAGGAGACATAGAGGCAGCAAAACCAGAACTTACTCAAGTGCCATTGTGAAATAAAGCCCTTGAAATGAGCCATCTTTTTAATCTACAGGTTTCATATTTAGCTTTCAAGTTAATGCATTGGCAAGCAGCACGTATACCGCTCCATCTGAGGAACTTGATCTTAAAGCATGCTTGCCTCTGGTGATTAACATCGAGCTGGAGTTTCTTTCACGTAGCAAGCACGACCATTCCAAGTTACTGGGCTCAAAAGGCATGGCCAACACAAGTTCCTCGGCCTCCAAACTTCTCCCAGATCGAACGAGCAAATCCACCATGCAACAGTAGTGCTGCTTTGATGGCGCCACTTCATAGTCGGCCACCATGGAACCAAAGCAAGACTTGGCTCTGGAGATGCAGCCTTGCTGCCCAAACGAAACCATAGCCGAGAAGAAGCAAGCTTCGTCGGGACAATGCAAAGCTTTCATCTCGTCAAAGAGCTCGAGAGCACGGGAAGAGGACAAGTTTCTCACGTGGGCAGCGAGCATGGCGCTCCATGATACCACTCCTTGCTCGGGCATGGCATCGAAAATCTTCCTTGCGGAGCTCAAATGGCCGTGCTGAGCATACATGCAAAGGATGGCATTCCACGAGACGGAGTTTTGCTCGGACATGTCGAGAAAGACGAGCTTTGCTTGCGAGAAGTAGCCACTTATTGTGTAAGCCGTGAGCATTGAGGTCCAGGAGACCAAGTTTCTCTCGGCCATGGAATCAAAGAGAAACTTTGCTTGCTCGACTCGGCCGTGTTGGGAGTAAGCCCCGATCATGGCGTTCCAAGCGACCAGATCACGCTGCGGCATGGAGTTGAAGATGGCCTCGGCTCTCTCGAGCTCGCAGTTTTGAGCGTAGGCCGATTGCATTACGGTGTAGGCCACGAGATCCCGCTGTGGCATCCGCGAGAACAAATTGCTGGCTTCAAAGAGGCAACCGTTGTGGATGAAAGCTTCCAGCATGTTTGTGTAAGTGATTATATCCCTCTCGAGCATTGTGTCAAAGGTTAGCATGGCTTCGAGAAGATTCCCCTTTCGGGCATATGCGGAAAGTACTGAGTTACAGGCAAACAGATTCCAGCAGGGCATTTCGTTAAAACATTTTCTAGTCATTTGAAGATCTTCCTCCATGATTAGTGCGTTTAAGAATGATGTCCAAGAGATCAGATTTCGAGCAGGCATTGAGTGAAATGTCTGTCTTGCTTGTACAAGATCCCGACCTGTGGCATATGCAAACAGCATGGCATTCCAGCATGGTAGAGTTTTAAAAAGCATGTCATCAAAGATCCCCTTTGCAGTATCCAAATGCCCTCTTTGCGAGTGTGCAGCTATGAGCGTGTTGCATGACACGGCATCATGAAATGGCATCTCTTGAAACAAAACTTCTGCCTCGTCCAGATACCCATTCTTGGCATATGCTGCCACCATAGTGTTCCAGCTTGTAAGATTCTTCTCGGGTATGGAATCAAAAATGGCTTTTGCATTGGAAACTTGCCCACTGCGAGAGTAGCCGCAGATCATAAGAACCAGCGAGAAAACATCCTTGTTCTCGATGCGATCAAAGACGCTTCGGGCATTTACGAGGCTGCCAAATTGGTTAAACAGTGCGAGGAGATTGTTGGAGACAAAGAGGCTCTCGTGTGGTGGGAGTGGTGGATTCGCCTGGATGCATTTGTGGATCTCCTGGGCCATTGGGAGGCTTTTGCACGATCGAATGAGCTCCACGCACTGGGCTTTGTCCATGGCAACATAGTTACAATGTGGAATAAAAATTAAACGTTAGCTACGGGATTCGAACCGGAGCAAGGAATGGAGCATATTCGAACGATTACTTAACGAGAGTTTAGGGTTCTATAGAGAGTGTAGAGCTCCGCGACGCAATGCGGAGGCTCCGGGCTGTCGATCTGCGCGATCCGTGAGGCGCAGGATGCCGCTGCTGGCCTGCGCGAGCGAGCAGAGGCAAGGCTTCTCTATGGAGGATGATTCCGAGATTTACAGGGTCCGGAGCGAGTGTCAGGATGTGGCGACGAGCTCCGTGCCGGTTTGTGACGGATTCTCGGCTGGATTTGTGTCGATCTGAGCTGTGGTTTGATCGATTTAGAGGCGGAGGCGGAGGAAGCTCTCGGCGGAGAAATGGCGGGCTGCGTTTGACGCGCAAGGGCGGCTCAATGTGAAGCGAGTTCTTCGGCACATCGAAAGAGGGGTAAATCTTGTGCTGCATTTCCAGTAGCGAAGTCTCTTCTTCTTTCCTGTAGGGCGTTGCGTCGGAGATTCGCGCTCACGTCTGGGAGTTTCTTTTGGGTGTTTACTCCCCCGGCAGCAATGCTGCCGAAAGGGAAGAGCTTCGTCAATCGCGACGGTAGATACTTTGGCTTGTTTTATCGATTGGATTTGATCTGCGAGAGAAACCGCGTTGGTTTTTACAGTGACAAATACTTGAAGCTCAAGGCCGAGTGTAAGAGAATGGATGCGGCCGTTGGAAGTGGCGAAGTTGTGATATCGCCGCGAATGAATGCCGACGGAGTTTCCATGGAGGAGAATAATCCAGGTGGTTACTTCTTTGTTTGCTTCGGGCTTTTCACTTTCTGTCCAAGTATTAGCAGAATCCATTGAAGAGCAGACAATAAATGGAGTGCTGGATCCATCGCCGAGCGCAAAGATTGTCCAGTGGAAAGTTCTCCTCCACCAGATTGGTATGATTATTTTTCTGTTTCGCGTGCTCACTTTCGCTTTGCAGGACTGGATGTAGTTCGCACGGATAGAGTTTTAGAGTTTTACGAGGATCCCAAGAACTTGGGAAAGCTCTGGGACATCCTGGCAGTGTACGCTTGGATCGACGAGGAGGTTGGCTACTGTCAAGGTATGAGCGATCTTTGCTCGCCGATGGTGCTCCTTTTCCCGGACGAGGCTGACGCCTTTTGGTGCTTCAAGTGCCTGATGCGTCGAGTGGTACGTTTTTTGCAAAGCGCTTCTCAAGATTTTATATCGCTTAGTACCGTTCATTGAAGTTTATCACGTTTGATGTTGGCAAGCGGGAAAATTTCAGGTGCACGAATAAGATGATGGGGGTTCAGAAGGAGCTCTCCTTCCTCGCAGCTGCCATGCGAGTAATCGATCCAAAGCTTCATAGAACTCTAGGTGAGGATTTCGAAGATGAAGGTCTTTGCCGACCTTTTTTTGTAGAGGCACTTGGAGGGAGCAACTATATTTTTGCGTTTCGAATGCTCATGGTTAACTTTCGCCGGGAGTTTTCGTTCGTTGATACGCTCACCCTCTGGGAGGTAAGTCCAACCGTTGTGAAATGTTTATGTTCTTTCGCCCACGCGAGCTTTTCTTTCTTTGTAGATGATGTGGGCTTTCGAGTACCATCCCGACCTTCAAATTCTCTACATGGAGTCCCCGGATGGTCACATTGACAACGCACAGCCGGACTATAGAGCTGGAGGTAGATTTGCAAAGCGGAACATTAAGTATGGATCGCCAAGAGCCCTCAACGAGCATCCGTCCCTGGCAGTTTTCTTTGTAGCCGGGATCTTGGTGCTGCTACGATCCAAGTTTATAAAGAGAATTCAAGGCCTGGACGAAGTCGTGAGGGTGAGGAACAGTTTAATGCTTTCCTTTTTTCCTCATTTTCCCTGGTAACAATATACGTCGCAGGCTTTGAACGATATGAGCGGCAAGATAGACGCATACCGAGCGTGCCAAAAAGCGCTCAAGTTCCATAAGTTATACCTGAAGAAGGTACTGAATGTTCGCTTCTTTCTCTTTGTTTGATCTTTTTTTCTTTCCACAGGTGAAGAAATCGAACACATAGTAACAAGTATCTAAAATAAGTGAAATGAAACTTTGACAGAAACAAAGGTCGGGGCAAATCTCGTATCTAATTCTGTTACGGGGTGTCGACTGGTTCTCGCAAGCATTTATACCTCGGAAGAAATTTATCCTTGTTTGCCTTGTAGCCGCTCTCTAAGAGAACTCTATTCCACAATCTATTTTCGATTAGCGTTGGAACTATCCAAAGAGATAAACGAACAACGATAAACGTCTTTATTTTCGATCTCACACTCACAAGGGATTACCACTCAAGGTAATTTTGTGTAGTTGCTTCGATCATGCATTCCATTTCCTGGCAGGCTTGGAGCTTAATACCACACGAGATGAGAAGTAGGAAGCCAGTGACAGACCTCTACCACGCTGGGCCTGGTGTTGAGAATCTTAAAAGAGATGTGAGAAGGTTCGAAATCATAAGACAAACTTTCACCGTGGCAGGCTTCGTCTTCTTGGAAGAACTTCTCCCGTATCGTGTGCCACATGAAGATGGCGAATGGGAAAGTCATGGGGTGACAGGCGATGCAGCCACCACCTTCGTCTCCACCAACTCGAGCTTGGGAAGGGTCGAAGTGGACTTTGTGGAGACGTGATAAGACTTGATCTGGTGCTTGATCCCGGCGACTTGGGACATCGCCAAATCAAAAAGGCAAAGTAATGACGTCATCATTTGGTTGTGTTAAGAAAAATGAAAGTCCGTGGGATAATATTCTTTAGGATTTTTCAGAAATGGTTGCCCTCAGGGTTTGAAGAATGTCCAAGTTTTAAAATCACTCTCTCAAGCGTGCATTCTTACCTTCAAATGTGCAAAAACCTATTATCCCCACAGAGTTGTGCAAAGTGGAAAAATCTTTGGGTCCAATGTACAAAAAATTATTCACTTTCGCTGAATCTGGCTGGTGAAAGAGCTGATGAAGGGAGTGATGTTCATCACCACACAATAGACCGGCGGCTTTGCACGACTCACGTCACATCCTGCGGGAAGCTTTGATTTCTTGCCTGGTAGCCAGAGCTGAAACGTCGTAAGGGTCTCATGGATTGAGGGTGGAAGCTGGAATCTCGTGAACAATCGTTTTGATTTGATTGTAAGAGTTGTCAATCTTAAGACACATAATACGAGAACCAAACACCGTGAGTCCAAGTCTATAGTTAAAGTAGAAATATACCAAACAAGTAGAGCACGAGTAGACGTCGTTGTTAAACTTTGTCTGCAAAATTGTCATTGAAAACTTGCTGGAAAGTGATGCTTCACATGGATGATTGAATGACACCAGTTGCGCTTATGCTAGAAGACAAGGATCTCTTAATTTACAGCGTTAATATTCTGCAAAGTTAAGACCTGCAAAGTTGAGATCTGAAAAGTTGAGACCTGCAAAGTTGAGACCTGCAAAGTTGAGAGTTGCAAAGTTGAAACCTGCAAAGTTGAGATCTGCAAAGTTGAGACCTGCAAGGTTGAAATCTGTTGAGCTTTTAAAAAGTTGATGTTCTGCAAAGTTGAGAAACGTGTACAATATATTAAGGCTTTCTTGGTGTACATTGAAGTTGTTGCTAGAAATCAAGGACTGAGATTGCACTGTAATGAACCAAACCATGGTTCTTTTATCAAAATGTTACGTTCCCAAAGCCTGAGTCTTTCTTCTGGCTTTATTCCGGTATGGAAGGATGGCAAGCAGCCAAATCCCAATTCTTTCTTTGGGAAGCATCACAATATAATGCTATTAGCCAGGAGCTTTGGATAACAATCTGGCTCCAAACTATGGTGTCCACGGATGTCCCTCAAGCTCGACCCCGTACAAAAATGTGAATTACTGTGGCCCTCCCTCCTTTGTGGTCCTCATGAGAGATCTAGTGGACGCTCAGCTTGGAGTCGATCACGTCTTCTTTCTTGCGCTGCGAAGAAGATCCTCAGTCTCAAGCTGGCTCATTAAAAGACGTTTGAGGCATGGAGTGCCACACAATCGTTATTCTCCTTGTGATCAAACTTTACTATACATTCACTCTAGCATTCAGGCTTGGAGCTTAATACCACACGAGATGAGAAGTAGGAAGCCAGTGACAAACCTCTCCCTCGCCGGGCCTGGTGTTAAGAATCTTAAAAGAGATATGAGAAGGCGCGAAATCAGAGGTATCCATATGGCAAACCGCAGGAACTTTCACCATGGCAGGCTTCGTCTTCTTGGAAGAACTTCTCAGTAGATCCACCTCCAACACGAGACTGTTCGGTATTGTGTGGCACATGAAGATGGCGAATGGGAAAGTCATGGGGTGACAGGCCAGAGATCCATCTGCAGCCACCACCCTCGTCTCTACCACCTGGAATGGTTCGTTCGGATCAAACTCCAGAGTGTTGGCCACATACTTCAACTCGAGCTTGTGGAGGGTCGAAGAGGCCTGATCCAGGATGGACTTTGCCGAGACGTGACAAGCCTTGATCTCGTGCTTGATCCCCCCGTGGGAGGAGCACATTTCCAGGCTATCCTTGCTCGTCGCTGCGAATGGAGACTGGCTCGAGAAGTGCATGGTGGACAGGAGCTGGGACAGATTCATGGACGCAAGCACAGGCTCTAGTAGCGGATGAAGGAATTTACTCACAGGGATGGAGTTGTCCCAGCGCAGTGGCGGTGGCAACTGTATGTTCTTGGCACCAACAAGCGTCTTGAGCTGAAAGAAGGTCCTCTGGGCGAGATCTCGAGTGGAGGATTCCATGGCGCTCCTGTCGTGATGGTCATGGTGGTGGTGAAAAAGCTGACGAAGGGAGTGATGTTCATCACCGCACAAGAGACCAGCGGCTTTGCACGACTCGTGTGATATCCTGCTGGAAGCTTGGAGTTCCTGCTTGATGTGCAGCGCTGAAGCGTCGTCAAGGGGCGATAGCCTCTCACGAATGGAGCGTGGAAGTTGGAATCCCTCCAAGTATCCCTGGCGGAGAGCACAATCAGTTGGATTTGATTCGAAGAGTTATGAAATTCGTGAAGCTTACCACACATAATGCCAGGAACATGAGAACCAACAAAGTGTCCGCCATGAGTTCTGGAATTGCAAAGTCTATAATTATAATATGAACTTGTGTTGGTGTGATGTTTCACTTGTTCAGTATTTTTCTATGTATAAGAGATAAGGACGAACTTAAATTTTCATTGAAAACTTGCTGGAAAGTGACGTCTGACCAAGAAGATCCTGATCTTTTACTATACAGCGTTGATATTTTGATAGCTCTAATGTATTAAGATAATAAGAATACGAAGTTTAAAGTAGAGCCTTACTATAAAAGGACATCCAAGAACACCACATTTTCATAGAAACCATGGCGTGGCTCATTACAGTCCTCTTGTGTTTCACGGTGAGATCAATCTCTGCTTCTAAGTTTTCTGAATGATATATGTACTTCAGGCAGCTGCAGCACTACGTACACTCAAGGACAATGAAAAGCAAGTGCCTGGAGAGGTAATGTACACCAATGAAGCAAAGCAGGCAAATCCCGAGTCCATCCTCTTGTATAACAAGGAAACGAAGCGGGCAAATCCCGAGTCCATCCTCTTGTATGACAAGGAAGCGAAGCAGGCAAATCCCGAGTCGTTCTTCTTGTATAACAAGGAAGCGAAGCAGGCAAATCCCGAGTCCATCCTCTTGTATGACAAGGAAGCGAAGCAGGCAAATCCCGAGTCCATCCTCTTGTATGACAAGGAAGCGAAGCAGGCAAATCCCGAGTCCATCCTCTTGTATAACAAGGAAGCGAAGCAGGCAAATCCCGAGTCCATCCTCTTGTATCACAAGGAAGCGAAGCAGGCAAATCCCGAGTCCATCCTCTTGTATAACATGGAAGCGAAGCAGGCAAATCCCCAATCCTTCCTCGAAAGTGACGTTTGACTAAGAACTAGGAGACAAAGATCTCTTGCGTTCATATTTTGCAAATCTCTAATGTATTGAGATAATAAAATACAATAAAAAAAATAAAACCCTTTCGAATCAGAAAAATGTCCTTCTAACCTTTAAACATAATTCAGTTTAAATTAACCATGTTACCCCAGCATGTCATTGATTGGTTTTATAAACAGAATCAAGCTTATATTTTATTTGTAAGCATTCAAATAATACCCTATAATCTCACAAGGAAACATTTCTATCTATCTCTAATCTCATTCTTCATATATAAATATGTAGACATCTTTATGTAGAAAGTAAAATTTTTCTTAGGAGCAAACGAACCATAAACTTTAGCACAATTTTAAAATCAAATAATTTAATTAACAAAAAGAGGCATTAGTAAACCACTGTGACATATCAAAAACTAAATTGCATAAAAAATAATAAAAATGAAAGCAAACCACGTTCACAACAAAATATTAATACTATTTAGCATATGTAAAGTAGCACCTAATGACTTGTTTAGATTGAGCAATTGCTTACTATTGGACATTAATGTTAAAATGCTAACCATTGTGTATTAGGAGAAATGATGGGGAATGGTGTCTCCCTTGTGAGAGTTCTCCTCCATTGAGGTTGTTACAGATTTGTCAATGTGGATCCTTTTAACTTAAAGGATAATATGAATTTTGTATGTAAAAAGTGTGAGTTGCAATTCATGGTATAGGGAGCCAAGTCCACACTGTTGACAGAATATTCTGTCAAATGTAAAATACACTGAACTTTTTCTTAATTTTTAAATTTTTTATTAGGGCTTGGTGGCGCAATAGCCGAATAGACGGGCACCGTTGGGGGCCAAATAGCCGGGGCTCTAGCGCACGCCACCTGGGCCTAAAATGCCCACCGGCGCCATTAGGCCCTAAATGGCATTAAAGTGTTGCATTTAGCCACAACCAATGCAAATGCTTGGGGTGTAAAAGGGGCGCTACAAAACTTCCTCGTAGCGGTTTTATGAATCCAAAAAGATGGCAAAGTTGCCTTTTTAATAAATAAAATTAACATTAAACACTGATTAGAAACAAAGATTAAGAGTGACATTTCTTAAACTTCTTTCTTGATATTTAAGAAAAATTAATAAAATAGTAATCTATAATAATAAAAATAAAGAACCCAGCCCCGATCTCAAGCCTGGGGCAGGGTGGGTAGTGATAATTGAAATATGGGTTTGAGGGCTGTGGTGTGCATGTGAGAAAGGCTCCATTGTGGTACAAGAGCAAAAGGTGTGTATTCGTTTTTCTATGCGTACATTACCTTGTTGCTAGAAATCAAGGACTGAGATTGCAGTGTGGCCCCTTTGTCCTTGAGCATTTGAAGTGCTGTAGATGCCTGAAGTACATATATCATTCAGACAAGTTAGAACATGGCACGGAAGCCAATCCCAATGCTTTGTTCTGGTATGAGCAGCCAAATCCCGATTCTTTCTTTTGGTATAGGAGCAAAAGCTTATCATAAATGAGGGTATAAACGGATTTACTTTGATGATTATTAACCAAGAGCTTTGGTGTCCACGGATGGATTGGAGGTGCCAGCATTCCTAGGCTTTGTTCATTGCCACCACTTCGCTGGGATGGCCCTCCTTTGTGGTAGAGATCTAGTGGACGCTCAAGTTTTTGAAACAAGGAAGCAAGCACTAATATTAATAACTAGCTTCTTTGCATCTTTTTGTATAAAGGTGCTAGTATTACTAGTATAGATGCGTCTATCTTGAACAAAAACCTCCATTGAGCAAGAGCAAGCGGAGAAGCATTGGGGTCATCAGCCTCATAGAACGACCACAGCCCTCTTCCGTGTGGCAACCCAAACTGGAGGAGACATAGAGGCACAATAGCAAAACTTGAAATGAGCCATCTTTTTAATGTACAGGTTTCATATTAGCTTTCAAGTTAATGCATTGGCAAGCAGCACGTAAACCGCTCCATCCGAGGAACTTGATCTTGCCTCTGGTGATTAACATCGAACTGGAGTTTCTTTCACGCAGCAAGCACGACCATTCCAAGTTACTGGGCTTAAAAGGCATGGCAAACACAAGTTCCTCGGCCTCCAAACTTCTCCCAGATCGAACGAGCAAATCCACCATGCAAGAGTAGTGCTGCTTTGATGGCGCCACTTCATATCGGCCACCATGGAACCAAAGCAAGACTTGGCTCTGGAGATGCAGCGTTGCTGTCCAAACGAAACCATAGCTGAGAAGAAGCTAGCTTCGTCGGGACAATGCAAAGCTTTCATCTCGTCAAAGAGCTCGAGAGCACGGGAAGAGGACAAGTTTCTTACGTGGGCAGCGAGCATGGCGCTCCATGATACCACTCCTTGCTCGGGCATGGCATCGAAAATCTTCCTTGCGGAGCTCAAATGGCCGTGCTGAGCATACATGCAAAGGATGGCATTCCACGAGACGGAGTTTTGCTCTGCTTGCGAGAAGTAGCCACTTATTGTGTAAGCCGTGAGCATTGAGGTCCAGAAGACCAAGTTTCTCTCGGCCATGGAATCAAAGAGAAACTTTGCTTGCTCGACTCGGCCGTGTTGGGAGTAAGCCCCGGATCATGGCGTTCCAAGCGACCAGATCACGCTGCGGCATGGAGTTGAAGATGGCCTCGGCTCTCTCGAGCTCGCCCTTTTGAGCATAGGCCGATTCCATTACGGTGTAGGCCACAAGATCCCGCTATGGCATCCGCGAGAACAAATTGCTGGCTTCAAAGAGGCAACCGTTGTGGATGAAAGCTTCCAGCATGTTTGTGTAAGTGATTATATCCCTCTCGAGCATTGTGTCAAAGGTTAGCATGGCTTCGAGAAGATTCCCCTTTCGGGCATATGCGGAAAGTACTGAGTTACAGGCAAACAGATTCCAGCAGGGCATTTCGCTAAAACACTTCTAGTCATTTGAAGATCATCCTCCATGATTAGTGCGTTTAAGAATAATGTCCAAGAGATCAGATTTCGAGCAGGCATCGAGTGAAATGTCTGTCTTGCTTGTACAAGATGCCAGCCTGTGGCATATGCAGACAGCATGGCATTCCAGCATGGTAGAGTTTTAAAAAGCATGTCATCAAAGATCTCATTCGCAGTATCCAAATTCCCTCTTTGCGAGTGTGCAGCTATGAGCGTGTTGCATGACACGGCATCGTGAAACGGCATCTCTTGAAACAGTAGTTCTGCCTCGTCCATATACCCATTCTTGGCATATGCTGCCATCATAGCGTTCCAGCTTGTAAGATTCTTTTCGGGCATGGAATCAAAGATGGCTTTTGCATTGGAAACTTGCCCGCTGCGAGAGTAGCCGCAGAGCATAAGAACCAGCGAGAAAACATCCTTGTTCTCGATGCGATCAAACACGCTTCGGGCATTTACGAGACTGCCAAACTGGTTAAACAGTAGACAAAGAGGCTCTCGTGGAGTGGTGGATTCGCCTGGATGCGTTTGTGGATCTCCTGGGCCATTGGGAGGCTTTTGCACGATCGAATGAGCTCCACGCACTGGGCTTTGTCCATGGCAATATAGTTACAATGTGGAATTAAAATTAAACGTTAGCTACGCGATTCGAACTGGAGCAAAGAATGGAGCATATTCGTACGATTACTTAACGAGAGTTTAGAGCGTGTAGAGTGTGTAAACGAATGGATGCGGCCGTTGGAAGTGGTGAAGTTGTGATATCGCCGCGAATGAATGCCGACGGAGTTTCCATGGAGGAGAATAACCCAGGTGGTTACTTCTTTGTTTGCTTCGGGCTTTTCACTTTCTGTCCAAGTATTAGCAGAATCCATTGAAGAGCAGACAATAAATGGAGTGCTGGATCCATCGCCGAGCGCAAAGATTGTCCAGTGGAAAGTCCTCCTCCACCAGATTGGTATGATTATTTTTCATAACTTTCGCTTTGCAGGACTGGATGTAGTTCGCACGGATAGAGTTTTAGAGTTTTACGAGGATCCCAAGAACTTGGGAAAGCTCTGGGACATCCTGGCAGTGTACGCTTGGATCGACGAGGAGGTTGGCTACTGTCAAGGTATGAGCGATCTTTGCTCGCCGATGGTGCTCCTTTTCCCGGACGAGGCTGACGCCTTTTGGTGCTTCAAGTGCCTGATGCGTCGAGTGGTACGTTTTCTGCAAAGCGCTTCTCAAGATTTTATATCGCTTAGTACCAAGTTTATCACGTTTGATGTTGGCAAGCGGGAAAATTTCAGGTGCACGAATAAGATGATGGGGGTTCAGAAGGAGCTCTCCTTCCTCGCAGCTGCCATGCGAGTAATCGATCCAAAGCTTCATAGAACTCTAGGTGAGGATTTCGAAGATGAAGGTCTTTGCCGACCTTTTTTTGTAGAGGCACTTGGAGGGAGCAACTATGTTTTTGCGTTTCGAATGCTCATGGTTAACTTTCGCCGGGAGTTTTCGGTCGTTGATACGCTCAGCCTCTGGAAGGTAAGTCCAACCGTTGTGAAATGTTGATGTTCTTTCGCCCACGCGAGTTTTTCTTTCTTTGTAGATGATGTGGGCTTTCGAGTTCAAATTCTCTACATGGAGTCCCCAGATGGTCACATTGACAACGTACAGCCGGACTATAGAGCTGGAGGTAGATTTGCAAAGCGGAACATTAAGTATGGATCGCCAAGAGCCCTCAACGAGCATCCGTCCCTGGCAGTTTTCTTTGTAGCCGGGATCTTGGTGCTGCTACGATCCAAGTTTATAAAGAGAATTCAAGGCCTGGACGAAGTCGTGAGGGTGAGGAAAAGTTTAATGCTTTTCCTTTTTTTCCTCATTTTCCCTGGTAACAATATGCGTCGCAGGCTCTGAACAATATGAGCGGCAAGATAGACGCATACCGAGCGTGCCAAAAAGCGCTCAAGTTCCATAAGTTATACCTGAAGAAGGTACTGAATGTTCGCTTCTTTCTCTTTGTTTGATCTTTTTTTTCTTTCCACAGGTGAAGAAATCAAACACGTAAGTATCTAAAATAAGTGAAATGAAACTTTGACAGAAACAACGTATCTAATTCTGTTACGGGGTGTCGACTGGTTCGCGCAAGCATTTATACCTCTTGGAAGAAATTTATCCTTGTTTGCCTTGTAGCCGCTCTCTAAGAGAACTCTATTCCACAATCTATTTTCGATTAGCGTTGGAACTATCCAAAGAGATAAACGAACAACGACGTCTTTATTTTCCTTGTGATCGATCTCACACGCACAAGGGATTACCGCTCAAGGTAATTTTATGTAGTTGCTTCGATCATGCATTCCATTTCCTGGCAGGCTTGGAGCTTAATACCACACGAGATGAGAAGTACCTCGCCGGGCCAGAATCTTAAAAGAGATGTGAGAAGGTTCGAAATCATAAGACAAACCACTGGAGCTTTCACCGTGGCAGGCTTCGTCTTCTTGGAAGAACTTCTCCCGTATCGTGTGCCACATGAAGATGGTGAATGGGAAAGTATGGGGTGACAGGCGATGCAGCCACCACCACCTAGAATAATTCGTTTGGAGTGTCCAACTCGAGCTTGGGAGGGTCGAAGTGGACTTTGTGGAGACGTGATAAGACTTGATCTGGTGCTTGATCCCGGCGACTTGGGACATCGCCAGGTTATCCTTGCACCAAACGTTCGTCCGGAATCAAAAAGGCGAAATAATGACGTCATCATTTGGTTCAATATTCTTTAGGATTTTTCAGAAATGGTTGCACTCGGGGTTTGAAGAATGTCCAAATTTTAAAATCACTCTCTCTTACCTTCAAATATGCAAAAACCTATTATCCCCACAGAGTTGTGCAAAGTGGAAAAATGTTTGGGTCCAATGTACAGAAAATGATTCACTTTCGCTGAATCGGTGAAAGAGCTGACAAAGGGAGTGATGTTCATCACTGCACAATAGACTGACTCACGTCACATCCTGCCGGAAGCTTCGATTTCTTGCTTGATAGCCAGAGCTGAAGCGTCATAGTGGAAGATGGAATCTCGTAAACAATCGTTTTGATTTGATTGTAAGAGTTGTCAATCTTAATACACATAATACGAGAACCAAACAAGTGTCCGGCGTTAGTCCAAGTCTATAGTTAAAGTAGAAATATACCAAAACAAGTACGACGTCATTGTTAAACTTTGTCTGCAAAAGTGTTATTGAAAACTTGCTGGAGAGTGATGTTTCACGTGGATGATTGAATGACACCAGTTGCGATTTATGCTAGAAGACAAGGATCTCTTAATTTACAGCGTTGTCTGCAAAGTTGATTTCTGATGAGATCTGTTGAGATTTTAAAACTTGATATTCTGCGAAGTTGAGATCTGCAAAGTTGAGATCTGTTGAGATTTTAAAAAGTTGATATTCTGCAAAGTTGAGATCTGCAAAGTTGAGAAAAGTGTATAATATATTAAGGCTCTCTTGGTGTACATTGAAGTTGTTGCTAGAAATCAAGGACTGAGATTGCACTGTAATGAACCAAGCCATGGTTTTTTTTATCAAAATGTTATGTTCCCAAAACCTGAGTCGTTCTTCTGGCATGGCAAGGAAGCCAAATCCTGAAGCTTTGTTCTGGTATGGAAGGATCCAAGCAGCCAAATCCCAATTCTTTCTTCTGGTAAAACCTGGGAAGAATCATAATATAATGCTATTAACCAGGAGCTTTTTATAACAATCTGGCTCCAAACTATGGTGTCCACGGATGTCCCCCAAGCTCGGCCCCATACAAAGATGTGGATTACTGTGGCCCTCCCTCCTTTGTGGTCCTCATGAGAGATCTAGTGGACGCTCAGCTTGGAGTCGATCACGTCTTCTTCTTTCGCTGCGAAGAAGATCCTCAGTCTCAAGCTGGCTCATTAAAAGACGGTTGAGGCATGGAGTGCCACATAATTCTTATTCTCCTTGTTATCAAACTTTACTATATATTCACTCTAGCATTCAGGCTTGGAGCTTAATACCACACGAGATGAGAAGTAGGAAGCCAGTGACAAACCTCTCCCTCGCCGGGCCTGGTGTTAAGAATCTTAAAAGAGATATGAGAAGGCGCGAAATCAGAGGTATCCATATGGCAAACCGCAGGAACTTTCACCATGGCAGGCTTCGTCTTCTTGGAAGAACTTCTCAGTAGATCCACCTCCAACACGAGACTGTTCGGTATTGTGTGGCACATGAAGATGGCGAATGGGAAAGTCATGGGGTGACAGGCCAGAGATCCATCTGCAGCCACCACCCTCGTCTCTACCACCTGGAATGGTTCGTTCGGATCAAACTCCAGAGTGTTGGCCACATACTTCAACTCGAGCTTGTGGAGGGTCGAAGAGGCCTGATCCAGGATGGACTTTGCCGAGACGTGACAAGCCTTGATCTCGTGCTTGATCCCCCCGTGGGAGGAGCACATTTCCAGGCTATCCTTGCTCGTCGCTGCGAATGGAGACTGGCTCGAGAAGTGCATGGTGGACAGGAGCTGGGACAGATTCATGGACGCAAGCACAGGCTCTAGTAGCGGATGAAGGAATTTACTCACAGGGATGGAGTTGTCCCAGCGCAGTGGCGGTGGCAACTGTATGTTCTTGGCACCAACAAGCGTCTTGAGCTGAAAGAAGGTCCTCTGGGCGAGATCTCGAGTGGAGGATTCCATGGCGCTCCTGTCGTGATGGTCATGGTGGTGGTGAAAAAGCTGACGAAGGGAGTGATGTTCATCACCGCACAAGAGACCAGCGGCTTTGCACGACTCGTGTGATATCCTGCTGGAAGCTTGGAGTTCCTGCTTGATGTGCAGCGCTGAAGCGTCGTCAAGGGGCGATAGCCTCTCACGAATGGAGCGTGGAAGTTGGAATCCCTCCAAGTATCCCTGGCGGAGAGCACAATCAGTTGGATTTGATTCGAAGAGTTATGAAATTCGTGAAGCTTATCACACATAATGCCAGGAACATGAGAACCAACAAAGTGTCCGCCATGAGTTCTGGAATTGCAAAGTCTATAATTATAATATGAACTCTTGTGGGTGTGATGTTTCCACTTGTTCAGTATTT
>NW_003314283.1:742229-803276 GCF_000143415.4 Selaginella moellendorffii | reverse complement strand
TACAGTCTTCTTGTTTTTCACGGTGAGATCAATCTCTGCTTCTAAGTTTTCTGAATGATATATGTACTTCAGGCAGCTGCAGCACTACGTACACTCAAGGACAATGAAAAGCAAGTGCCTGGAGAGGTAATGTACACCAATGAAGCAAAGCAGGCAAATCCCGAGTCCATCCTCTTGTATGACAAGGAAGCGAAGCAGGCAAATCCCGAGTCGTTCTTCTTGTATAACAAGGAAGCGAAGCAGGCAAATCCCGAGTCCATCCTCTTGTATGACAAGGAAGCGAAGCAAGCAAATAAGGAAGAAAAGCAAGAAAATCCTGAGTCCTTCGTCTTCTATAACAAGGAAGTGAAGCAGGCTAATCCCGAGGCCTTCGTCTTCTATAACAAGGAAGTGAAGCAGGCAAATCCCGAGTCCTTCGTCTTCTATAACAAGGAAGTAAAGCAGGCAAATCCAGAGTCCTTCGTCTTCTATAACAAGGAAGCGAAGCAAGCAAATAGGGAAGAAAAGCAAGCAAATCCTGAGTCCTTCGTCTTCTATAACAAGGAAGTAAAGCAGGCTAATCCCGAGGCCTTTTTCTTCTATAACAAGGAAGCGAAGCAGGCAAATCCCGAGTCCTTCCTGGAAAGTGAAGTTTGACTAAGATCCTTTATGCTAGGAGACAAAGATCTCTTACTATATACCGTTGATATTTTGCAAAGCTCTACTGTATTAAGATAATAAGAATATGAAGTTTAAAGTAGAGCCTTACAATAAAAAAGACACAAATAAAATACAATTAAAAAAAACCCTTTGAAATCAGAAAAGGTTTTCTTAAAAACTTATTAACAGAATCAAGCTTATATTTTATTTGTAAGCATTCAAATAATACCCTATAATCTCATAAGGAAACATTTCTATCTATTTCTAATCTCATTCTTCATAGATAAATATGTAGACATCTTCATGTAGAAAGTAACATTTTTCTTAGGTGCATGAACCATAAACTCTAGCACAATTTAAAAATCAAATAATTTAATTAAAAAAAGAGGCATTAGTATTAATAATTTGTTGTGAACGTGGTTTGCTTTCATTTTATTATTTTTTATGCAATTTAGTTTCTGATATATCACGGTGGTTTATATTCTAATATACTTATGTAAGGTAGCACCTAATGACTTGTCTAGATTGAGACATTTGCATACTATTAGACATTAATGTTAAAATGCTAATCATTGTGTATTAGGAGAAATGATGGGAATGGTGTCTCCCTTCTGAGAGTTCTCCTCCATTGAGGTTGTTACAAATTTGTCAATGTGGATCCTTTTAACTTAAAGGTTAATATGAATTTTGTATGTAAAAAGTGTGAGTTGCAATTCATGGGGCCCGCACATATAGCAACGACTGTTGACCAAATATTCTGTCAAATGGAAAATACACTAATTTGTTACAAAACCTAAAAGACAGAACGCCAAACCCTAACTCCTTGTAGTGGTTTTATGAAAATCCAGAAGATGGCAACAATGAGAAAGAGGGGTACCTCAACAAAATGGTTACTTTTTTAATAAAAAAATTAACATTAAACACTGATTAGAAATGACATTTCTTAAACTTTGTCTCATTGAACTGAGAGTAGCAATGCTTGGTTTACTTAATAGTAGTTTTATTATTACTTATTAATCCAAAATAAAGTTTATAATTATAAGCATGTTTGTAATTTATGAACACAAAACCATTAGATGATAGAATAAAAATGAATATACTAGAAAGGGTTTTTAAATGTTTATAAATTATAAATACAAGATTATTTAAATGAATAACAACTGTTAAATGGTAGAATATCTTAGAATATCTAAGCATATTCTAAATATATCTAAGCAAACCAAAAATAACGAGCCATTAGTGGTAATTAAAATATGGGTTTGAGGTGAGCCAAGGTGAGGGCTATGGTGTGCATGCGAGAAATTGTGGTACAAGAGCAAAAGGTTTGTATTCGTTTTGCTATGCATGGGCTGTACATTAGAGAGTCTTGAGCCTCTCCATGCCTTGTTGCTAAAAATCAAGGACTGAGATTGCAATGTGGCCCCTTTGTCCTTGAACATTTGAATTGCTGTAGATGCCTGAAGTACATATATCATTCAGACAAGTTAGAACATCGACTATAATGAACCAAGGTTATGTTCTCAAATGTATGGTATGGCAAGGAAGCCAATCTTTATTCCAGCCAAATCCCGATTCTTAAAGCTTATCATAAACAAATTTAATTTAATGATTATTAACCAAGAGCTTTGGTGTCCACGGATGGATTGGAGGTGCCAGCACGAGCGCAGGGTGTGGCATCGCTCTGCCCAGGCGGAGAGACCAACACAAGCGACACAGCGCGCCTGCACTCCACCCCATACAATGATGTGGATTCCTAGACTTTGCTCGTTGCCACCACTTCGCTGGGATGGCCCTCCGTTGTGGTCCTCATAAGAGATCTAGTGGACGCTCAGCATCACGTCTTCTTCTTTCGCTGGGAAGAAGATCCTCAGCCTCAGGATGGCTCATTAAAAGACGTTTAAGGCATGGAGAGTCACATAATCCTTATTCTCCTAGTGATCACACTCTACTATATAATCACGCTAGCATTCAGGCTTGGTGCTTAATACCACACAAGATGAGAAGTAGGAAGCCAGTGACAAACCTCTCGCTTGGTATTAAGAATCTTAAAAGAGATGTGAGAAGGCGCAAAATCAGAGGTATCCATACACCATGGCACGCTTCGTGTTTTTGGAAGAACTTCTCAGTAGATCCACCTCCAACACGAGACTGTTCGGTATTGTGTGGCACATGAAGATGGCGAATGGGAAAGTCATGGATGACAGGCCAGATATCCATTTGCAGCCACCACGCTCGTCTCCACCACCTGGAATGGCTTGTTTGGATAAAACTCCAGAGTGTTGACCGTATACTTCAAGTCGAGCTTGTGGAGGGTCGAAGAGGCCTGACTTTGCCGAGATGTGACAAGCGTTGGTCTCATGCTTGATACCAGCATATCGCCAGGCTATCCTTGCTCGTCACTGCAAATGGAGACTGGCTCAGGAGCTGGGACAGATTCATGGATGCAAGCGCAGGCTCTAGCAGCAGATGGAGTTGTTTACTCACAGGGATGGAGTTTTCCCAGCACAGCGGCGGTGGCACCTGTATGTTCTTGGCACCAACAAGCGTCTTGAGCTGGAAGAAGGTCCTCTCGGCAAGATCTCAAGTGGAGGATTCCATAGCGCTCCTGTCGTGATGGTGGTCATGGTGGTGCTGAAAGAGCTCATGATCTTCATCACCGCACAAGAGACCAGCGGCTTTGCACAACTCGAGTGATGTCCTGCTGGAAGCTTGGATTTCCTGCTTGATGTGCAGCACTCAAGGGGCGATAGCCTCTCATGGATGGAGCATGGAAAAGTGGAATCCCTCTAAGTACCCCTGGTGGAGAGCACAATCGGTCGTATTTAATTCTAGCTTATGACACAAAATGCCATGAATATGAGAACCAACAAAGTGTCTGCCATGAGTTCTGGAATTCTGAAGTTCACAGTTATAAACTTCTGAGTGTGATATTTCACTTGTAGCATTGAGAGATTAATTTTAAGTTTGCAAATTGTCATTTAAAAGTTTGTGGAAAGTGATGTATGATGTGTTTTGTAGAATTGTTATATGCTAGAAGACAAGGATTTCATATTATAACCAAGGCCTAACCTCACCTAAACTATGCTACACTTCCTTTTAATGTTCTTCACTATACTTCAGTCTTAACCCTTAGGGTAGATTATGTTTTTTACCCTTGGACCTTAAATTTGACCCATGTTGATCAAGCTGGCATCTAACTATTCTTCCTAATAGAGTCTTTGTCCCAAACATGAGTTATACTAATAATCACCTTTTCTAAGGAACTTTGCTCAAGCTTTTAGCTGTATATATTAAGGAATCATTAGACCCTTCATTCCAAGCTAACATAAAATATTAGATAAATTTTATCCCAGATGAATTTTCCCAGATAAATTCAATCCCAAATACAATTGGTTGCATTTGATAAACCACTTTACCAATGTAGTTTAACACTTCATATAGGCTAGTATATCTATGAGAAAGTTTGCTATCATGCAAAACCATTGGAATAACCACTAAAACCTTTATATTTAAAATTCTTCTAGAAGCCACTTTTTCACATTGGCTAACCAAGCTAAATACTCATTCACACCGCTATCACTAAAAAAAGTTGAAATCTTAAATTGATCTATCAAGTAAGTTTTATTTGGAGCACTACTGTTGTCAGCTTCGAGTGCCTCAATATTGCCCATGCATGGTAGTTATCATGTCATAACATCTTTTACTAATTTTTATTGAGGGTTTGCAACTCATGAACAACATCATGGATAGTCCAAACCTTTATAAACTCCATTAACACTACTATTAGTATCACCATTAATATTAGGACTCCAACCTTCATCTTAGTTCCAACTCCTCTAATAACCCTGCACTAAATAATAAAGCCAAAGTGGCCTAATCTTATCTAAATTACCTTTTTAAGTTCCTAACTGCCCAACCACCCCAAGTTACCTCAAAAGCTCCACCATCCTTATCCAATATACCCTTGTTGACTTTTGACATATGTTGATTAGGTGGTCAAAGCAGGTGCCTAATGCCAAAATTAAAATCATAAATATCATAATTACCCTTAGAGCCATTTTGCCTAATAATAAGATTACTCATGAACTATTTATATTAACTAAGTGATGTTTCACATGCTTTTATAAGAGGAATGTTAGGAGATAAGAATCTTACTATATATAGAAGATTCTGCAACAAGTAAGTTGGCAACTATGCAGTAGAAGTTGTAATAAAAGAACATTTAGTTGAGTGTGTGATAGACCTGGAGACTTTGGTATGGAGTCCTTATCTCTCCAAGAATACTTTAGCCTTGAGTGTTTATAAAGTTCTAGGTTGGGCAAGTTCAATTGGATCCAAGCACTTTTCTCACACCAATTGCGATTGTTAGGACATTGATTGATGGAATAGTTTTAGATTTTGGCTATGGGAGCAAATATAATTTCTTTACACCTTATGCTTCATTTGGGCCTAGAAATTTCATTTATTATAGCAATCATTCTCAAGACATTTGCCAACCATACTATTGTCCCAATGAGTATTTATAGAGGTGTACACACTTCAAGGTGTGATTTCTTAGTGGTTGATTATGGGGCAGCTAGAGCATCTCACAATGGAGACTATATCATCCTTGTCTAGTCTTGACACAAAGCAATGGACTTAGTGCTTATGAACAATGACCATCTCAGATGGACAATAGTTAGCAACTCTTCTCAATGAGCATGGGCAAAGACATTAGGCTAAATAGAAGGTGGTGAGTATGGTAGAGGCACAAAAATACAATGATCTTCTAATGGTTTTTTTTGGAGCTTCTTTTGATGAGAGCTCAATGAGTAAGTAAGGAATTGCAATGAAGAGCCAAGGAGTTAAACAATGGGAGATGTATTGCAATATATTTTTGGATTAGAAATGAGTCTCAAATATTCTAAGTCCAACTTTTATAGTAGCCACTACTCATATGTCATCTTGAGTGAACGTTCGAAATACATCCCTAATGTTGATTCACTCAAGAATGCATTCCTAAACTTGAGTCTTCAAGTTTGGTTTCTTTTGGTTTTCCACTCACATAGTGATTTACAATAGAGTGTTCCATTTTTTCAAAACACCACAACCACACTCCTAGCATACTTATTAGAGCAAATTCAAATTTCTTTTGGCAACTTGCTCTAGTGCATTCCAAGCTTGGTAAACCAATTGGATTAATGCCCTAGACTTCAATCCAACTTTAGTGCTTCCCAATTTACATACACAACATGGCTTGGTACAAGAGAGTAAGAGCATTTTTCTTGTAGTATAGCTATAGCTTTAGGAATAAGATTAGAAAACTTGGAAGATCTCAGTGGGGGATTTTTTGTAGGTTTTCCACTAGCGACCATAGTGGGATAGGCAACATGAAGAGCATAGAGTATAGCAAGATAAAATTTTTGTGTGTAATGAAGTGAAGAATTGCAAGAAAAGAGAAATCAACAAAACTCAGTGAAAACAAGAAAAGAAAAAAAAATGAAGTGATAGACAAATATGAAGAACTAAAGTTAAAAAACATGACAAAGACCCAAGACATAAAAAAAATGTGTAGATTGAAGCTTTCAAAAATCAAAAAGTAGCACATAATTATTTTGGCAAGTGGTTGACACAAAATAACTATTGATCATGGATGAAGAATGATAAAGCACAATTGCCCATTTGGGGATAGAAGCTGTACAAAATATGAAGATTGCCTTTTGTGTGATTTTAGGAATTGCTTCAAACCTTACATATGTAGTGATATCCTAAATGGAACTGTGACATTTGCAAAAGGGCAAAAGCTAAATTGAGAATCAAGGATGAAAAAGTGGTAGTAGAAGTAAGATCTAAGAAAACAAGGTGAACTTAGTAAATGAAATTCTAGGGATTAAAGAAAATGAAAACAACATAGAAAAAGAAGATAGGGAAAGTATTATATGCTTTCTTAAGATTCGAGAGGTTGTCTTGTGGTTAATTTACAGGATTATGAGCAAGTAGAAAGAATATGTAAATGAAACTATACCAAAATAACAACTTGTTTTCTTAGATTACTTTGCAACAAGGAGAATTTTGACTTGGGTGTATAGAAGACACATTTTTTAGCAAACAATAATTGAGTTTCTTTGCACACATAAGCTAGAAACCTTTCAACCACTAACACTTGTCCTCAACACTGAATTAACTAGAGTTATAGCAAAAACAAAATGTGGAACTTTTGAGCTACAATGCCCTTAGATTTAGAGATTTTGAGGAAAATGCAAAATACTCTACCAAATTCTTCAAGGACCTCTTGAGTAACTTTGCCAAAAAGTACTCTTGTTAGACTATACACCATAGCATATTGGCAGGACAAACAATGATAGCTGAAGAATTAAGGAATCAGGATAATGAAATCAAGTTAGACAACCTTGAACTCAAAACCTAAGTTCAAGAGATCAACTTGAACTGGAGCTTGAACATAGAAATCAAAGAAGGAAAAGAAGAAACTCAAGGCAAAATTGAATAATACCTCAATCAAGATTGAATTCACTTTTGAACTTTGACTTCAAGACTGAGATCCAAAATTGAAATCTAAGTTTAGAGATAAACATTCTTCAAGGCCAACATGGAAGAACAAGCTTAAGAAATACCAACTTATTTTAGGAGATCCTATATCAAGACTACAAACCTATAATGCAAGAATACTGATTGAGGTTATACCTTGGGAAGCTCCCAAGGCAATCAACACTGACCTTGAAAGAGAATGTGCTAGACGTTAGGAAGTAATTGAACAACACCTACATCCCTAGAATTGGGGAAACAAAATGATAGGAAACAACAAGCAACATACAAGGTGGAATCAGTGAAAATTCATTCTTTAGATGTTGGACACTAGAACATTCTTAGAAGTAATTCAGAAACTACCAATTAAAATTTAAGAAACAAATATTCAACTTAGTATACAATACAATGGATCAAGAAAACTTTACATCAATTTGCAACAGAGCCATCATATATGATTATATCATCTATCCCAAAGTGGCAAGCAACACTTAATATAACAAAAGAGATCAACTATACTTGATACAACAACACATTGAAGGTTGGTAATTTTGCAGAGGAGTCAAGATAGTTAGATAGGCTGGATGAGTTTCTTCTAGAGTTCAGGGATATTTTCAATACTGGACACTTGGGAAGACAAGTCTCTTGCGACACAAGACTCTAAGAGGCTGATCAAGCAGCTACCATATCGAGAAACTCTGAAGCAAAGGCAAGTGGTAGCCAAGTAAGTATGCAGGATGTTGGAGGCAGGAGTCATCAAGTTGTCTAATTCACCCTGGTCTTCCCTAGTTCAGGAAATCAGACAGTAAGTTCAACTTGTTTCAGGTAAATAGCATCAGTGCCGGAGACAGAGGTATATAGCATTAGTGCCATCCATGAGTTTTCTGTGTCAACTACAAGTCAATCAATACCAGGACTAATATATGATGGCAACTCAACCTTTTCTGCAAGGCCTGTGCTTTTTGCCACCTTTACCCTTCACATTACTGTGGGATATGCAAGCAATAGGTTTGGCCTCTTTACTTGAGGACCACACCCCTCTGGCCCCTACAGCTCACTAGGATATCCCAACTACACTAGGATGGCTGCTTTATGCAAGTTTGGATGCGGATTTTCTTCTGATAGATTTACACTTGAGTGCACTTGTCTACTAAGACACTCTCAATATCATGCCCCTCTATTAGCCATTTATGGAAAGTGTCTAGGATTGTTAACACCCAACTCCTACTTTGGAGATTCAAGGATGCCTTTACCTAGCTTCCAAGAGTTCCCATGGACATAATCATACATTGCATCACCCTTTCAAGATCAATAAAGCCTATCAAGCATAAGATGTGCCACTACAATCTAGTGTTGTTACCCAACATCAAAGACAAACTTAGGCTTTATATGGAATTTCAAGATCTCAACAAAGTCACACTACAAGATCATTTTTCTATGCCTTTTATAGACTCTATCATTGATAAGTTGACAGGCCATCCCTTCTACTCTTTTGTGGACAGGTTCTCAAGTTATAATTGGGCTTTGTAACATAGGAGCCACATTCTAGCATGTTGTCATTTGGGCTTTGTAACACAGGAGCCACATTCTAGCATTTTATGACCCATGCATTCCATGATATCTTAGGGGATATTCCTCAAGTTTACATGGATGATCTCTACTTTGTCTTAGTCATATTTGATGCATATTTTCATCACTTGGAGCAAGTTTTTCTTTGTTGCCAACATCATTGCAAAGTGTAACTTCAATATCACAAAATGCCACTTCCTTGGTTTTAATGTCTCTCGTGATGAAATTCAACCATACGATACAAAGAGAAAAGAGATTCTTAACTTCCCTTCACCAGAAAATGTTAAGAAAATGTGATGATTTCTTGGCCAAACTGGTTTCTTCCATCAGTTCATCCACAATTATGCCTCTCTCACACATCCACTGGAAGAATGACACATCCTTTCTCTAGGATGATTCAGCCCAACAGGCTTTCACCAAACTACACACAATGTTGTAGCAAGCTCTAGTTCTACAACCATTAGTCCTTGGCCAACCTTTTGACATCTTTATCACCACTGATGAATGAGCTTTTGGAGCTTTCATTGCTACAATAGATTAGCCACTTCATGCCACATACTTTGCTTTCCACTCTATGACAAAGTCTAAGCAAAAGTTTGTGACTGTTGAAAAAGAGGTTGTCACAATGGTGTACACTCTTTAGCATTTCCAACATATGCTCCTTGAAAGAGATATCTTTCTTCATGTTTCTTCTTATGTAATGACATTTGTACTACAGAAATCTCTTTAGAACACACATGTTCTTTCATGGATCACCACCATCCAAAAATTCCAACCAAAGTTTGTCATCAAGCAAAGGTGTATTCTTGATCCCAATCAATTCCTAGTATCAATGGTGAACACCCAAGCCATTCCATATGCTCTTGAAGAGGTGGCAACATACTTAGCCTCAAAATGAGTTCCTAGTGAACCTCACAAGGGAACAATGATCAACTCCTGATGTCAAGGCATCTAGCTATTGCCTTCTCGATGGCTCTTTATATTAGCAAACTTCCTCTTGCATTCTTCTCTATTGTGTCATGGAGTAAAAGGTTCCCCAGTTGTTGTAAACCTCCCACACTTATGCAAGATACTTTTTTGGGAAGACCACAGTTCAACTTCTTCTTCGGCATAGATATTTTTGGACAATAATGCATCAAGATCCCATAAACTATGCCAAGTGTTGCCTAAAGTGCCAAAAGTTCAATCTATAAAGTTATGTCCTTTGTCTTTTGAGTTCATCACCTCTCTAAGGAAGCCATTGTTGGTATTAAATAATTTATTAGAGTTATAAATGAAGTGTTATATTGGATTGCTCTAATGTTTTATATAACTTTTATAGAGTATTAAGATCTGACTAGAGTTGAAGAGAATTTAAGGAAATTATTGATATTAGACTGTTTAATTGTTAAGAACTCAACATTAAGAGAAAGGGAGACAATGAACTACTAAATAAATACTAAAACAATGAAAAAGAAAATATAAATTTGTGTTGAATACTCTTTCAAATCTAAGTTAATCTAAAAATAAAATTTACATATAAGTCTATACTTATCCTAAATGCCTATCATGTGCATAGTAAGTTTTGGGTTTCAATTTTCACCACAGCCAATAGTAGTAAATATACTTCTTATTAAATAGCAAATACATTATATAAATAATTTTATCATTAGAAGATTACGAACCAACTATTGTTTATTCTATAAATATGTTGTGAGGGCCAAGTGCATCCACACGCAAAATAAAAGGTCGAGTGTAGTCAGGATATACCAAAACCGGAGGAGTCATCAATAGCTCTTTGAAATCCATGAACACCCGCTGTCGCGAATGTGACTTTGGGTATCGAAAGTTACCTGTCAGCTAGTCCTTTCGGATATTCTTTCTTACTGCCACAATGGCAGGAGGTCGGTATTGCTGGGCTTGTTATCAGTCTCCACCTAAGCTAGTTGAGAAACTGGTCCTCGCGTGTGCACTTGACCAGATGGGCATAAGGACGGAATTCCTAAGTGCTATTTGTCAAGCATACTTGACCTGGTTAGAGAAACTCATTCGTTGACTTGCACTTGCTAGTGTTGGGAACCCCCGCAATATTGAGCTTGGTCCCTCAATATCGCTAGATGATAGCTTACCGTGTCTGCCAAACACCCTCGCTATCATGCCCTTAGTGTTAGTCTCATTTCGGTCCCAAATGCTATTTATGGAAAGTGTCCAGATTTGCTCATTTGACATATCTATGGAATGTAGAGATTGTCCTGAACACAATGGTGTTCGTCCTGTGTCCAAATTCGCAATCTAGGGACATTCCATATTTAGTAAATTTTAAGCTTGTCCCAGAGACTAACTCCTGATACTAAGGGAGGCTTGGGCCCAAAGCGTGTGTTCCTCAAGGGGGGGGGGGGGGGGGCTGTGGGGGGTTCCCAATGTATAATAGGGATAGTGGGTAGGTCGGGCATGGCCGACCAACCTGAGGCATAGTCTAGCTCCCGCTGACGTGTTTGTCCTTGTTCTGCGTCCAGCTTGGGTCTAAGCCCAAGTCCATTCCATGCTAGCTGGTGGAGTACCCATGTCCTTACGTTAGGCCACCGGTATGCCGAAATAGTGCCAGACACCATTTGGCTCCGTTTTGCATGCTGGTCCTGGCATTGGGATGTTGGTTACTCTAGGACTGTTCCAAGTTGCTCCGGGCTCCTGTTCCTTTGCTCCTTGGGCTTTATGCTTGGGAGTTGCTCCGTGGTTCGGTTCCATCACTCTTTGGCTTCATGCTTGGGAGTCTGGCACCGTTCCTTCGTTCAGTGGCCCAAGGCCCTGAACCTCGGGTTCCTATGGACATGTGGCATGGACATGTGGCATCTGTCACGTGGCATAAAGAGGGTTTAGGTTCCGCTTCATGGTGTTATCCTATGGTAAATCACCATAGGATAAATGGTCAAAACCACGTGCGCTATAGTTGGTATCAGAGAAAATGGCACGGGTTCAATTCCCATTGATTAGTGGCTACCTAAAATATAATATACCCTTGAGCAAGGTATATTCCTACCCCTAAAATTTAAAATCGTACATATTGGACATCCATGCATACATCCTTCCTCTTGTGGAGCATCCCAGACGAAGGTATCCACCGTGGGACTACGGTACGGGTGGATGACTAGTTGCCTCACATGGAATAGACAGTCTACACAATGGAAGGATTGGTAGATTGAGTGCGGAAATGGAAGTGCTAGTTCCCCTTGGCTCAATAGGGGTTGTTAGTCAATAGTCAATGAGGACATTGACATCTCTCAAGGGGGGGGGGGGGGGTGAGTGTAGCGCATGTGAGCATGGGATGAGATTTGGATATACTGTCACCGTGGATCCTTGGAACCTTGGGGGATAAATGGGGATAAAATAGCCACTAAGGGCTTTCTCATCAAGCAATTGCCCCTTTTCCAGTTGGCTTAAGGGGAGAGAGATAAGGTGCGTTACACCCGCTCACAATCTGGAGATTAGATGAAAGATGACATTGATAACTTTAGCAACGCTTGCAACAGTGTAGTGCGATCAGAAAAATGATTCACAAAATGACCGAGATATTGCACTTTGCCCAAAAAGCACTATACATCATTCACACACTTCAGAGTAGGGAATTTTAGAATAGCCACAAGTTTGTTAAGATTAATTTGCAAAACCTCACAAGAAATATGGTACTCAAGATAAATTGTGTCTTTGGACCCAAACACGCACTTTGACCGCTTTAGTTTTAGACTAATGTCCCGTAGCCGATCCAACACTTTACAAACATCACGAATATGCTCTTCTAAAGTCCCCTCCGAGTGAATCAAGACATCATCAATGAAGACAGTAGTCACTTTCAGCATATCACAAAGAACCTTGTCCATCATCTGCTTGAAAGTTGCTAAAGCATTATTCAAATTAAATGGCATCACCAAAAACTCGTACAAACCAAATGGTGTACAAAAAGCAGTTTTATGAATATCTTCTTTGGCCATCGATATTTGCCAGTACCCAGAAGCAAAATCTAGCTTGGTGAACTAATGACTTTGCCTCAGACAGTCCAAGAGATCAGCAGTGTGAGGAAGAGGGTACACATTCGGGACCGTCACTTCGTTTAACGGATGATAGTCAATGCAGAAATGAATACTCCTATCAGAATTTGTCACGACATGCTCAAGGACTCCACGACTTCCAAATAACACCCTTCTCCAACATTTCCTTGACGTTTACACGTAAAATCTTGATTTTTTTGAGTGACCGACAACGAACAGAAACCTTGATTGGACGAGCATCCCTGGTTGGAATCGGATGACTGATCATGTCAAGGTCTGTAAGAACAACGCCAGGCTCGGTTCCCCACCACCACAGCAGAGGAAGTCCTGCAGGAAATGTTTTGAAAGTTTGCCCCAGATGATAGGTCAAATTCAAAAAGATCAAAATACTCCTTCATGAGCCAGTCAACCATTGCAACACAAAGATTGTTAGAGGGATTGGAAAAGGGAAGAGTAGAACAAAACAGAAACATAAGAGGAAATAGTGAAGGGACAAAAGTAATGGAAGTAAAGGTAAAAGTAGAGAGACAAAGAGGTATGGAAGTCAAAAGAATAGATGAAACATAAAGAAGTATGAGACAAGGGGGAGAAGTTTCAAAGTTACATTTGGCATAATTGCATTGCAACCAATCTATACCAAGGATGAAGTCAAAAGCTTGACTTAACACCACCCGTAATGATTGCAACTCAAACTTGAGATCACCCACATGCACAACCAAATCCACCTCATCCCGTGCATATGTAAGTGTACAGCTATTGCCATAAAAAATGAAAATTGGTTCCACCACACGATGCAAGTGTAGACAGCAACATGTGGCAATAGGTCGAGCAATAAAAGATAAACTTGAACCTGTATCAACCAACACAGAGAGAATAATAAGAGACCTTTTGTTATAAAAACGAGTTTGGAAAGTAAACACTGGATGAACTAGTGCCAAGTGAACCCCTTGATGATGCTCCTAAAAGAAAAATGGAGGGGTCATTAACTTATTCGCGCAAGATCCCTCCGTTACTTGTGTGACTCTTCGTTTCCCGGATGCATCTCGATGTCCAAACCTTCCACTACAATAGCACCAACAGAATGTTGTTAACACCAAGGTCTCCATCTAGGAAATGGAAGTCGCCATCTAGAAAACGCCGACAATGCCGATAAGTGTGACTAACTTCATCACATGCCCAACAACAAATGTCACGGCTACGACCACATCCTCGCCTTTGTCCTTGGACTTGAGCAGCAGCAGCATCAACCTCCATTGGAACAGGACCATCACCCATCGGAAGTGGAGTAGAAGGACGGGCAACGAGAAGTGGAAGAGGCGACGTTTCATAATGTTATGCCAAACAAAGAGTATCGTCAAGGGTGGTTGGAGCAAGTGCATGCATAAGTCCAACAAAATCTTGGCGAAGTGCTGGCCACAACATTTCTAGCTTGATCCGCTTTGACATATTTGGCTCCACACAAAGTAAGAAGCTTCAGAAATGAACGCCAAATTGCATCATCGACTCATATAGCCCTTGACGAAGACGATGCAATTCCTGAAAGGCATCATCACAATCATCAACATGTCTGAATGTGCGTTTGAAAATGTTCGGGATCCAATCCCCACGAATGGTTGCATTCAAACCATTGTACCACTGCAACACCGTCCCTTAAAGATACGTGAGAAACTCACACAAATATCGAGTATCATCCCAAGAATGATATATGGCAATCATTATGAAGTGATCAAGCCAATGGTACACATCATCCCCAGGATTCCTATGAAATAATTATGGCCGAACGCAAGGATTGGCACAAAGAGCAAGAGGAACTATACCACATGCTGTGAATGTCGTCATCAACTAAGTTTGGTTGTTCAATTACAACTGCATGGTATTAAACAATTGCACCAACTGTTACTTCAAAGTTAGAAGAGGAGACTACTACTTTGCCATGAAAATGAATGAAAAAGAAAGAGCAAAAGAAGAGAAATGAGAAAAAAATTAAAAGAAAAGGGAGATTTAGACAATGGAAAAGCTAAATTTAAACTAAAATTTTGAAAGGAAAGAATGAAAGAAAGGAAATGAAAAAAGCTAAATTTAAACAATGCAAAAGCTAAATCTAAACCAAAATTCCAAATCCAAGGATTCCTCAGGGATAATGAAAGGTGCCCCTCATCTCCACTAATGTGAGTGCATGGAATATGGAAAAGGAATACAGAAAATATGCATATCAATTAGCCCAAAAACTCTATCTTATATATAGGAGTGAGTGGTCCGAATTGAAAGCAATCCAACAGCTATTGCTAGTCAAGTAGTAACCGTCCAATTAAAAGCATATTCATAAATATTCTAAAAGGGAATATATGATGCCTAATACACGGCATCGTAGCCATACATTTGGCCCATATTTTATGCACTCACAATGTTTTTAATTTATAAAAAAAAGACTAATCTAAATCAATATTAACCATTAGAACACACTAGAATATCCAAAAATATTTAAAATATATCCACTATCCCTAATTTTAAGCATTTAAATTATTAATAGTTAATTTCATAGGCTTTTATTCTTACAATTGTGCCTAATCTTGTAACAGGAAAAAGCAATCATAGGAAGTTATATAGACTTTACAAATTTACATGTCTAGGCCTCAAGGGAATGCCTGTCACTATTATCTGGGTATGGGCCTTGATTAGCAATTGATATTTCTTATCACACAGCTGCTTGATCCCATCATAGACAGCCTTATTTACTTCTTGACTTTCAAAAATGACGTTGTTATAGTGGTGAACCTCTTTGAGCTCTAAATCTAACTCACAAGCACAAAAAAAGAGTCAATGCATGGTCAATGCAAAGTGAATGAATATCAATGAAAGTCAATAAAAGCTAATCTTATCGACTACCAAGCGAGCGACTACCAAGAGTTTCTGGATTGAGGCTGAGTAAATACGATGACAATCCTCCATCCTTTCTTTCAGAAGCGAGGGCCAAGATGGAAAGCTTTAGAACGCGGGATCGGTGGCTTTAACACTGGCCTAGAGTGGCTGATTTCTCACAAGTTCTTTGGAAAGATTAGAGTGGCAAGTTGAAAGGTAAAACAAGTAAAGAACCTCACTTAACCTCTCTACTTGTGTAGCTTTGATCTAGAGCATCGAAGAAGCTCTTCCATCCAACGTAGACACCCTCCACGACCATGGCAGCCAAGTCCGCTGGAGGATAGACTTTGGTCTTGGCCACAGCCTTTTGCGAGATCGCCACCTTACGGAAAGGCCCGCTATCTCCATCGCCAAGAACCTCGAAATCCTGCTTGTCCTGGGCCCTCTCGAAGCACTCGTAGTAGTCATCCATCTTCACGAACGGAGGATCGATTGCGCTCCCCTCGGCCGCGAAGAGAACGTTTGGATACGGCATCACTTGGCGAAGAACAGCAGCGAGAAGTATCCTTCCAATCCTGCCGTTTCCATCCAGGAAGGGATGGATGTGTTCAAACTCGAGGAACAATCTGGCTCCAAACTTGATGATCTTGTCGACGGTGTCCACGGATGGATCGGTGTCGTCGCGCTGGAGCAGCCCCACGAGCTCGGCCCTGGATCGATCGAGCAGCCTCTCCAGCGCTGCTTCCACCTCGGTCGGCCACATAAAGACGTGGATTCCTCCAGACTTTGTTCTCGTCATCACCACTTGGCTAGGATGGCGTCGCAGTGTCCCGGCGATCTCGGCCTTTGTGGTCTTCATGAGCTCGGTGTGAGCCTCCAGGATCTTGTGGACGCTCAGCTTGGAACCGATCGCGTCCTCTTCTTCTTTGCCGCTGTTCTTCGCTGGGAAGAAGATCCTCAGTCCTCGATACAGACAGCGCAATGCTTCCAGCCTGTGATCGGCTTGGACGGCGTCCCCAAGCTCCAGCGCTCCATTCGCGATGGCTTCCTCCGTCTCCTCAAAGCTCTCGAATCCCTCGCCCTCGATGTGATTTACCTGGAACAAGTAAGCCGCCAGCGCCCTGCGCTCGTAGGTGTAGCTTTTGGATTTGAGCTCCGATTCCTCCAGCTGCTTGTAGCGCTCGCGAAGTCCGTGGATCTTTGCCACCAGATCGCTTGTGCGAAGCTCGCTTCCGCTCGATCGCCAGAATGGAAGCTCCGAGATCTCATACTCTGCTAGCGGCAAGGCCTTGCGGCCGATAAACCCTAGAAGACGCTGCATACTTTGCCCTAAGAATTCCATGGACTTGATTCGAACACACGATTACCCAGAGATAAAGTGTCGCAAAAATATCTCGAGTATATCCCCGAGTATCTCCGCAGCTAAAGCCCTAAACCCCGCAGTGTGGAAGAACCCTAGCCGCGCACGGCGACGAGGGGAGGAGGAGCTACCACATCGCCGCCTTGCCGCCGCCGCTAGCAGCTCATCGGCGCCATACATTCTCCGAGGTATTTACTCTTCTGCCCCTTTTCTTGGCATTCTTTCCCTCGAAATCTCTCTCGCTTTCTTCTTGCATCGCCATGGCTGCGCTTCCCCGAGAGAGGAGGGCAAGGGATTTCCCGATGCTTCGTTTCGATTTCACTGATCCTGGCCATGTCTGATAGGCTGTCTTCTCCAATGTCGTGCAGTGCAGCGCCGCTGGAGAAGGCGGGAATGCGGAGCATCATAAGCTGGCACGCCCGTGTGCCGCGATGCCTCAAGCTCCGGACGAGCCTGGATTCCAGCAGGGCGTTTGGAACTGCGACGAAGTATAGCTTCACAAATGGAGGACCATCCAAGTTCCATCCAGTCCCCGGGATTCTCAAGAGGCTGCGCGTCAGTGCTACTTACAATGACTGGCAGTGGCCGAGCCCAAGCCCGGCTCCCCAGGACTCACGCTCCTACTGGACCACTCCGCAAAGGCAAGCAGGATTTCCAGAGACTGACTATGACGATGATCGTCGAGGAGGAAGCGGTGGCGGATATGGAGGGGGTGGATATGGTGGTGGCGGCGGCTATGGAGGTGGTGGTGGCTATGGTGGTGGTGGTGGTGGCTATGGAGGTGGTGGTCGTGGCGGTGGAGGATTTGGGAGCTTTGGTTCTTCTCGGGGACCTGGCTTTGGAGTACAGGAGACGTACACTGGTCCACCCATCGAGACTATCAATCCGTCGGCGGTGGTGGCAGGTGAGGAACTCGCAGTGGCGAAGCTCGGGATTGATCCGGAAATTGTGAGAGCGCTCGCACAGAAGAACATCATAAATCTTTTTCCTGTTCAGGTATGGGCTGTAGTCTTTGTGGCAGTTTCTCTCGTGTATTAACTTGTGAGTTTCTCCCGAGCAGAGCGCGGTGTATCAACCTGCGATGAAAGGACGCGATTTTATTGCTCGGGCTAAGACAGGAACGGGGAAGACTCTTGCTTTTGGTCTTCCCATTCTCCATACTATCACTGTTGAAAGGCGCGAAGCTACAAGCAGGTATTCCCTCCCAGGACTTTGTTTCTGAAGCTCTAAATCCGTTGGTTTTTTCTTTTTGCAGGACTCAGCCTGGATGTCCTCGTTGCATTGTCATGGCTCCGACACGAGAGCTAGCAAAGCAAGTCGAGAAAGAGTTGACGTCGACTGCTCCACATTTGACACTAGTGTGCATCTATGGAGGCGTCAGTATCGAGTCTCAAAGACGATCACTGGAGCGGCCAATCGACGTTGTTGTCGGTACCCCTGGCCGTGTCATCGATATGCTACAGCGCGGTTCTTTGCTGCTGAACCGGGTGAAGTTCATGGTTCTGGATGAAGCTGATCAGATGCTTGCAACTGGTTTTGCGGAAGATGTGGAGAAGATCATGGAGAGGCTCCCCAAGCAAAGGCAGACTATGATGTTTTCCGCCACAATGCCGTCCTGGGTGAAGAACTTGTTGCGACGGTTCATGCAAGATCCTCTTGTGGTCGATCTGGTGAGCAATTTGTTTCCAAAACGCAGGTTTTACATTTTATGTTTCCTCTGCAGGTGGGAGACAACGACGAGAAGCTTGCAGAGGGTATTAAGCTTTACTCTTGCGAGGCATCCGACTATAACAAGGGTCCTCTTCTCAAGGAGCTTGTGAATGTACGTAAGAGAAATCCAGACATAGCGCTGATGGTCGTTGCTTTTTCCTCTTCTTTTTGCAGTCGTATGGCAAAGGTGGGAAAGTGATCGTGTTTGCCAAAACCAAGCGCGACACGCACAATGTAGCTCAAGCCATGAGCCGCTCGGTCCCTTGCGAGGCTCTACACGGCGACATCCCACAGTTCCAACGTGAGAGAACGCTTTCCGGCTTCCGAGACGGCAGATTTTCAGTGTTGGTAGCAACGGACGTAGCTGCTCGCGGTCTTGACATTCCCAATGTCGATCTGGTACGTATATCTTTCTGGAAACTCATCGATCTCTCAGGGAAGCGTGTAGCTAACTAAAGTTTGGATCGACAGGTGATTCACTACGAAGTTCCTGGCGACTCAGAGACGTTCGTTCACAGGTCGGGACGAACAGGCCGAGCTGGGAAGAAAGGAGTGGCGATTTTGATGCACACTTACGCGCAGGGGCGCGTGAGGGACACGATCGAGCACGACGTTGGGTGTAGATTCGAGGCGCTCAACGTTCCAAACGTGGACATGAGCTGCGCACAAGACTTTTCGAGGGACACTTACGTGGCGAGCAGCGGTTTTGGCGGAAGAAGCTTTGGAGGTGGACGAGGGGGCGGCGGCTACGGTGGCGGCGGATTTGGGAGAGGTGGCGGCGGTGGCTTTGGTGGCGGTGGTTTCGGGGGCAGGAGCGGTGGGTTTGGGGGAGGGTGGTAGTTGTAGGTTCTTTCTCGGCAGACGAAACGTAGTAGCCGCCTACTTGCAGTGGTAGTTTCTTACTAGTGACGAACATTTGCCTCCTTTTTTTTACCAATCAAAGAATATACGGATAGTTACACAATTTCATGATGCCATCCTAATCAATTAAAAACACTTGCGGACTATTACCTGGAACTTTAGAACAACTCGGTACGTTTTTGAGCACGGAAGAAATTAATTGGTCAGTGCTCTCTTCGTTTTAAAGTTTCACGAGAATTTGAGTTATGATGATATACAAGTAATATATATTGATTAGGATGATTTTATATATATATATATATATAGATTATTGATATAGCTCCGAAGCTTGAAGTAATAGCAGAGTGTAAGTTAAATGGGAGTGAATCGATTATCACAGTGGCCCGCAGCAGTTTTTCATCCAAAATTCCAAGAAGAAAGCACGATTATGAAAGTTATGGGTTGTAACAGGCTTGAGAAATTGAGCTTGTCACGGCTGAACACTTTTGATCCCATGGAGCTTTTTAATGGGTTTCCAAACCTCTCTAGAATGAGCCTGATTAGTGTTGCGAGCTTGACGGGTGAAACTCTGGTTATCAATGGTCCACAGCATCTAAAAGAGTTAGTTTTTCATCCAGATCATGAACAAGGCTTTGTTATGGAAGTACGTCATCGGCAATTGTAACCTTCCAAGTGCCATAGTCTTCGTAGACAATTCCAGCTGCTATTTATTCATCAACGAAGCAGCTTCGAAGCTTTCATTGCCCGTTGGTATACGCTTACTCTTTGCATATGAAACTCTTTAACTGTCGGCTTTGAGCAGGCCCCAAAACTGCAGTCCACCAGTTGGTCGAGGTTCATGACATGCCTTTCAGCGTAAGTGTGCTTACACACTCTTTTCCTGTTTAAAAGTTGTAGTAGGCTTGAGACACACGAATTCATGCTTTTCACTGATACAGGATTTCAGCCTATGGCTTGTTAATAGCTTGGCTAATGATGAACTCTCGAGTTTTCTATCCAACTGTTGGTTGCTCAAGACGCTTGCCCTCGCTCAGAAGTTTAACTACGAGTCACCCACCACATGTATTGCAGCTCGAGTGCAATGTGCTTGCAAGAGCTGGAAATTCAGGGACTGTTTGGATAGCTGCATGAGTCTGGAGGCTTCCTTGAGAACACAAAGTCACAAGACTCTTGTCTTCAGCTTTCGTGAGTACGAGCTTGCTACACTTGGAATACCTGAAGTTTATGACCACACTGATCGTGAAAGTCATGCAAATATATTTCGACTTGTGCGTAACTAGTGCTTCGGTTGGGACAGAGACAAAGTGGACTTTGTCTTCTTTCACTGTTTTTGGTGTCATCTTTCACTGACAATCCACGCTTGGAGTGCTTAGGCTTAGAAGGCAACCTACAGCCATAGTTGCAAAGTTGTGGGGAAGGAAGAGTACTTATTCTCACCGTGTTTTTGAGCTGCAAAACTTAACTGACTTCGTTATTCCAAGAATTCTATACCTGAGAAGATCCCAGAGATCTCGCGAAGAGTTCTGGAATGAATTCCAAAGAGAGTGGAGAGAGAGGATCATCGTCTAAGCTGCCGGAGGAGGCACGTCAATGGGCGTGTCCTGGTAGCGAAGTGCGCATTGCCCCGTGAGCATGAGCACGACGGAGATGGAGGAGGAGCACTCGATCCACGCCCTCTTCACCAGCATCGCGATGCACTCCCGGCAAACCTCGTGAGGCGGCTGGTTGAAGCACACACCCTGGCCGTAAGAGGTAACGTCGTCCCGGCCGTGCTTCACCGTGTAAGTCAAGTTGGTGGCGTTGGGAGTGTTGGCCACGATGTCCGACAGCGTCAAGTTGAGGCTCTGCCAGTACGTGCTCCCCGGCGGGATGGAGGCGTCGCTGCAGTAGCCCGAGAAATCCACCTCCGCCTTGCCGATGATCTTGCACTGGACCGACTGGATCCACACGGCGACAAGTAGCACCGCTAGAGCGAGCTGGAACTTGATCGTCATCTCCATCGCTCGCTCGCTCACTGCAAAGAAAACCGAAACAAAGAGAAAAGAAGAACTTGGAGTGAGCGAACAAGCGTAGCTCTTTTATAGCGTGCACGGGAAACTCTCGTCACCGGATTAGCGTGCGCGTTTCTTTCTTTGTCCGTTTTCCCATCTGTAAGGCACCTGTCGAAGATTTAGAAGAACTACCTCGTTTTGGCATTATCTTCTCGCTTCTTCAAACCCAGAGATGCAGAAGGAACACATGTTAGATTCTTTGGAGGTAAACCTCTCGTATGCTCTTCTTCTTCGCCGCCATATTCACACTTCGGCTTGCAACTCGTCAGCCTTCTCGTACAGCCTTTTTCTACAACCTCCTCCTCTAACACCGCCTTCAAAACATCCAAAAACTCCTTGGGATCGAGACGTCGCATGATCTCTAGATTTTGTGCTGGGTCTCCACGCCGCGTTCTCGAAAACCCGGATCACGAGTTCGTGAGTCCAATCTGTATTTGCAGGGGCCTCCGGACCTGCCATGTCTCTGTTCCACGATCAACACCTCTCCCTTGGAGCTCCCAACAAGAACGCTAGGCTGGATATCTCCGAAGCGTTCTAATGCATTCACGTGAAGTGATTACAAAGCAGAAAAATGTTTAAATGCTAGAAATAGGCTGGTCTAAACAGCTATTAGAAACAAAACTTTTATAGATTACAAAATCCGGAGTGTTAGCGTTCCATTCATAGTCCTCCAAACTACGGCATCAAGTTGCTAACACTTCAGGGCTGAAATGGACATTCATGTCAGAGATCCATGCGGTGGAAAAGAAAGTCCATGTGGGAAAACTAGTTTTCTGGACTTCTTTCAGCTTTGGAGCTTTCTTCCTTAGTCACCCTGGAGGTACTTCAATGTCATGAGAGGCTAACTATCTCTTGCCCGGGTTCACAACTAGTCCGGGCGACAGGCGGATGTCGAAAATTATGCTGGAGTGGTCGGAAGAAGGAATCGAAGAACTGCTCTCGAGATGAAGCTCAAGGAGCTCTCCATTCGGCCTCTGTACGCTTAAATTTGCTTGTGCGGACGCCAAGAGCCGTCAGATAGTTCAACTTTGTGTTTTTGGTCACTAGTTTTCAGAGCGATTGACTTCTTTTCTTTTTCAGGTTCTGGAAGAGATGGTTGGTCGTTTCACAGAAAAATTCTTAAGTTTATTTGTTTCTAACAGTGTCTTTCTCTCTACTAAGAGCTGAGAATGTTTTGCATATGCTTTGATTGGAGACAGATTTCGCCAAGAGTAATGAAGACCTTCGAAAAGGTTGTGGAGGGATACAGCTGCATCTTCCAGCAAGAAACTTCAACTGCAAAACAAAGCATACACTAGTTAGCTGGTGAGTTTACTCAAACCGAAAGAAAAAGCTATTACCTTTTCCGCTTGTTCCGGATTTCCAGAATAAAGCTCGCGTCCAAAGGTGCATTACCAGCTGCGTGAGAATCGCAACATGAATATCGCGTTGCATTAGCTTGAAAATGTGCGCGATTATCTTGTTATTGCACTCGACGTGGTGGCCATCTGAGTAAATAATCCATGTTTTTCATTCCTGTCGTGCCCAACTAAGAATTCAACTAGGATTTTGAACCCCGGAAGTTTCACGAAATCTTACCTGCGCTGCAAATACATTCTATGCGCCGTGGTCAAGTGGGTCAAATTATTCTGTGTTCCGGGGAAAATATGCTTCGCTCACTGCTCGCCGCCCCTGCATTGCCGCTGCCTTTGGCGCCTGCGCTGAGGCTGGCCGCGAAGAAAATACATCTGGCATCCAGGTTTCTCGAATCCAGGAGCAGGCCTTGACCATTGTCACGTGTACTATGCCTTGGCGCCATAGATTTGAATACTCGCCCCTCTTCTTGTATTAGTCGCTTCCTCCATCGTCGACGACCAAGGAGGAGCCCATTCTCGCCGACAATCCACAGCGCTTCTGATGTTCCCGATTCGCCACCCCAGGGTGTGGGAGATGTACATAAATGTCGAGGCGAGCTTCTCGACTGGTGAGATCCGGTTTCCTTCTCGTTTTAGCCGCAATCGTTTGGGGCATTCCAGCTGATCTCTCCCAGGATGCCAAGCACTGGGAGTCTCTCAGCGAACGAAAATCATTTCATGAGCCATGTTTTGGCCTTCTTCGCCGCCTCGTCTTGGAGAATCTGAGATCCAGATCGCGGAGGAAGGCATTTTTTCGTCTTGGCTCTTTGTCATATAGCATTTGCCAGGCTAGGGCATTTTATGGCTTCCAAACATCCTTGCTTTTTCTTTCACAGTGATCTTGAAGCTTACATCTACATTGACGGCTTTTGCTTTTGATTTGAGGCCGATCTCGGCTTGGCTTTTTCTCTTCCTCCTCTTCTGTTTAGTAGAACAGCCAACCTGGTGGAGACGCGCTCTGGTGAACAATCGTTGTGAGATCAATCTGGCTTTGCTCTTCTGAATCAGGAGAATCGTTCGACTCGGCCTGGACTTTCGGTGGGCTGGCTGGAGCTTGCGATGATAGGTTGAGGAATAGTCGGCAGAAAGTAGAGATTATCTTGAAACTCGTCCGGGTCACTGAAAACAGCCACTTTCTCCGTTGTACCAGCATCAGCTTGCACTTGGTTTTTCTTCAAGCACTTGGCTTCCACGACCAACGTTTCAATAAACAAAATGGAACCGATAATCAAATATGCCTTGGCGCCAAAGATTTGAATACTCTGTCTATTTCTCAGCGCTTTCTGTATGTTCCCGTTGGGCCATTTCAGCTTAGGAGGTCAATCTCTGACGCACTGGAGAAGCATGCTGATGGCTGTGTGTTTCATGAAAAAAATCTAGATCCCGGAGGTAAGGCATTTTCCCTTTTGGGTTCTTTTTCCTACAGTATTTGCCAGGCTCGGGCATTTTATGGCCATAGAGATGGGTATGAACATTTGGTTTTTATTTCTCCTTTTTCTTTTCTTTTTCTTTTCTTCTTCTTGCTGTTTAATTTGACTGGATTTAGTAAATTAATGTTTGAAGTTTTATAAAGCTCAAACTTAATGATTTCTAAATACTAAAACAAATTCATGTGATTAACATTTCTTTCTTTCCACAAGGATTGTAGGTGTTTTAATAAAAATTCAATTTTTTTTTGTTAAATTGATAATAGTTAAAAAAAACATTTAAAAAGAAGAAAGTTATGTTGAAGGTTAACAATTGGGTATAATTTATTTTATTCTAGCCTCCAACAATTTTAATACTTTTTTGTGTATAACCTTGTTTATTGTTATAGAATTTATGCCCTCCTGCAAACTTCTCATGACTTTATTAACAACTATTTTCGCAATGGTTTTGATTAATATGTTTATCTAGAAATTGATAAATATACAAGTTTCTCTCTGTTAAAAAAATTATATTTAATAAAAACTATATTTAAAAGATTTTCTTAATAAGAAAAATAAAAATAAAAGTATAAAATTTAAAGGAGAAAATAATCCAGATTTAAATATCTCTTTTGGTAAATCCATTTGCAAGCTAAAATTCATATGAGATAAATTTCTTTTATTTTTATGCATTCATACCTTTAGTAACTTAATTAATATAACTAAAATACTATAAATAAATAAATACAGTAAACAAAGTTTTATAATAAAAGATATAGATTATATATGGCTAATTAGTTTTCCAACTAGCATTTTATAAAAGAAATATAGTTAGTTTTTTTTCATAATTATTAATATAAGTAAAAGTGCAATTGTAACAACAGTTAGGTGTGACTAAGCAGTGGAAGAGTAAGAGTAGCTAGTAAGGGTAAAGTGGGAGTGAGTGGAGCATCCCAGGTAAAAAATATTTAGCATTGACTTATTTGAGTTCATTTTATGTTAAAAAGTAAAGGATTCAGATGATAATGGAAAAGGAAATGAAATTATTCATTACAAACCTTGTCAAAAAATTTATGAACCCTCACATGAGTATTTGAATTTCAAAAAGTGATGAGAATAAAACACATTATTTTATTACAAAATTAATTTAATTTATATATTTATTTAGTTTTTAACTCAAAAATAACTATATGGATGCTCTTTTAAATCTATTATTCTTTGTATTAACTATTTGAATAATATAAACTCAATGATATTATAAATATGTAGAAATATTATTTTTTATTCCAACCAAAATAATAATAATAATAATATTTTAATATTAATTTTAAAATTATTATTTTTTCGTTAGGCAATGCTGTTGCCGTCTCAGTCTCTTGGATACATGTGATTAACTCCTTCCACTCTTTCAGTGAAATCTCTCCAGAATATTTTCTCACTAATTTGCAAACTGTTTCCGTTGGTGATGCCCACGTCAAGATTTGCTTACAGCAATCGTTCAATGCGATGTCCTTGATGTCGCCATGCACGCTGCCTCGTTCGACGGCCTCCATGCACCAAGAGAACATTTTACCGACCCGAGAGACATGGGTACCACCAACCTTTGCCGCATTGGAAATCAATGCCTCGCGGATCAGCTTAGCAATGGCAACCTGCCCTGGCGTCCATTTCAATACCGCGTCACCCAGGATCAACCGCATCAGTCCCTCGGTAAAACGGCGCGCGTCGTCATGCACGAGTTCTCCGGCCCCTGAAGACGTGGGAAGTTCGTAGTAGCGGTGGCGGACGTGCACTTCTGTAAGAGCTTTCCGACAATGTACTTCTGGGTGGGAAACAAGATACTCTTGTCAGCGCACATACTCCGTAACGTCTGAAGACCAGCTTTCAGCCTCGCCGTTAGCTCTTGGTGACTTGAAACACGACTGCTCTTTGTTGTTGCACAAGGCTGCAAAACAATAAAAAAAAAAAAGAAAAAACGGAGATAAGAGAAGAGGCAGCACAAGAGATTCAGGCCTACCGCTGTAGTCATAGTTATAATCGATGACATTTTCCCGGGCTCCGCTCTGCAAGACCTGAACGATGCCTCGATCACCAGGACCCCGTAGAGCCACTTGTCCAAGCCCAGACACAAGAGATACACTGGCATGCCGTGTCCGTTCTCAACGTTACGAATCACTCCCTGTTGTTCGTATACAGCAGGAGATCTTCTCTGTAGCAACTGCTTTCGTCCTGTGCCGGTCCTTCATCTCCAGAGTTTCTCGCCGGGCTCTCACTCGGGCTCTCACTGTCAGTTGACGAGGAAGGAGCTCTCTCGCCCCCCTGAGCTTCATCAGTGTATGGCGCCATTGAGAACCCCTGGTTGAGAGCTTCGGGCATGGATGCTGCCCCCACGGCCCTCTCCACGAACTCTGGCATGGATTCCCTAGTCCATGAAGGATTGTGCTTCTCAAACTCGTCCCATTCGGCATTGGTAGGCCTCGCAAACATTCCAGGAGCTATCAAGGCCGCGACATGCACGGGTCTCATGCCGCCTTGCACACACAACTGCGAGAACAATCTGGATGAAGTGAACAACACAAGCGTCGGATGTACTGCTTTGGTTGATGGAAGAAGAAAAGGGACTTACCTTTCTGCAAAGACGTAGCTCTCTGCATAGAGAGCGATGACCTCATCCAGCGTCTGAGGCGGCATTTTCCGGCAATGATAGCATTTGAGAGCTCCAAGAGTTTCGGATGCTGCTTGCATTTCCGCTAGTAAGCGTACCACCCTCGCCGTTTTCTGCGTATCCAAGCATCAATGCGTTCCCCTTTGTCCGTTTTCTCGTCTGTAAGGCACCTGTCGAAGATTTAGAAGAGCTACCACTTTGGTACGATCTTCTTCGGTCACGAGATCACGAGAACACGAGAGAATGAGAACTTCGGATTCTTTCAAACGAGTACCTGAATTAGAATGTTAGCTCTCTCGGAGTAGAATACAAGCGATGCTGCTCTTCTCAGGGCGGGTCGCCAGTGTTTTCTCTTAAGCTGGAAACCTGTTTCACCCTTTGCGGCCTCTTGTTAAGCTTCTTCAAGCCCAGAGATGGGGAAGGCTCCTGAATAAAACACATGTTAGATGCTTTCGAAGTAGAGCATTCTTTACCTCCTGTATGTCCTCTTGTGCCTCATCCTCTTCGCCGCCATTCACACTTCTAGTCGACTTGGTCTTAACACCTTTGGTTTTTGACTTGCGGCCGATCTCGGCTTGCAACTCGGCAGCCTTCTCGGACAGCTTCCTTTTCCTCTTGATTCTACCATTTGCTCCGACCTCCTCTTCTGTTTAGACAGACCTCGTGAGCATTAGAAATACATTAGCGCAGCCAACCTGGTGGAGATGCGCTCTGTTGAACAATCGTCGTCAGCTCAATCTGGTTTTGCTCCTCCGACTCTGGAGAATCGTTCGACTCGGAAGGATGGCTGGCCTGGACCTTGGGTGGGCTGGCTGGAGCTTGCGATGGTTCTTCTGGAACAGGACTGTCTGGTTGAGGAACAGTCGGTAGAAAGTAGAGATTATCTTGAGACTCGTCCGAGTCACTGAAAACAGCCACTTTCTCCGTTGTTGTAATATCAATATCAGCATCATCGTCAGCTTGCACTGGTTTAGCCTGCAGCAAGAAAAAGAATACAATGTAAGTCGCACCAAGATTCACATAGAAAAACCTAAAGAGTGCTTACCTTCTCAGCCTCAGCATTCAAATCGAACTCATCCTCCCTTTCGACGTACTCCTCGTTCTCTTCCAGCTCTCGAAAGTCTGGAGCAAACGCGCTCCAGTTCTCCGTGTAGTCTTTCGCCCAGATATATATCAAGCCTGACATGGAGACCGAAGCCAGAATAGATCGAGTCGGGTGCCAAGCTATGTCGATGAGGCCTTCCTTGGGACACTCGAGCATCCTTGCTAGCTGACCGAACTCCCGGTTCCACACCTGTATCTTGTGCTCTCCTTTCGCGCCGGAAGCAGCAACAACAAACTCGGCATCGTTGCTGAAGCAGGCAGTCTTCCACACCGCCTTCAAAACACCGTCCGAAAACTCCTTGGGACTGCTCAAGACGTCGCACTTTTCGGGATCTTCCGCAAGCGCTGCCGCAGCATTTTCTCTCGGCAGCAAGTTCTCGAAAACCCGGATCACACGGTCCGACGAGTTCGTGAGCACGTAGTGTCCATTCCGGCTGAAAACAATCTGTCGGACAGTCGCACCACCCGGGACTTGCACAGTCCTCCGGACCTGCCGTGTATCTGTATCCACGATCAACACCTCCCCCTTGGAGTTCCCAACGAAGATGAGATCGCCCTTCTTGTTAAAGCTCGCTCCGGAGAAAGAGTACGAGCTGGCCTCGGCCTTTCCCTTCGCAGCTTGGCCAGTGGCGGCTTCCGGAGTTTTGGGTGACGCCGAGAGTGGAAGCTGGTAGCTCTCACCAGTCGAGAGATCGATGAGAAGTGGAGCGCTGGAGAGCGGGCATGCAAGGCAGAGGAGCGGCCTCTTCCTCCCCGGATGGAAGCGAGCGTGGAGAGCTGTTTGATGGAGGGTGGTGGAAGCGATCTTGACGCCTTTGGCAACGTCCCAGCAGGAGAGTGATTTGTCCATGGCTGCCGCGACGAGGTGGTGGCCGCATTTGGACCAGCTGACGCTCGTCACTGGAGAGGAGCAGCTCTTGTCACGAAGCTCGGCGGCCACGCCTCGCGTGTGGAAGTCCCAGATCACGCAGGAGCCATCGGCACAGCCAGCTGCAAAGAACAAAATAACGAAAGCTTGAGAATTCTTTATCTATCCCATCGCGTGTCTGTAAGAAGCAAAAGATTTCTCTAAGAACCAAGAGATCTTGCCTGCCAGTAGCGTTCCACGCCGATTGAAGGCAATGCTCTTCGTGATCCCGTGCTCCAGGAACTCTTCGATCACTTCTGGGAAATCGTTCTGGAAGGGGTCTGCAAGGAATCGCCGATCACAGGAGAAATCCAGAAGAGAAGAACTCACCGAGTAGCGAAAGATTCATTGCTATCCACTGGCGCGCCTAGAGAATCGAGCGATGCATCTACGCTCGCTTCCCACAAACCCTACCAAAACCCTAAAATTTGCTAAATGGCTGTTCTTCGCGGGAGCGTGGAGCTAGTGCTCCCCATCTGCGAGAGGCCGGCCTCCAAATCCACGACGCTCGCCAAGCTCTTGCGCTGGCGCTCGCAATCCCGGCACAAGGCGTCGTCGATCAGTACCGCATTGTCGGAGCTCGATGGCGGGCCGGATTCCAGTGAGCTCCTCACGGAGCTGGAGTGGCTGCTGGATGACGCTGTGGAGAGTTGCGTGATCCACAGGCCGGAGAAGAGGAAGATCCAGGGATGGAGGCACCTCAAATCCGCGCTGGAGCTGGAAGAATGCGGCCGCGGCGACCGCGATGATCTTGATCAAGAGCGCAACGATACCCTAGCCGGCCATGGCGAAATATTTCTTCGCGCGAGCTTGGAGGAGCTAGAACAGGGATGGAAGGAGAGGATCGATCGCCGGCGGCCATTCCAGTACGTGACAGGGAGCTCGCATTGGCGGGATCTGGTGCTTGGCGTCCAGGAGGGAGTGCTGATCCCAAGGCCAGAGACCGAGCAGCTGATCGACCTCGCGGCGGCCGCCATGGATGGAAATTCCGAGCTCGCGCGAGGGGTTTGGGTTGATCTTGGGACTGGCAGCGGCGCGATCGCGATTGGAATGGCTCGGCTTCTCGATGGGAGGGGATCGGTGATCGCTGTGGATGCCAGTGAGGTCGCGATCGCGGTGGCCGAGGCCAATGCTCGACGCTACAAGCTCCAGGTAAGAGATTCTTCCAGTCCAGAGAACGTTCTCTTTCTTCTTTAGTCCTTTTATTTGTGTTCTTCGTGCTTGAGTCTAGAGCTTGTTCTTAACGTTTTTTCTTTGTTCTCACGGATTTCTTTCGTGCCTGGCAGGACGCTGTGACTCTTGTCAAGGGCTCCTGGTTGACGCCTTTGCGCGACGAAGCTGGAAAGCTCTCCGGGATCGTGAGCAACCCGCCATACATTCCGTCCAGGAACCTCGGGAGATTGCAAGCCGAGGTTGGAAAGCACGAGCCAATGTGCGCTCTGGATGGTGGCGACGATGGAATTGACCACCTTGCGGAAATCTGCCAAGGAGCTTGCTGGGCTCTCAAGTCCGGTGGTTTTCTAGCGCTCGAGGTCTCTTCCTTGTGTTTTTCCCTCCTTTTTCCTGCTGAATCTCTGTTTGATCTTGCAGACCGATGGTGGCGAGCAAGCGCAAACCGTCGCAAAGATCCTGTCCGACAAGCCTTTCGAAGACATCAAAGTTGTGAAAGATTTCGCTGAGATGTCTCGGTTTGTCACTGCGTTTCATACGTAACTCTAGCTTTTGATCCCTCTGGTGGTTTTTTTCTTCAAGCTAGTCAACCAGTGGACTAAACACACCGTTGACGAGGCTTTGACTCAATCCTGGCCATTGTATAGTCAACCAAGGCATGTCCGTGCCACGTCTAGACACACGCGGCGCCTCGATGACGGCAGCGTGTTCTCCGCCTTGTCTCTACTGACGCGATTCCAATCTATATGGATCTCCTTTTCAAGAGAGACGAGGTAACCTTCAACCTTGCATTGTGCTGGTTTCTCACAACTCTTGTTCGTTTCGAAGCTTTTGGCGAGATTGGAATGGGTTCGTCCGACGGCCCAATGCTTGCGGATGAGAAAGGCAGTGGGACGATTCAAAGGCAGTTCTCTCATGGGGCTTTGCATTCCGAAAGGAGCATCCAGACAGGAGCGCTTTCAAGGCTCAACTCGTCTGGCTTGAAGGGTGACCTCCAAAAGCCTCTACTGCGAGCTAAATCGAGGGCTTTCATCAAGCCACCCAGCTCGGTTATCCCAACACTGTTCACGCTCGTCGTTGTTCTTGGAACTTTGTCTCTTGGAATTGCTGTAAGTTTCTTTCCTTGTTGTCAGCTTTTCACATCTTACTGACGATTTATGTAGCTCGGGTATACTTCACCGACGCAAGCTGATATAATTCACGATCTCCATTTAAGCTTATCTCAGGTGCAGAACATCTATCACTCATTTGACAGATTATGGTGACCTCCATTTTTTTTTCTCAGTATTCTTTCTTTGGTTCTCTCGTGAACTTGGGATGCATGGTCGGTGCTGTTTCAAGTGGAAGGATAGCAGATAGTCTCGGCCGTAAAGGAGTATGTTTTCTATTCAAGTTCGTGCGTTGCTTAGCTGATTTCTTATCACGGCTTGCAGGCGTTAGTAGCAGCAGCTATTCCCAATCTTGTAGGATGGATTATGGTCGCCATGGCAAAAGTAATCAATAACGAACGAAAGAAGAAAAGCTTAATTTCCTTATTTCCAGGATTTGCAATTTCTTTACATTGGGAGGTTTTTGAAAGGACTTGGTGGCGGGATTGTCTCCTTTACTGTAAGTCTCATTTTGTTCCAGCTACATACCGAGTAAAAGTTCTTGTGCAGGTTCCAACTTATATTGCAGAAGTTTCTCCCAAACATATGCGAGGAACTTTGGGTGCCATGCATCAGGTTCGGTGGTTTTGTTTTGTCTCCTGTTTTCTTAAGTTCGGTCCTTGCAGCTGGCAGTAACTGTTGGTATCATGATGGCATATATGGGGGGATTGTTTTTTCAGTGGAGAATGCTTGCTCTAATTGGTAACATTTCTCACGTTTTTTGAAAGCCACCTAACTTTTTGCGAGTGTGTCACAGCTACTATTCCCGGAGCGCTACTTTTGATCGGGCTTTGTTTTATCATTGAAACACCTCGCTGGCTGGTATGGGGAAAGATTTCAAATTTCTCCTCAAAATATTGCTTTCCAGGGAAATGCCGATCGTAACAAAGATCTCGCTACAGCTCTTCAGAGACTACGAGGAAAAGATTATAACATAAGCTCGGAGCTTTCTGAGATTCAGGTAATGGTAACGGTGAGTTTCTGCTCTGTAGTTACAATAACATCAAGTGCGTCAGAACGCTGCGGAGGTATCCAGATTGCAGCCCAGCGTGCTAGTTACAGAGCTATTTCAATGGCGACTCTTCCGGCCCCTACTTGTAAGCTATTTCTTCCTTTTTCCGTTTTGTCTCAACATGAATATGGTATTCGTATAGGCAGGAATAGGCGTAATGGCCTTGCAGCAATTTAGTGGAATCAACGGAATCATGCTTTATGCTGGTGAAATTTTCAGCACAGTCGGTAAGCTCATACAAGTTTCTGTGCTCAAAACTCAAAATTATTTTGCTTGCAGGATTTAAGTCACCAAACGCAGCTTCCTTGCTTCTAGCCATGCTACAAGTAATTCTTTTGTATTGTTCTTATTGCACGTATTAATGTCTTTTTATAACAGGTAGCCGTGACGCTCACCTCAGCAGGATTGATGGAAAAGGCTGGAAGGCGTTTGTTATTGTTGGTATGAGCTCAAAATGATTTCTCCTCCCTACTAACAGCGTCTAAATCATGTATAGTTATCATCGGGAGGCATGGCTCTCAGCGCTTTTCTCGTGGGATTCTCATTCTTTCTACGCGTAAGCTTAAAAAGATCCAATGGCTTGTGAATGTTCGTGTAACATTTTCTTTGCTTCTTTTTCCAACAGAACATAAAGAATCCATCTCCTGAAATGGACACATTCATCAACGTTCTAGCACTTTGTAGCCTTCTGGTAAGAAAAGAACGAGCATTTTGAGAAAGAAAGCGTTCTAACTTGCTTCCAGTTTTATGTGGTATCATTTTCATTCGGTCTCGGTGCCATTCCCTGGGTTATAATGTCGGAGGTAAGAAGTTTCCAAGCTCTCTTTTGCTGTAAGTCTAAATGCTGGTTTTGCAGATCTTTCCTTCTCGTGTCAAAGGCCTGGCCGGAAGCCTTGCTACGCTAGTGAATTGGTCTTGCGCCTGGGCCGTGACACTAACCTTCAACTTCCTGCTCAACTGGACATCTTATGGTACGCGTTGTTTCATAGCGCTGTGTCCAGAGCTCATGTAAAACTTTCTCACGCAGGTTGCTTTTGGCTATACGCATCGATTTGCCTCGCCACAGTTATCTTCGTCGCTCTCTTTGTTCCGGAGACTCGAGGTCGCACTCTAGAGCAGATTGAGGCTTCGTTTAAATAGACGCTTCAAATCGGACACCCAGTGGATCATCGTAGAAAACAAGGTACCTATTCATTTTCCAACTTGTAAACATCGAACGTGATTTTACCTGCGAAGTAAGTTTCACTGCTCGGTCTGAATGATAAGTCCAATGGGGCAGTGGTCGCTGCCATCAAGCTGAGGAAGAACATACGAATCCGCGACACTGCAAACCAGTCCTTGAGAAACGAGGAAGTAGTCCAACCTCCATCCTATCATAGGAAAACAATTGTTTTGTAAGTTTGTAAAGTAAAAGCCATACCTTTGTTCTGTGGTCTAGCATTGCTGCGATAGCTCCAGTATGTAAAACCAACAGCCAGTGGATGCTGCTTTCGAAACGTATCCACGAGTCCTTTGTCTATGAAATTCGTTTGGAAGGAGGTCCGCTCTTCGCTCGTGAATCCAGCGCTCCTTTTGTTTCCCTACGATCCAAAAGCCAGCGTTGCATTGATAGGACTTAAAGCAAGCGATTTACGTCTGGATCGTAGATGTCAATCTCTTCGTGTGCGCAGTTTAAGTCACCCGTGACAATCACGGGCTTTCTCTTCTCGAGCTCCTGAGAAAAGATTACTGTATCAGATTATTAGAGGCTAGAAAGCTTTACCAGCAAATATGTGCTGAATGCAGGATCCCACTCCGTTGTTCTGTAAGTCTGATGCGAAGAAAATATGGAAAGTCCAAAAGAAAAATGAAAGAAAACGTACCAGTCTCTCTAAACGTTGTCCGGAGTTTGGGACGTAGACAGAAACTAGGAAGAATGTATCAAACTCGGCTGTGACGACGCGGCCCTCGCCATCATGCTGAGAAATTCCCAATCCATACGTCACAGACAAAGGCTTGATCTGCGATGATGGATCACAAACTCAGTGGAAGGAAGAAAAAGTAAATACCCGTGATATGAGAGCGCAACCAGAGTAGCCAAGCTTTGAAGTGCTGCAAGTCCAGAAACTATTGGAATAGCCACCCAAGATCTTTTGTTTGATCGCCTCCACATCTTTTTCCTGCAAAGAGCTTTACTTAAGAAACCTTGAAACCAAAAAGCCAGACCTGGAGCTTTGTTTCCTGGAGACAAAGGACGTCGAAATCTTCCGAGTCTGCGAGACGAGCCAGTGCCGAGCCTTCTTCTTCCAGCTCGTTTTTGCGCTTCATGCAAGCCCGCAAGCCATTGACGTTCCAGGAGATAACTTTCACCAAGTTCTTCTCGCTTGGCAGGGACGAAGGCCTCATTGTGGACGGATCATAAGCAATCCAGTCGGGCTTGGGCTTTTTGTGCCGGAGTAGAGCCCACGGGCTGGCAGATTTCTCGCTGCTTACTTCGAGAGCGGTAGTCGTCGTTGTCTTTCGTCTGGAAACTTTCTTGGAGGATTTCTCGACTGTAGTCTCCGTTGTTTGGACCCGTTTGAGAGCTCTAACTTCAGAAGTTTCTCCTGCTAGAGTTGAGAAAAGTCGATTGAGATGTCAAAAAAGTGAAACTTCTTACCAGAAGTCTCAAGCTCTAAAAACTCTGTGATCTTTCCTAGAAGCTCTTGCTTGGTGCCTTTAGTAGAAGCCTTCATCTTCCTACGCACGATAAAGAAGAACAACACAAACGATGTGAAGGAAAAGAAGAAAAAAAATTATTCGCTCACTTCATGAGGCTCCTGAGCTGAATCACCGTCATTTTCTCGAGCTTGTTCTCGGTCTGTAGCACAAGCAGCTCATTCCGGAGGATGGAAGCCATCGAAATCTCCTTCTCCTCTCTATCAATGCGCTAATATCTCGCCTAGAAAAACAAACGCTCGATCGATGCGCCAGGAAAAAGGCTACTACTTACATGAATCACTGCTCTCCAGCCGGATCGATCGGCGCAAACCTACATTCGCTCGAAGAGACGAGAAAAACCCTCTTTCCTTAAACCCTAACCCCGCCATAACATGAAAGGGGCATATTCTCTCACCTTTTGGGCATTATCCATTTCCCTGGGAGGAGCTTCTCGGCGATGGCGTCGTCTCCTTGCATGCCCCATCCCTGTAAGTAGTAGCGCCGCGCCAATCTCGATCGTAATCCACATCCATTCCAGGTCTCGTGGCTAGAGCGTCTTGCGATTCTTCTTCTTGCTCTTCCAGGTAGGGCATTCTCGGATTTCTCTCATTCCCCATCGATTTCTCGATCTTTCTCCAGCTTCTCGGCGCCTCTCCGGCATCGCGCTGTGAAATGTAGCAGCGCCAGCGCTAGCCGGAGGGAATTTTCTCTCGGATCATCGGCATTTTCTCTTCTTTCGCTCGCTGGATTTGCCAGAGCCGAGAGCATTCCCACGGAAGCTCCCAAGCAACTCTGTGACAACGCTTGCGAATCGGAGCTCGAAAATGTGTGGTAACATTTCTTCTTCTTTTTCTTTCTCTTGCTGTCTGTCACCTCTCTAGAATTGATTGATTGGATTTTTCTTGAAGGCTCCAATGGTGACTACTCCATCCGGACTACAGTACAAGGACATCGTCCTCGGAAATGGCCCATCACCACCGATTGGATTCCAGGTCTTCTTTCTTTCTCCTCGTTTCTTCTTTTTTCTTTTTTCTGATCTATTTGGTCTGTGGCCTCTGTGGTTTTGTTCTTCTTCTTTGTTTTCGGATTTCCTTCTGGTTTATTTCGTCTGTGTTGGATTTTTTCCTCGTGCGTGTACTGAGTTTCTTCCAGTCTTGTTTGTGTGCCAGGTCGCAGCAAACTACGTCGCCATGATTCCTTCCGGGCAAGTCTTTGACAGGTACAAGCTTGTTTTCTCCAGCATGATTGATTGATTTGGTATTTCGCAGCTCGCTGGAAAAAGGAGCGCCTTACATTTTCCGTGTTGGAGCCGGATCAGTAAGCTCTCGAGTTCTTTCCCTTAGAACCTTCTTTGCGGATCTGATGAAAGCAACGCTTTTCGTAGGTGGTGAAGGGGCTGGATGAAGGAATTTCGACCATGAAAGTTGGTGGCAAACGTAGGCTCTACATTCCCGGCTCTGTAAGTCAATGACCTCGACTTCTTTTTTGTCATGAGCTTTCACATGAAATGCTGACGAATGGAACACTTTATTTTCTCACAGCTGGCATTCCCGCGGGGGCTGAATGCTGCTGCTGGTAGGCCGAGAGTTCTTCCGAACACACCGGTGGTTTTCGACGTGAGCTTAGAATACATCCCTGGCTTATCCGACACAGATTTTGAGTGAAAGAGTTTTTTTCATTCTCGGAAACAACTAAAGTTGATTGTATGAAATCAAGGCAATCTGCGACGCTCAGGTTCAGGTACGGTAAGCCTTTTTCTTTTGTTTCCTTTTCCTGTCAAAAGAATCTAGATAAAATTTCACCTGTTGTATGCGTTCCTGTTTGGTTCTGACTTTTCTCTTCTCCATTGAGCCTAAACTTGCACAGTGACCTTCCGGCCGTTTCCACCATCGTGATGAATATCATCGTTGCCGTGCCTCGACGCCTCATACTTTTCACCGTCGCCCCACAGCGCATACGCCTCCTCTCCGTGCACAGCATCATCGCCAACTTGCAGCTCGTCGTCCGGCATCCGGAGTGGCACAAAGAGCCGAATGGCGAGCAGAATGATGGTGGTGGCCACGATATTCCAGCCGATGATAAACAGCGCTCCTGCGATCTGCCGTCCAAACTGGCCACCTCCGACACCTCCGTAGAAGCCACCCCGAGAACCAGTCACGGGCACGAAGTATGAAGTTAGAACCGGCTCGGCTAGCAGCCCCGTGAGGCCTCCTCCGAGAACTCCGGCCACGGTGTGCGTGTGGAAGACGCCAAGAGTATCATCCACCTTTTGGAGTAGTGTGGATCGTCTGTGAACGACCATCATGGTGAACCAGGGGATGGAACCGGAGCAAATGCCCATCACGATAGCAGCCCAGGACTGGACAACACCTGAGGAAAAAGAAGAAGATCAGTGAGAGGTAGAGTTTTGGTTTTGGGAGAGTTTCTATACTGACCAGCTCCTGGAGTGATGCAGACGAGGCCAGTGATCATTCCCTGGACAGCACCGATGACCGACGGCTTGTTGAAGAACGTAACGTCGAGGATCGTCCAGACGATGAGGCTGGTTGCGGCGCAGATGTTGGTGTTGAGCACGGCGATGGAGGCGTCGATGTTTGCAGCGTAGGGGTCGCCGCCATTGAATCCATTCCAGCCCAGCCATAGCATCCCAGCTCCGGTGAGTGTGAGGAGAATGTTGTTCGGTGGGAATCTCTCCCTGTCCTTGGTCAGCCTTGGCCCAACCTGTGGATCACAGCAGAAAAAGATATTTTTTAGAGCTTTCTTTCAGAGCAATTGTCACCACAATGGTGTGAAAGTGGAAATGGAAAGATGGCCACCAGCAAAGGAAGAGAGTGATCCAAATATCACGCAATTCACAAGGCTTTCATGAGTGGCAATAGATAATTGAATCAAGGTGAGCAGGCAAGATGAAATGATACATCCAGCTCATCAAATCTAAAAGAATATCAAGCACAACACACCAAAACCAAAGGAGAATCACAAGGAGATCATCAAATCAAATAAAAAAAGGACTCTGTTTTCTTTGGAATGGGGGAGTTCTTACCCAATAGGCAGCAACAAAACCAGCAGTGCCAGCTGAAACATGGATGACATAGCCCCCAGAGTAGTCAATCACCCCCCAGTGGAACAAGAATCCTCCACCCCACAAGCTATAGGCCCCCACAGTGTAAGAGAAAGTGAGCCATAGTGGAACAAATATCATCCAGGCCCTGAAATTCATCCTCCCCAGCAGAGACCCAGCAATGAGGATGACAGTGATTGCAGCAAACACAAACTGGAAGTAGACCATGGTGGCCATTGGGTAGAATGGAGTGATCTCTGCAGTCTCCACGGTCCCATTCTTGTAGTAGTGACCAGAGGAAGGGATGGATGCCTGCTGCATGAGGTACTTCTGGCCAAGGGCCACATCTGCCTTGCCCCAGAATGGGAGGAGCTTGTGACCAAATGCCATCCTGTAAGCCCAGCCCACCCAGCAGATGAGCACTGCAGCAAAGGCATAGAGTGCCATGAAGGCTGAATTCACTGCCCACTTCTTCTTGACAATGGAGCCATAGAGGATCACCAGGCCTGGAACGCTCTGCATCCCCACCAGTGTGGCTGCTGTCAGCTGCCAGGCATTGTCTCCCTTGTTGAGCCACTCTGGGACTGTGGCTGCCAGAGCATAGGCTGGAGTTGCTGGAACTGTTGCCATGATCTTGATGATTTTCCTCCTTTATTCTTCCTAGATTGTTCTTCTCCTCCTTGTGATCAGAGCTATGCCTCTGCAAGAATTGCCTATCAAGGATTGAGAGTTTGAAGGGAGATGAGAGACACTGCCAGAGATTCAATGAGGAGACTGATCATACAGTAAAGAATCTGGATCAATTCCAGGACAAGAGGGGTGAAAACAAGAACCTGGAGGGAAGGAGACAATGGGAAGAATCCTTACCCGCGCCTGTGAGCTCCATAGCCAGGAGCTTCAAAAGTCCAAAGCAGGGGAGCTTCCAGCAAAACAAGGGATTCTTCTTATTATTCCTTATAATGCCCAGCTTTTTGGCCTAAAACGCCCCGGTCCGGGGTTCGATCCGGCCAATTAAAGGTGCATAAGCATGATTAGTGGGCTAAGTCAACCAAAAGCGGGCGCCTCCATTTCTGACTGCGAAGTCAAGTCTTGCGAAAAGCTTTCACGCGAACGCGCAGGACGCTTTACCTCCAACATTGACAGCATAAAAATTTAAGAACCATATGTACCAAAACTGTCAAGAAATAGCAATTTCATTTAAAACCATGTGTGGAGACTGGAAACCATGATAGAGGTTAGAAGAAATATGACTCACAAACACTTCCATCAAGTTTGGAGTTGATGAAGTCATCGCGCAGGTAATGGCCAGCTGATAGAATCAAGATCACGTCCCATGCTCTAGGAAGTTCTTTCGTGTTGAATTTTTCTATTCGGTGACGCGACAAGATTCTTTGAGTGTATGTGCTGCACGTTGTCGAATTCATTAGTATGGAGCTTGAAATCCAAGACTTAACTTCCAGAATTCTCGCGCTCCGCGACGAGAGTTCCTCCACGGATCCAGCCAAGCTCTCTCGCGGCACGATTCCAATTTTTTTTTCTCCTCTTCTTAGAAAGAATCTCCACAGTTTTCCACCTCGCACTGTGGAAAGTACTTGGGCGGCTTGCTTCGGTATCCCAGCCGGTGCTTCCGACAAGTCAAATGCTCCAAGAGCTTGCGTTCGTCGTAGTGCTTGGTCCTGCAAAGAAAAAACCAAAACAAAGCAAGAACAAAGAGTGAGTTTTCGAGTCGACGAATCGGGAAAACGAGAGATCTTACTTATCTCGAGAATCCGGAAGTGGTGGCTTCCAAAGCAGCGCGCAGCGTGGCCGTCGAGGATTTCTCTCCAGAGCTAATGGAACGAGACGAAGCTTGTCAGCTTCGCTCTCCGTCTCACTTCCTTTACACGCCGAGGTTTCGTCACCGCCTGCTTCGCTCTCACCGTCACCTTCGCCTTCGCCTTCACCTTCACCACCATCGTCAAAGCTTGTCACTGGATGAAAACTTTCACCAAAGAGTCCTTCACGGCCCGAGGAAAAAAAAAAACTACGCCTGTTTCTACCACCACCACCATCACTTGCGAAGATCTTGTGACTCTGGCCTGCTAGAACCTTTCTCTGTTTTACCATGAGTCGGGCTCGCGAGCTGAGATTCGAGATGAAGGAGCTTCAGCTGTGTCCAGCATTTCTGGAGCTCGTCCTCGATGTCTTTCCGGTACCTGAGAAGAACGAACTGCAAAGCCTCGTACTTCTTCTGCAAGCTTTCCGAGTCCGCCGACTGTGTCTCGCTGTGGAGAGCTTCCAGATCTTGCTTGTACTTCTTTAGCTCATCGCCGAGTGCTTCGTACTTGCTGCGCAGCTGAGACGGCGATGCCGTGACTGCCTTTCGCTGAAGGTCGCGGAGGTCGTCTTTGCATTTGTTGAGGCTGTTCTCGAGGTCGTCGTATTTCTTCTGGAGCGGCGCGTTCAAGGTGCGGGTCTTGGAATCACGACGAAGCTGGTTAAGTTCTTCCAACTGGAAAAAACCAAAAAAAATAAAACTTTTAGAAGAGTATGAACAACAACGAACAAACAGTAATCAAAACAAAAGAATCAAAGAAACAAACCAAAGCTCAAACAAGAGGATAAAAAAAACGAACCATGGATCTCACGATGCACGAAGAGAAGCCTGAGAAGCTAGAAAAACAATCGATCTAAGTGAAAGAAAGACAAAGAAAAGTGTAAGAAATCCAGCAACAAAGAGAAAGAAAATCTACACACAAAATCAAAGAACGATGGAGATGCGCGAAGGATCAAAATCTAGTGTACCTTTCTGGCGATTTCTGGATCGGCATTGGAGAGCCTAGCGGCAGTGATGGCGCTGCTCTTCCTTCGCGATCGCGGAGGCGGCCGACTGGTTGGGAGCTCCTCGGTGGGCGTGGTGCATCCACAAACCGCCATAAGCAACATCCCTCTCCTCCCCTCACTCGACGTAACCCTAGAAATGCCAATGCTGACTTGGCTGACACGCGTCAAAATATTGGCTGCCCATGTGAACAATATAGGTACACGTGGAATTTTGAACACTTCTATATTTATGCCCCAACATAAACCAAATTTAGAAACAAAAATCAACTTAGAAGTTAATCTAACTACAACCACCTTTTGGGTGCCCTGTGCATTCTCGACAGTATCAACGGGGCAAGCGCTGTTCTTGGTTGACGAAGGCTCGCCTCTAAGCAGGATGCGCAGCAAGCTACATTCGCTCTTCCGACCGGGACCTTTGTGCCACTGTTGGTATTTTCAAGTGGCTTTGGATCAGACGAAGGCAATCTCAACAGAAGGCCGCCCCCAGAAGAAGAGTTGGCGCTGCTGCTTCATCTACACATGCAGCCGCTGGATAGTCTTATCGATCACTGGGAAAAGCGAGCACAGATTCTACTGCAGTGCGCTGTAGCGTCGTGGAGCGCTTTGTTGAAGACTGCTACATAGTCTCCAGGGGTTTCTTCCCATGGAGGAGCTTTTCTGCCACCAAGTCGCGGAGATCCACAGCAACAGCAGGGTGAGCCGGCGCTAAAGTCGTGAGCCACTCAATACCCCTGGCTAGAGTCTGAGCTGACAAACGCTGCCAGTACGAGTCCCAGTCACTGGCCTCCTCCCGACCTTGCCTTACTTCGCCGGAAGCTTGGTATAAGGATCTGGACACTCCTCCCGCAGGCTGGAACAGCTTTGCGACTTTGCAGCCAATTTTCTACGCGCTGGACCGACAGCCTCCCTTTCCTCGCCTTGACGAACCGCGTTTGCTCTAGCTCTCTCACCGTTGTCGGCGGAGGCAATCCTCGACTGCGTGAGAGCTCTCCGCTGGAAGTGTACCTCTCGGCTACGAAGAACCGGAGGCTAACCGTGTCGCAGCCAGCATTTTGGATGGAGCAGTGCGGAAGGTGGCTCCCGGTGGCATCGGGTGTTCCGGAGCATTTTCTGAGCCTCTCCCGACGGTTTATCTCTTGCGATATATCCTTTCAGAGACGAGGTAGGGGACTACGAAAAGAGTCTCGCGTTTGCGTTTCGGTTCCAAGGTGGTGACGTCCCCAAGTCGATCCAGGAAAGGTTGTGAGTTTTGTGGAGAGGTACAACCAGCAGTACACCAGGAGACCGAGACTGCCCGTGATACACGAGCGAGCTCGAGTACCTGAGAAGTGGAGATGAGCTCCTTTTGAGTCTACTCCCGAAGGCCACGGACGAAGAAGAGGCAGTGCTACTTCAGACGGAGCCAGAGGCACGACTGGACGAGCTAGTGCAAGGCTGGACAAAAGGCTGGATGAAAACGCTCAGGCAGCAGCGACTGGACTGGAAGAAATTCCTCGGCTGTGGACAGAGGACACGAAGCTCACGCCAGAGGGGATCGGCTTGGAAGTTTTGGAGGTGACGAGCCCAAGGTCTTCAAGCTCAGACAGTCACAAGAGGTATAACGAGCTCTTGAGTAGCTGCCACAGCGCCCAGACGCTCGTCTCTGGGAATCTCACAAGCTACTTTAGTGTTTTTTGACACAACTACTCGACAAATGTTTGCAACATTGTAAATGTATTCATTTCTTTTCAAGGAAACCACAGAGTGCTTTGTGTACGTTTTGCCGCTGCCAAAGCGTAAACTTCCATAGCTGGCCCTGAAACGTTGTTCTATGGCACCGTTGCAATCTCATGGTGTTGCAAAAACAAAAGGAAGTTAGAAAAACCACAAAGAAAACTACGGAGAACATAGACCTGGAAGGTTGAAGCCTCTCAGTTCGCTGAACAAACATTCTGGTTAGAACAAACTGAACCTGTTAAACTTCGACTTCCATTTCGTTGAACAGCAAACATCCTAGTTAGAACAAACAGTATACGAGTTGATTCAAGCGTCTTTTCTTGTAAATTCGTGCTATGCACATTCCTTTGACTTCGGAGTTTGCATGATCGTTGTTTTCATTCAGGTTGTCATGTACATCTTCGCCAAGCACATTATACTTGGTGCAAGCTTGTGTTTACGAGAGCATTGGTTAAGTCACCATGGGAATGCTTGGACCAATTCACTGTAATGGTCCTATAACTTAAATCCTGGTTGTAATTCAAAGTAAATCCAAGCCGTTCATCGTTTTTAATCTTCCTCATCTAGGCTTATCCATTACGCTTGCGTACTTATGTCCATCGCCTGTGCTAACTTGAGTTTGGTATGTCACTATAGCTCGCCACATTGTTCTCTTCCAGGTACTTCTCTATTGTTTTGGCCTTGGCAGGAGACTCCACCATGGCCACCACCTTTCCCGTGAGAGCAGCCCATTTTCTTGTTCTATTCTCTCTTTGGAGGAATCAGTGGCAGTTGCAACTATTACTTCAGCCCTTTTCTTGCATCTCAAGGATTTTGCTCAGCCTTGGTTTAGAAAAAGCGTGGGTGTGAAAGCCACTCCAGCCATTCTTTTCCTTCCAAACCGATGCTTGATCAGCCGCTGGCATCTCTAACCGAAGCTGTCTCAAATGCATATCTGGAAGGCAGTCAGATGGAACAGGAAACGAGCAAAACATACTCGTTGATCATTTGTGATCTGTTGAAGGATAAGTCTCTTGGAGTAAAGCTTGAGGATCATCAATATCAAGGTCTTGAAGGCCCTCCAAGTAGTATCGCAATGTTGTGGGAACGGAATGGAGTTTATCAAAGGAATCCTGGACGAGCACCAAACATTTTCAAAATTGATATTACATTTAGAAGGACTTACTTGGCCAATTTCTTCTTGGTGGAAATCTCCAGTAGCCTTTGAAAAATGTGTCGCACAGAAGATCAGCTGCTTTGCATCATTGGAAATGTATGTTCATTGTCTTGAGTCCAAGATGTAGAGAAAAGAAAAGTTGCAGAAGCACACACCTTGCACAATCCTGCTGTGCCCAAAGGCAGAGCAAGTTGTGGAGCTCTTCCGTGAGTCACCTGTCCCTCACTATTTTCCTTGCACCGATGCAACCTTCAATGTGAGAACATCATTGCTTGTCATGTTTTGTGATCACCTGGTTCATTCGTGATCTTTTGAGAACTCCCAGGTACATGAACACTGGGTCGATCCAGTTCTTGCATTCTGGGGCTGCAACTTCCTTGGGGCTTCGTTGCTTTCCATCTTCTTTCGTTCCTTCTTCTTTGCAGCATTGGTAGTCATCCCACTGCCTGTTGTTTGGATTTGGCATTTTTCTTATATTTCTTTGGTATAAGCTTCCCTCAATTTGTCAAATTCTCAGCCTTATTTTCTACTCTTAGTGGAAGAATAAGCACAGATTTGTGCCATCACCCTTGGCCTGAAAATCCCACACGATATCCTACATGCAGCAATGGAAGCTAGAAATGCCACGAGGACAAACTTGAGAGATCTTATTCTACTTGTTACTTTCTAGTAACAAGTATTCAACTTTATAAGTAGTTTTCTCTACAACTTCATATAGTTAGTTGTTACTAGAAAAATGAACCATATAAACCCTAACCCTTGTAAATATGCTCATACATATGCTTACCTATATGAGTGAAATTATGAAGCCAAGTGTAAATGCCCATAATAACATATTTTCCTGCCACCAGCTACTGAAGTGCTCATAAGCCAATAATGTGGAGCTACTATTGCTGGGACACTCTTTGTCAAATGGCTTTCCACAGAAGCCTGGATTTTCCAAATAGCTTGACTTTTCAAATGTGCTCATTTGCCTGTCAAGCATATTGAATGAAAGATTCAAAGATGACAATGAATGAAGTTCTTGAAGCGTATTGGGAATGTGTCCAGTAATGTTGTTAAAGGAGAAGTCCAGCTGCTCTAGCTGTACTATCTTGCCTAGAGTTAGGGGAATGTTTCCAGAAAAGTGATTATTAAAGAGATTGAGGATGCGGAGTTTATCTGACTCACCCAAACTTGGAGGAATCACTCCCGTCAATTGGTTGGATGACAGATTAAGGATGGTATTTGATAGATCAAAATATGGAAATTGTTATTCTTTTCCTTTGACCATAAGCATTAATGGTCTCCATTGTTGAGGACTAAGATTTTGGCATGTTTGAATGCATCTAATTGGCTTATAGAACTTGGAAGACATCCTTCAAACTTGTTGTGGGAGAGATCAAGGACGCAAAGGTGGGGCATGTTCCACAGCCAATCAGGTATTGGTCCATGGAATCTGTTTCCACCAATGATTAGCACAGTGAGATCTTTGAAATGTGAAAGAAATGAAGGAATTTTGCCAGAAAACCTGTTATCACTGATGATAATGTGCTGTGTTTCTTGTGATGGACTTTCTGGTAGTTCACCTTTAAATTTGTTATATGAGAGTGAAAGATATAAAAGACTTGTCATGTTTTTGAAGACAAGATTTCCACTCAAAGAGTTATTATGAACCCGAAGAAATGTAGACCAGTGTAGTGCTTGAGCCAATTTGGCAGACCCCCAACTAATCTATTACTGCTCACATCCAAGTGTTGCAAATTACATGAAGGCCCAGTACTTATTCTTGGTATTTCCCCAGTGAGCATGTTCTCTGACAAATCTAGGTAGTCCATATCCCTTGAAATGGGCATATGTCTGTTGAATTTGTTGCCTAATAGATCCAATTCTTGAATTGAAATTGTTGTCAGGAAATTTGGTAAGATGCCATTTAAACTGTTGATATGCAAGTCAAGAAGTTTCAGATTCGATAGCTGCCTTAAGTGCATTGGTATAGCACCAGTCAACAAATTGTTACTCAAATAAAGATAACTTAAATTTGATAAATGCCCCAAGCTTACCTGTGAACCTGTTATTGCTAAGGTCTAGGCTCGTTAGTCCTCCCATTTGTCCTAAGCTGACTGGTATGCTTCCACAGAACATGCTATAACTCATATCTAAACTCTGAAGATAACTTGAAAATAATGATAGAAAGTTGTTGGACAAATCCAGAATTCTAAATTGAACACCAAGTTGTGGTGTTAATGAACCTATCAAGGAGCAATGTCTTAGAGTAAGCTCCTCCAAATGAGTCAAGTTCTATACTTCTTTTGGGATTGCCCCAGTACCATTCAAACGAGTCAAAGATAAAACTTTGAGAAGAGGTAGAAGCGTGAGTGACAATGGTATAAAACTTTCAATAATGTTATTAGGCTCAATGTATATTTCCTCCGGATTGACCCAAAAATATAGTCATATAAAATTTCAACGTGAAGTAGGTTTTCTAGCTGCCCAATTGACCTCGGTATTCCTCCAATAGCAATGTCAGCCCGAATACATTCAAGCGATGAGAAATTGCCAATAAATTCCAGAATTTCACATGACAAATACAATTGTTTCAATTTCTTCATCATTCCAAACTCTTTTGGTAGAGGCTCATTCCGAGAGAGGTCAAGCACCTCCAGATTTTTCAACTTGGATACTTCCGGACTGATTATTCCTTCCAGATTGAGATCCCACAAATCGAGCATTATAACATGACCAGTAACATTACTGCAGGTCACTCCTTCCCAAGACACACAGAGATTGTGAGAATTTTCCATTGTCCAGCCGTATAGAGCAGTGTGATTTGATAAACCTCCTTTAAACACAAGCAAAGCCTGGAGCTCATACATTTCCCATGCCTGTATACAAGCTGAAATGCAGAGCATTACATAAGCACCAAGAACAAGAGCCCCTCCCATGCCTGCAATGAACTAAATCTCTTTTTTTCTCTTTGCCACGAAGCTCTGCTCGAACTGCTTTCCTTTTTATGTCGAGCAAAGTTGGCGGGTCAAAAACGCATGGGCCAGAACGCTAGTCGTGTGTGTCACGCCTCCGTGCTTGTGAAGGCTTCGTTCATACGGCAGTCTTCGTGGTCCAAATGATTTCGTACTAGTCGTGAGTCTATATTCCTCCATGCTCATGAAGGCTCTCCAGATCCAAGATGTGATATACAGAAGGATTTCACACAATTGAGAAAGAGCTCTTTAACATTGGCGAGCAACCTTGGCGGGTCAAAACCGCATGGGCTGGAAAGCTAGTCGTCTACCTGTTGCATGTCTGCTACCTTTGTCGTGGAAGTTTCGCCAGAACTGCTGCAACACTGCGTTCCACTTCATGTTCCCGGACGAAACAGCGTCGAGTTGCTGCTCCTCCATGTTGGCCGTGAAGCCGTAGTTCACATCCTCGCTGAAGTAGCGCGACAAGAACGCCGCCACCATCCGGTGTCGAAAGCGTGCTGGAGAGTACGTCTACGGCCTCAGCATCGCCAGCAGTGAGCGAGAACTGGTCCAGTTTGACGCCGTTGTGGCTCACAAGCTGTGCCGGAAAGCTCACTTGTCCCTTGCTGTGTGCTGGAGAAATCTCTGCGCAGGGAGCGCTCGATCTCCTTCTCCAAGCCAGCAGCTGACTGGATTCTTCCAGCGGATTTACTAAGCCCCTTCTTCATGATGCCTTCCAGCTTAATCATCTCGAGAATGTGCCAGGCGATGGCTTCTACTACTTCAGCCTTCTTCTGGCTTCTTGAGGACTTACTTCGAATCTTCACCATCTTTTACGTCCATGGGAGGCTTCAGCTTCGTTGCTTTCGCGACAGCTTTCACCTTTCCTGAGTCATCTTCTTTCGTAGCATTCAATTCGTTCTTCACGGGCTTTTGTTCCACAGGCACCGTTTGCTGCTTGGATCTGGCATTTTTCTTATATGATCCTTAGGGTCTCTTCTTGCGGCTTTGCTGTCCGTTTAGATTTTCTCGCAGGAGCCTTCTTCGTCACGTTGTCAGCCTTCCAGCAGTCGAGGCTTTCAAAGCCACTCCTTTCTTCCCTTTCCTTCTCATTTCTTCTATTGCTGGCGGAAGAGCACGGATTTGCAGCCTGAAGGCTAGCAGAAGAGCACGGGTTTTAGGCCTGTGCAATCCAATCCCCCTGGCTGGAAAATCCCATCTGGGGCAATGGAAGGCAGGAATGCCGAGCATGCCAGCCGTGAGAACAGAGAACTCTTGGAGGAGGCGCGCGGTGGATAAACCCTAAACCCTAGGGCTCGGAAATCTGCACCGTTGGATTTTAACCACTTGGAATTCGGTGCGAGCTCTACACTGGCAGCAGTATAGCTTGTAGGAGCTTCGCGCGAGGTGAGCTAGGGTTTTGTGTATGTGGATCCGGGAGCGACGCCATGGCGCGAAAGGTGTGACGCAGATATAAGGGGGTTTATAGGGAGCAGCGATGGACTGGACGGCGAGGCAGTATCTGAAGGTCCAGGGAGCCGAGAGCGGTGGAGCTCGGCCACAGTGTGGAGCATTTCATCACTCGCAGGCACTCTTCGCGGCTGGTTGGGCAACACATCACTGGTGAGATTTCCGAGCTAATTTCTCCGAATTGACGCGAGGACTTCACGTGATCCGGAAATTTTACTAAGAATGTGAGAGGTTTGGCTGATGATGGTGAATTTTCTTGCAGAGTTGATGCTCTCACTCTAGAGGTATGATACAGCTTTTGGCATAGATCTTTTGCATGAATTGGATTCTTTTTTTTAACTCCCAGGATTGGAGCATTAAGTCGTGGGATCTAGATACCGAGCACACGCATTTTTTTTATTCTCCAGCCGAGAAAACAGACAAGATCTCAGAAGAGATGCATTGCTCTGACACCACTTCGACCGTGGCTGTTCTTTGGAACGTATCGGCGTTCAAGTGTAAATGGTAAGTCTTCTTCTTATCAAGATAAACTAGTTGATGCGTCACGTTTGGTTGTAGCTGTGGGGACTATAGAAGGCCTTGTGCAAACTGCAGGAAGGCCTATCCCATCGTCAGAGAAACTCCACTAGGTTGACTAGTAAATGGGTTCTCTGAGCCTTGACCACTTAGTAATTCTGAAGATCGGAGGTGCCCAACGTTGCTTCTCGGTCTTGCGTTGAGCACAGCAACAACATAACTTTTTCATGACAAGAAATTCATGAAGCGTCAACTTTCAATGATCGTTAGTTTTGTTCGTATTCACAAGTTTCCCTTCCCGTTGAGAGTTCCTTGGACCGTTGTTTTGCACTTAGGAGCATATCATCTTAGCTTGACTGTATCACCTGCTCCCTTTTGTGTTGAGCATAGCGTCGACAATTGAAAAGAAAGAGCGAACCCAGTGTCTTCAAACGTTGAGAGTTTCAACACGAATTTTTTATCACCTCTAGCCTTTCTTTTATCGTTGATCATTCTAGAGCATATCTCTTAGCTCGTTGCAAGCACAGAAAATATCTCTGGTTTCGTTGTCTTGCTAACACAAAGAAAAACCCTAAACAAATTTACTTTGCGAGCGAGAGTGGACCCGGTCAAGGATCATGATCGTTGTTTTCATTGAGGTTGGACTATTGTCATGTACGTCTTCAGCTGGATTGAAGTTCTGAAGATGAATGTTGTTTCTCCTTGCGTTGAGCGCAGCAACAACATAACTCTAAGCACTGACAATCTCTCTAAAACGTTGACACAAAATCTCTCCAATCTAGTAGCATTTTTCTTCTTGGCACACGCTGTGACATGGCGTTTTTCAGTTTTTATCGTCGTTGAGCACCACCAGCACGTCACTTGGCTTCTTCATGACAAAAAATTAGAACAAATCGAAACACATGCGAACCTGGCAACGTGACACACAGCGTTGTCCACATCCCTTCGCGTTGGGAGTTCCTTGGCCCGTTTTTTTGCACTTTACTTGTTTGAGTTGTTTGAGCATATCATCTTAGCTTCACTGTGTCACTGGCTCCCTTTTGCGTTGCAATCGAAAAGAAAGAGCGACCCTGGTGTCTTCAAACGTTGAGTTTCTGACCCTCTAGCCTTTGTTTATCATTGATCATACCTCGCTTTCTTGTCCCCAGCAATCTGTCTTATATTGCGAACGCAAAGAAAAGTCCTACCTAAACGAACTTACCTCAAGAAATCCCGTTAGCCCTTCATCAACGATGAACCCTAAACTTGAGCTAAGTTCTCAATTAGTTCAAAACGAAGCACGAGCTATTTAATTACTCGTAATCCTGCTGAGCGATAGGATCCGTATGCATCGCATCGCCCTGAAATGTAAAAACTCTTTAAACAAATACACCATGAAATCAACAAACGTCTAAGGGGTCGTCTCCGACGAGCTCGTTATCTACGTACACAGTTTGCCACTCGGACCCGTTCAGGTTCTCGTCAATGCCGAACAGATGCTGCAGCTCCTCCAGGAGTTGCGTGTACTCAGGAAACTTGGATTTTTTGAAGCACCAAACTCTGAATCTCTTCTACTTTTCAAAGGTTCCAAACACGGTGCAGTGAGCTCTGGACTCGAATGAGATCTTACTTTGGTGCACGTCCTGCTTGTTGCTGATGCTGGTTCCAGTTCTGGCCAGTAAAACACTTCCTGAAGCCGGAAGCTTCCAACTCGAGATCCTTGTCGCCGTCATCTTTGGCGGTGGCACGGTGCTGGCCAAAGCTGTCTTTGGTTTCAACGAGAAACCAAGTAGTTTGCACTCGCGCTCAGAATCGTTTGCATTACCTCTCGCAAGGGGCTCCTCAACTCCTGAAAGAACAAAAAAGAGTAGACAAAAAAGCATTACATAAGAAGTGACACTTGCTGGGAGCATGTTGCAGCGAGGACAGCGTGGGCGACATGAGAAGCTTAAGAAAAGAGTTGTCTGTTGTATGTTGAGGCTGCAAGTAGACTGGGCAACTTAATGCTGCGCTGGGCTTCCGGGAGTTTTCATGGTGCATCGAGGCCTGCGGACAGCAGAGAGTTGAAGACGCTCAGACCAGGGATATGGCATTGAACGACTGCTTTCAACAAATGCTCCGGTGAAAGAAATAGCTTCAAGATTCCTGCTTTCGGAGGGTGAACTGCAAGAGTTGGCAAGGTATAAGATCGAAAAGGATGAAGCGACGCCCTTTTTAGCCGCTAGTACTTCCTCACTCGGCAACAGAGCTTGGACCTGAGCTGGTAGTGGAGGAGGACACAATCGAACAAGTGGTGGAGCGGGCAACAGCAGCAGTGCCGATGGCGGAGCAGCCAGAGGGTCAATGAGTGTGCCTGTTAAAGCTGAGCAAGTGGTGAAGCGGGCCAAAGCTGACGAAAGGAAACTAAGTGGTGAAAAATTGAATAGTGATGTTAGAATATTATGCAGACAAGTTTTTATACTTCTTTTTAATCATATGTTGCCTTTCTGAATTATTTTAATAAACTAATCAGAAGGGTTTAGGGTTTAGGGTTAGAGGATTGCAGAAGGTTTAATCCAGGATTGCAAGATAATAGAACGAGATGACAAGCTTACAAACCAGGTCCTGGAGTTGGCGCATGTCTTGGAATCACGAACAAGCTGCTTTAGTTTAAAAAACCAAAAAGAAACTGTTAAGAGTATGAACAACAACTGATAGTACCATCAAGACTACAAACAAAAAAATCATAGAAACGAACCATGGATCACGAATGCTCAAACAAAATAATCAAATGGATCAAACGAATCAAAGAAATGAACCATGGATCAGTCTATGCAGGAAGAAAAGCCCGGAAAAAAAAATCGATCTAAGTGAAGAAAAGGAAAAACGCGTAAAAAATCCACGAAGAGAAAGAAAATCTACACGTAAAATACCGACCAAAAACAAGAACAAGAGATGTCCACTCCAAAGTCGAAATTGATTGACACGTGCCACAAAATAATATGCCACGTCACTGACAAAGCGCAATGAAAAGCTGCCACGTTGTTTACTTTGAAATTTTTACATAGTTACGTCGCGCGCTAGCCCTAAAGAGAGTCGCCCTCTGGCGAACGCGAGGAGCTATGCAATGGTGTCCGTGGCGATGCTTCGGTGAGTGTGATCGCGACCTTCTTGAGCGGAATTTGATCTTGGGAATCCATCTGTGGTGAAGAATTCCTACGTGATTTTCTTCCTGGGGAGAGATTCCAGTCCGGTGCCATGGGCGGAGCTTCCTCCACACTCACCGATGAGCAAAAGGAGCTACAGAACTTGCGGAGTCGCCTGGGGCGAGATTTCGAGCTCCTGGCCAGCGCATTCTCGCGCTTGACGAAATCCGAGGGTCCAAACGCTATTCACGAATCAAAGCTCGAGGTATGTTGGTTTTTCTTCTTAAAATTTCTGGAACTTACAGGTGATCGTCGTGAATCCAGAGATGTTTTGGCATGGAAGTGGGACGCATCAAAGATCTTCCCGGCGAAGAAAGCTCAGATTTAAAATCCTTGCTCGAGAATTTTGGGTCGACCCTCACGGCGGTGGCTTTCAAGCCCGTGGAAGGATACGTAAGTTGGCCAGGTTTTCTCAAAGGCTACGATGGTTGCTGCCAGCAAAATTTAGTGTCTACGAGACTGAGATTTCTACTGCTTTTCGTGCGCAGCCTCAAGAGCCAAGGGAAGAAGAGTTCGTCCGAGACTTCCAGTGATCTGGACGAGAACTTGGAAGGTCAGGTTTCTTCCCGAGAATTCCGAGACGTTCTTTGGCTTTGCTGGCTGATGACTTTCTACAAAAGGCTAAGCAACGGGATTGAATTGCCGGTTGTGGAGCCTCTCGTCCGAGGGGCATTCCAAGACAGCGAGAAAGTCCCTCTCAAGGATTTATACTCGTGGATGCTTGCTACTATTCCAAGTCTTGGCAACGTGTTCGTGGATTACGTCCAGTACTGCTTGTTTCAGGTACTCTCTCCTCAAGCTTTTCTTTTGACACTGAGATCGTTTTTCCAGGACGAGGACACCGAAGTGAAAAGCGGCCTCTCTCACTTGCCTGGACACTTGACACCAGGAAGGCTATGGTCTCTAGCACTGGCTCTCAAAGACAAGACTGGAGACACTCTCTTGTCAGCGTGTTTGGAAGATTCAATTACTCTCCTCTACAGGTACTCAAACTAGTCTTTTACTTTCGATTGCTTTTCTAAGAAGGAAGATGAAGGCTACAGGTCTCCTGTGCATGGAAAAGGAATGAATCGTTTATGGTCACAGGTGGAAGGATATAGAGAAGCTGTGCTGTTTCTCTTTTCTGGGATGTCTGCCGAAGATCCGTCCAAGACCTGGTTGCTCGCGGCTGTGATACCCAGCGGCCTTGAAAACAAGAGTAACTTCTATGGAACTAGCAACTCGTGCTTGATCTGTTTGGATCCCGAGTTTATTGCTCTTCATCCTACAGGTCGGTGATTACTTTTTCTTCTGTTTCTCATTTTTCCATCAATTCAGGCAAGGAGAAGAACTATGTCTACAGTCACAAGACTGCTCCTGGTGGTGGCTACAACTCTAGACCGATGCCAAATGGAATTGGCTTTGGTGGAAGCGTGGAAAACGAGCGTATTTGGATCAGTGACGACTTCTCCACGGTGACTTTGAGGCATCACGCTGTGGACAAGACATACCAAGCTGGATTTATTCTTCCTTATCAGGTGCTTCCGCTTTGATAATGTTTAAAAACAAGACTTATCTGTGACTTAAGCAGGGATATGCTCCACTATGCTGCCAAGTTTTGGAGGTGGAAGTCTGGGGCCTGGGGAGTAAAACCGCGCAGGAAAGAATGGCGACATTCCAGCAACGCGAAAAGCTTTTTGCTGAGCAGCGCAGAAAGGTGTGTGCAGATTTTTTCACTTCTGAGAGCGTTTTGAGAGTGAGATGTGCCTGTTTCACTTCCGATGGGTTTTTTCCTAGGTGGATTTGAAGGCCTTTGGGAACTGGCAAGACTCTCCGGAGAAAATGATGATGGACATGGTCTCAAATCCAAATAGACCACAACGAGAAGAACGTTAGTTCACTCGGTTGAGGGGGATTGGAGTCCCAGAACAAGTGGCCACCATCCGAGCGTCCCTGGGAAACCTTGGACCTTCCTAGAAGGATGAAAAAGGTTCTTCTGGCTCCCTGGAGAAGGCAAATGCAAGAAGGTGTCGCTTCATAATTCTTTGTTGCTGAGGGATATAATGAACTATCTTTGACATCTTTTTATTGAAGGTGAGTATTTCACGATTTACTTAAAAAATTAGAATGCTTTGAAAATAAAAGAACAAAAACAAAATTATAAGAACCGAGATGATTTATGCTCCCAATAACATGAGAAACTTGCACGCCAACCTACGAGCTCGTGCTCTCTAAACGCTATAAACAAGGGTGAATTGGGATGCCTAGGAACAGCAAGTAACAGGCAATTTGATCAGAAGATGTGACAATTGGGAAACACCAAGTCTTTAGAAGTGAGACACTAAGGTTCACTCCATCCAAGAACATTGTGTAGTCAAGGAATTCTTTATTCCTGTTACCAATTTATGCTACAGTCTTTCATAAAAGTGCCTTCATGGTCGTGATTGTAAGATGCAAAGAATATTCTAGGGGATTTTGCAGAAAACCTACATATAAATAAATAACTTATTGTTGTGATGTTTCTTAGGTGATGACAACTGCAAAAACTAGAACTTCTGGAAGGAAGGATAGAATGGAAGAAACGCATATGCCTTTGCCTCTGGGTACCAATAATTGGCACGCCAGGTACCAGAAGCTAGATCTAAAACGCATCCCCATTTGTAATGAAAGAGCAGTGTCACCTCGGTACTGTTATTGTTTCCAGCAGCCAGCATGAAGGTGCATGGAGACTTTTTGAAGATTTCGGGCGAAAAAACACTGCCTAAGCTCAGGGATGTCATCGCCTGCCAGCTGCGACTCTCCTCATCCAGATACACAAAACCAAACCTGCGGCTTCCACGGTCGCTGAGGTCGTCACTTGGGTCCATCATGCCAAGCAGTATCTTTCCTGCAATTACCACAACGATCAGCTACAAACATACCACACCAGAATGCAGAGTCACCTCCACAAAAGATGAGAGACATATCCTTTCTTGCATAGCCGTATCCGCTCCTAGCAAAACAAGCCGCGTCTTCGTACGATGGTTGCCGTTCAAAGCCCAAGGGGAGGCTTGTCCAGGTTGCCACGGTTTGGAGGGTGGCCTTGGGGTTCCACACGTTGAAGGATTTGAGTGTTGTCACATTTCCTGGTGAAATAGTGAAGAAGTACAGATGATCGTCCTGGAGCAGCATGCAGTTGTTCAAGCCATCGTCTGTGGCACAACAAAAGAGCTCGCCATTGGCCCGGTCTGGCATAGGGAAGCTTACAGCAGAGAGCCACGCTGCCGCCCTGGAATCATACAAGTGCATCCGCAGGTCGCCAACAGTCATGGAAGTCACTGCAACAACGATGTACGAGAGTGTTTCGCTGCTGCATGGCACTGATTGAATAGCAGTGAAGATCACATATTCGTCCAGCCGCGGAAGCAGCTCCTGCCTGCTTTGAAGCATTGGATTGAGTACCACAAAGTTTTCCGTGGCGAGACAGAAGGCCAGTACCAAGCCTGCCGAGCAAGTGCTCATGCTTCCCTTTGAGAGGGGGAGAGTGAACAACACCTTCCAGGAGATACCGTCGGGTGAAATTTGAAGCTTAGCAGAGTTACCAAGGGAGATGTACCACTGCTTCCGTGACTGCTGCTGCAGGATTGCCGCGTGCCAACCCTTGGAGAGGGAGCGGAAGCGGCAGAGCGTCGGGATTGGGAGGAGAGTGATGAGCTCTTGTTGGATGTCTTGGGGCAACCGCGACCAGATTGAAGGATCCATTGGCCTCTTCCTCTGGGTACACGCATGGGTCATGCTCTTCTTGATCCTGTCTATCATGCCGTCCCACTTTCTCTTCGGCATCCTGATGCATCGATTTAGCTTTCTAAAGAGGAGAATATTAGATATTCCTAATTAGCACTCTTGCAAACTAAATGTGCCACGGGAGGTTGGGCGACCCCGACACACTCGCGGATGCCACGATCCCCAAACGATCAAGGCGGCAGAATCTGAAAAGCTCAAAGTAGAATTGCATGCTTTGAATTCATTTTCATATTGTCCAAATTCTTCATGTGCACAGGCTTGGGTATGTGTTGGGCATATTCTGTGGTCTACGATGCTGGATATGGCTAAAATTTGCAGCTACATGTATTTGCAGGTCCCGGCTGGTAAGCAATCTTTCAAGTCAGTCCTCCTCTCAAGTCAGGTGCTTTAAACTGAATCACAGTAGGAAAGCTTGCCTTAACCAGCTTCGATTTCACCTCCTGAAGTTTGTCTTTGGATCTCTTGCACCTCTGATGAAGCAATTCCTTTTCAACTTTAAAGTTCCTCTGACAGCTTCTTTCAAGAGTTGATACATATTTCCGGAAAAAATTCTGCAACATGAAAAAGAAGAAAATCTAAAGCCATGCCAGGTCCCACAATTTTTGTGTGAAAAGAATTTAATACCTCTTAAGCGTTGAAGAAAGCCCACAAGCGTGGAGTCTCCACTTCGTTCTAAAAACTCCGCCACAGTCATGCGCGAGTGAGGATGAATTTTGTCAGCAGCGAGCTGGATATGGCCGTGGGTATCATAAGTAAACACACCTGAAAGCGAAGAAATGAAAGACTGTAGAGCAAAAATTACTTCACTACCTCCTTGACATGTTTGTCTGCAAAAGGATTTTCCCATCTCAGACCTCGATCATCTTGAGCAAAGATCTGATTCAAAAGAAAAAGCTAACAGGCCATTGAGCCAAAGCTCCCACTGTCGAGGCCAAAGCGAGTAAAACACCAAGAACACAGTCAAGAACACACGAATCTTTTGTCTTGTAACCAGAACTTCGAGAGCGAATGGTCGATATGCTTGATAGAGCCAGCTTGGTACCTCAAACTTGCATAGCCAAGCACGGTCAGCTGGCTCAAGAGGATGGTTTTGCAACTTGAGTGTTTTTCTTCTTCTGAAGCTACCTGAAGTATAACCATGCTTCTCGTTATCAGTCCAGCGCTTGTTTTCAACAACAATCCGTTAAAATGAAAAAAACTGAGATTTTACGATAGAAGGCCATCATGGCACAATAGTATCAATAAGAAAAGCTGCTAATTTGTACATGAGAATGCCAAGGCTCAAAGATATCCGTGCAAACAAGATGTAAAAGTAGGAAAAAAAAGCAAAACTGATTCTCACGTATGGCATGTGAAGTTCTTTCAATGAGTTCTCGTTTTCTGTCTTCTTCAGAGATCTTGCTATGAGATCAAAAGAGGAAATGGACTTACAGAAACTCATAACATACCCTAAGGCCGATACCATTGCCATATGGATTGGTTCATTGATTCCTGTAAGAAATAACGGTGAGTTTGTGCTTGATTTAGCTTGAAACTATATACCTCCAAGAATTGTCAAAAAAAAAAAAAAAAAAACTCCAGGTACAATAAAGGCCATTTAGAAAATTTCGAACTTAGCAAACTACCCGAAAGAATCTACGACAGGACCAACACCAAATACAAAATACAACAGCAAGAACAAGCTCACGAACTAATCCTGCAGAGGAGTGAAAAAAGCTCACAAGTTTTACCTTGCCCTGGAGAAGATCCCCTCTGCTAGAATCAAACCCGACCTTCCTGGACAAAGAATTTTTCAAAAGTGAGAGAGAGAAAAACGTACCAAGACTTTGAGAAGTGCAGTAATCACTCCCGCTATCTTAAAAAAGTTACCATCACCTGAGATTTTATTTTTTTTGAGAAAAACCAACCAAGAAAGAAAGAAAAACCTTTGGAGTCATTTTCGTTGACCTCAAACAAAGACTTAGCACGAATCTTTTGCGAGTCTTCGTTTCCAGGGTAGAGGGATACCAGAAAAACATGAATCAACAAAAGCATGTAAGCTCTTTCCCTCTTTTTTGTGGTTACCTACTGATCCATTCGACAAAAAGACCACAACTCGCTCGTCGACAAAAAGACCACTCATCGCAGCACCTCACTCTTCAAGAACATGATTTCGTGTTTGGACGAGTTTCAAACTACAAGCACGTAGACGACTTGGAATGCATAGCAAATTGCATATGCCAAACCTTGCAAAAAGAAGAAGATTTATTTTGAAGAAGATTGCTGAGAAGTTCCAGCTTAACAATAGTTTCACCACAGTTGTCATTTGTCGCCAGTTGCAAGCACCATGAAAACTTACGAAGATTGTATTTCCAACCACATAAGCTATGGCGGACTCTTGCAATCATTAAGTGTCTAGAGAAAGTTCTTTCATCACTTAACTAGTCTCTTGGAATGCTCTTCCTGGATCCAAATCTTCGATATAAGATAGTGGTCCAAAGATACAATTGCTGTGGTGACTGGGAGCAACAAGGGCCTTGGGTTTGCCATTGCTCAAGGCCTGGCGATGACGGTCCTGACTGCCAGAGACGAGCAGAGAGGGTTGGTGGCTCTGAATTCTCTCAAGCAGGATCAAAGGATTAATCTGGCAACACTTCAGTTCCACGTCTTGGTCGTGAGAAGCTAATCCATCCAAAACTTTGCTAAATGGATTGAAACTAAGTTTGGTGGTTTGTACTAAATTAATTACAGGTCAACAATGTTGGAATCTTTAAGAAATGAGAACTTGGGCAATCCAATGTTCCAAGGATGTTATAAGCATGAATTTCTATGGAATTTGGATGATGATTTAGTGCTTGCTTCATCTCATGAGATACAATCTCACCATAGACCTTGCATCATCAATGTGAGTTCAGCAATAAGCCAGATGGACATTAATAACTTCAACCATCTTAACTATTGGGTGCACTTCAGGCTCTTCGAAACCAATGTGTGGTACAAAAGGTTCCAAGCTCTTAATGGAGACATAAATGCATGATGTAGATGCAATGTGTGGTAATCAGTTGAATAATAAAAGATAAACTTGGCCTATACTGATCAATATATATACCTATGAATTTATATTATTCTTGCAAATCTAGCTTTGCCGTAACTCGCCCTAATCTGGGAGATTAGGGTATTAGCAGCCGTAGAAATTAGGGCTCTTGATAAAAGACGGAATGGATGACTCTAGCTTGCGCAGGCACGACGATGGAAGGCCACGCTCGGGCGAGAGGCCGCGCTCCAGGAGCCCCGGGCACAGTCGTAGCAGCAGGGGTGACGCCTCCCCGAGGCGTCCATGCACGGAGGAGGAGGAGGAGGCCACTGGTTGGGTCCCCATTCCAGGCAAGCTCCACCCCACCGGACTGGATGAGGTGGTGGCTATGAAGTATGGCTTCTTTCCAGTTCGTAACAGGGACACTCCTCGGGACGAGGATGGGAAGAAGAGCGACGTCTTCTTGTGCGACAAGGCTGCCTACCAGGTGTTCAATGATGCTCATCTCCGAGGAACGGAGCTGGGCGCCTGGGTGACCAAGCGTCTCCGTTTCGGTGCCTTGTTTGCACACCACAACTACGACCAGGTACCGGGCTGGAGGGTGATCACATTGTTTGGGCGACCCAAGGCAATGCTGCCAACCCTAAGCAAGACGGTGACTTTCAATGAAGAAGGTTTCTCCTTGATCGATAGTATTGATTCTTCTTCTTTGTCCTCGCAGGTTATTCCGGAATGGCTCAAGCTCCATGGCCAGCAGGATGATGCGGAATGTGCGGAGTCGGCTAATCTGTTTGCCGAAGCAGCCACTGACATCGACGGAGGCGCTGGCTCCTGGAGGACTGTTTTCGTGTGTGGCAACACCAAGTTTGCAGAGCTGCTCAGGAAAGACTTTGCGGGTTTACAGCAGCTGTTTTTGAAGCGCCGGGCAGTGGACAAGCCTCGTGACGTTCCTTTCAGGGTGTGGCACATAACAAGCCAGAGTTGCTCTCAACTCGAGGAAGAATGCCTCAATGAGTCGGAGCAGGACTTCTTGTATCAGAGGGGAGGCTGGGCGTACCTGAGGGAGAGTGGAATCCGGACGGCAGCGTCAGGAAACTGCCTGCAACAAGACGAAAGAGTTTGAGCTCTACTTGAAGAGCTCTCATGGAAGACAACTTGGGGAAGTGCTTGAGGGGGAGTGGAATCTTAGTGCCAGCTTTAACTGTTCTTATTTTTTATTCCCATTTAATATATATTAAGAATGAAAAAGGTTCCTGTCCTTTGCAACATTAGCAAACATTGCCCAATCTCCCATCCACAGTTAACATTGGCTTTACTAGATGATAGCTTGCATACTTTCTATGAATATATCTAAAAACATTTATTTACTAATATTATATTTAATAAAGAGTAATTGATTTGGATATTATTTTGATTTCATTGAATCTTCTTCCGTTAACTTTCTCTCTTTCTGTAATTCCTTCTTTAAATGAATAATTCTTTAATCAATTATCACACCCTGATCAAAGAAGGTCCTACATAATAAGCATACATATTTCAAATTAGTATGATACCAATTAATAAAGCTATATATTATATAAATAAATTATGATCTAGTTTACACTAATCTGATAATTTAAAAATCTTGTCCACAAATAAAACCCTAACTTCAGTGGTATTGGGAAGGATTTATAGATGCAAGTAATTATTAATGCAATTAAATAATATTTTTTTGACTTTTACATTGATATGTTTTTCAAAAACTTATTCAACCTATTAGTAAATCTCTAATAACAAAAACCATTAGAAATTAATTAGTGTTATCCATCAATTTTTTATATAAGTATACAATTTATAAATCACAATGAGTGCTAAATGAAGGGTGAGCATACCATAATAATAAAGCTTAATAAATTTATCTTTAAAAAGAAGTAAAAAAAATATTTAGAAACATTTAAATAAATATATTTTACAGATTCAAAATACCAATATTGATAAAGTAATATTTTATAGATTTTAATAATTTTTTTAAAATAAAAAACAAAGTTAGCAAAACTCTTTAATATTCTATCTCATTTATTATGTCTATAAATTTTATAACATCTTTTTAAGTATAATATTTAAATTTAAAATAAATAATTTAATATTTTTATAAGGAGTCTAGATAGAAATATTTTTCAAAAATTACCTTTTAAGATGTATATAACTGAATCTTATTATGTATATTAGAGAATATTTTTCATTATTAATACGCTAGTAATAAAAAAACATTGGTATACATGACCATCATAAATAGTTTTTAACCTCCCTTAAGAATTAAAATTTATTTAGCAAAAAATATTTAAAATATCCAAATAGAAAACTTGC
>NW_003314283.1:737954-742129 GCF_000143415.4 Selaginella moellendorffii | reverse complement strand
TAATAATATGATGAATTATTTTTATTTTCTCTAATTATTTTGTATAAAAACTCATAACAACATAAATTGGGAATGCAACACTAGTGTGAAAAAATTTCTTATATTTTTTATTTCCACTTAGTATATATTAATAAAAAAAACTTCATTTCTTTATAATATTAACAAATCATGCCTACATCACACATTCTATAAAGAGAGAGTTTAATAATGTAATAATTTATAACTTAATGATTTGTAAAGAGATATACTTGGTTTAGTTTAATAATGTTTGAAATGAGTAATTTTTCAATATTCATATTATAAAATGTTCATTTATTCTTTTTTACAAGTTATAAATTTAGATTGAGTTTGATATAACCAAAAAATATAAATTTTATTTTAAATGTTTTAATAAAATTCTAATACATTAAGAAAACTTATAAAAAGACATTGTAAAAATTCAAAATACTATTATCATTAAAATCTTTTCTTTGCTATTTTTTTTTGTATGAGTATACTGAGAAAAAGTTTTATTTTCAGATTAGAAACCTTAATTTAAAAGTTTTATATATATATATATATATATATATATATATATATATATATATATATATATATATATATATATAATTGAAAACTTTGTTGAATAAGTTTTTTTAAGTGACATTCATGATGGAAAATTATTTAATATTTTTGTATTGACTTTACTAAGTGATATATTATATGAGTATATTTAAATTTATTTATATATTAGTTTAATATTTAGTAAATATTTAAATATGTAAATATTTTTTTGAATATTTTTTTATTAAATCTTCTTCCACTAAGAAGTATGTATATCAAATTAATAAAATTTTATGAGTGCATGGAATATAGAAAGAGAATACAAGATATGTGCATATTAATAAACCCAAAAACCCTAGCTTGTATATAGGAGTGAGTAGTCCAGATTGAAACCAATTCAATAGCTACCAAAATCCCACTATGTTAATATTAATATATAGCATCATTGCCATACATTTGGACCTTATATTATTCCCTCGTCTCAGAATAATAAAACACAATCAAGGTTCTTTCATGGATAGGCCAGGGTCTAGAGGAACATCAGGAGGAGGCATTAGTGGATTTGTAGATGGTGCTAATTATTCCTAATCTTTTTGTATGAAGTATTTTAGCCACTGCACATGCACAATTTCTGAAGGATTGGCTTGTTAAATATCATGCTAAACCTCATAAACTTGTAGTACAACTTGCCACAACACTCGATATGGATATTTCTACTAAGCAAGGAACCCTTTAGATAATCCATGTACCATAAGATGGAGAAAACAGATTAACACTAAGTCATCTACTTTATACTCCGCAGGTGAACAATGATGGGAGTTATAATGTTATTATCCCACTTGTACATGGCCCAGGTGTTCGGTAAATTCTACTTGGACAAGTGGATGAATGCTTGTCAAATATTGATCCCACAACCTAGCATTAGCAGTTTGTAACAATTGCAAAGGTAAACCTAACTTTGTTAGCAATATTGAATTATGACTATATAGAAGTTTATATGGTGAAGCACTAATAAAACTTTATAGCCCTATAACATACAGATACCGAAAATATGGCAAATATCCATCCTAATCTAAATGCTAAAAGTTTACATACTTTATGATCATCCCTTTGAAGGTATGAACAAGCTGTTCTATCAAACCATCTAATTATGGATGATAAACACTCATAAAAGTGTGGCATATCCCCAATTAAAACGTCAAAACATAAAATGCCTCAGTCATAAATATGGGACTATTATCCAAAATAATCCGCTCAAGATAGGAATGTTGGAACACTACTTGATTAAGGAGGAAGTACCCAACAACAGTTGTAAATGCGCTAGGAAGAGCACCTACTTCCACTCAATAAGTTAAGTAGTCAAAAGCAATAATGACATATTCATTATCAATAGTCAATCATAGAAAAAGTCTTATCAAATCAAACACCACTAACTCAAATGGATAGAAAATTGTAATTGACTCCAACCGTCCTTTTGTAGCATGAGGGGGAGTATAATGAACTTGGTACTAAATGTCACTATGCACATATCAAATAATATTATATTGCATCTCTGGCCAATAGAAAGGCCTATACAACTTCTCAATTATACGACGATGTCCCATAGGAGAATTAGGAGAATTATGATAGGAATGGAGAAAGTGTAGAATAAAGATTGAAAGCATCACTAGCCATAAGTAATCACTAGGATCTGTTCTCACAAAATAAAGAAGATTATCATCAAGGAAATATTGAAAATGTAAATATTGAAATGGCAAATCATCAACAAATGATACAAAATTCTCAAACCCATTGCAAAGCTTTAAAATCTACAGCTCAATCTTTTGGGCCTTATAAACTTCGTCAAGAGAAGGTAAATTTTGCTCTACATCTTGTAAACCATGAATATCAAATACAACAACCACCAACGGCACAGAATCCTCATCCAAAAAATTCACAAATTTTGGAATAACATGTTTGTTAGAAATATGAAAAGAGAGCGAAAAAAGAAGAAGAGCTCAAGAAAGGGCATCAGCATTAGCCATAAAACCCCCCGGGTGATGAACAACATTAAAATTATATATTTGAAGCTTTAAAGCCCACTAAGTAATACAACTAACCAAATTTTTCCGTTTCAATAATGAAGTAATTACAGCATGATCACCTTCTAGTAATGTCTAAAAACCATATAAATATGCATAAAGTTTCTCACAACCCCAAACTACTGTTAAACACTCCTTTTTTGTCGTATAGTACTTCACCTCTTTTAGTTATAATATGTGGTTGATATGTCCAATGGGATGGCACTAATCAAACACACTCAAGCTTTTTTGCATCAATACACCTCTAAGACCGATATCAGAAGCATCCACGTGTAAAATGGAAGGTCAAGTGTAGTTAAGATATGCCAAAACTGAAGGAGTTGTCAACAGCTCTTTTAGATCCATATTTGCTTGCTCACAGTCTACAGACCAAATGAAAGATGACATTGACGACTTTAACAATGCTTGCAATAGTGCAATGTGATTAGAAAGATGATCAACAAAAAGAGCGAGATACTGGACCTTGCTCAGGAAGTATTGCACATGATTCACACACTTTGTAGTAAGGCACTTTAGAATAGCCACAAATTTGTCAAGATCAACTTGCAAACCCTCATGAGAAATACAATACCCAAAATAAGTTGTGTCTTTGGACTTAAACACGCACTTCAATTACTTCAGCTTTAAACCAACTTCTCGTACCCGATCCAACACCTTACGAACATCACAAACGTGTTCCTCCTATATCCCTTCTGAGTGGATCAAAATATCATCAATGAAGTTAGTAGTCATCTTTGGTATATCACAATTATTGCTGAAACTATGACGCTCGAATCCTTACTGGTTGTAAGTTCTACTGCCACGTATATTTTAGATATATTTAACTGCTACCCGATGTAATTAGAGACAGGGGCAACAAAATCAAGTTTTGGAGTGGTTACTTGGACCAATCAGAGATTATTGATGTCGATCTGATATCCTGCTGGTCTTCTTGAACTATACCCTTAGACTGATGGCATGTGGTCTATTTTCCACAGAAGTTCAGATCATGTCACCTTTGAGACAGGTACTTCTTTCGTGTCACATTCAGAGTGAAGGCTAACAATGGATTTGTTACACTGCTTGCTCTTGCTGTGGACTCCATACTTGATATGTTTAAGTGCTACAAGCATCATTACTTGGAGAATATATAATACAGAGAGAATGTTCTACTTTATGATGTACAGACATGTACAAAGACAATGTTCTACGTTATGACTGAGTCGGCCTCTGGCAATTGAGCTAGAAAAATATATCTCCATTCCATGGCATTGTTATTATTTTAAGGGTGACTTTCATCAAACATTACTAATTGTCCCATGGGGTTTGGGACAACTCCCGTGTCACAGCATAAGTTATTTTTACATCTATAAGAATGAATAGCCTATAGAATCTATTTTAAAAGTTTCAATTGCAAATAAATATATGACTTGGTAATTACACATTAAACTTTGTTTTACCATTTGATTCTATCCTTATTCCTTTAAAACTAATTCTAATTAGATAAACCATTTGCTATTGTATATAAATTAAGGTTTTTGGGCTAATTAATAGGCACATTTCTTATTCCTT
>NW_003314283.1:505494-734821 GCF_000143415.4 Selaginella moellendorffii | reverse complement strand
AGCTCTGGCGCAACATTTTAAACCTTTAGAACGCTCAGGAGATTCGTTGTGAGATTACAAACCTTGATAACCGCGTTTCAATTCAGAGCTCAACGACTTTTGAACAGCCAGCCTTGTTTCCAGATCATGTATCTGTAACGTTCTGCTTGAAACAAGTCCAAGATACCGGAAAGACACGAACCTTGCCCTCCGAAGCCTCCCTCCCTATTTCTTCGTTTTCCTCTTGCAGCGTACGACACTTTGCCATGAGCATTTTGCCGTTTTTACTGTGCGGAGTGAACTGGACAGCGGCGAGATCGTCAGTCAGCTCTTTGGCCTTCTTTTCCGCAATTTCCAGCTCCTTGTAGACTTTGGAAGTCACAACCTCAGACAGTGTTACCATTGTCTGGAAAAGACTAACCTTCATACGTGTAAATTCTACATCTATAGCAGTTATCTATCTTTCACGCACGACCATCCAAGACCAAAAACATTGATATCTCTAGATAGAAAATGTCAAAGCAGCCGGCAATGGAGAAGTTGAAAATTGTTTGCTAGTCCAGTAGCTACCAGTCAATTTCCTTTCTTCTTAGTGATTGAGCCCATTGGGGCCAGATGGTACTATGGGGAAGAGCAACTTACTTGGTATTTTTGAAGTAAAATATAGAGAAGTGAACTGTTTAAAGTTCTCTGGATGGCAATCTTCACCTAGATCGACTCAGCAACTGCTTTCTTAGATTCTGTGTGTTGCCACCATGGTTTAGTTGAAACGGTGTTGGTGGATTGTGCATCCACAGAATTCCTTACATGTAAAGGCACAAGGCTGCCAGATAACCTTTAATTTCATTTGTTCCAAGGAAAATGCTGCTGTGAAATTCAACCAAAGTGTGGTAGAAACAGATTCAACCAAAGTGCAGTAACAACACAATCCAACGCTGCCAAACAATCTTTGTAAGCTGCCCAATCAAAGCAGGATCACCATCATCCCTTGTTTATATTTTACGCATTCTTGCAACCTAATCGAGATTAGGGCATGAGGACGACTTGCCTGCGCGAAGGCGACGCTCACGCAAGTGCCAGGCCAGAGCGCGGGCCTCGGGACGACGATCGCAGGCCGCCTGGGCGCTGGCCTAGCAGCAGGGACGACGATGGAATGCATCGCAGGCACTCTAGCTTGCACAGGCGACGCTCGGGCAAGCGCAGGCACGACGATGGAATGGATGCCTCTAGCTCCCGCAGGCCATGCTCGGGCGACAGGCCGCGCTCCAGGAGCCCCAAGCGCAGGCGTAGCAGGAGGGGCGACGCCTCCCCGAGGCGTCCATGCACGGAGGAGGCAGAGGAGGAGGAGGAGGAGGCCACTGGTTGGGTCCCCATTCCAGGCAAGCTCCACCCCACCGGACTGGATGAGGTGGTGGCTATGAAGTATGGCTTCTTTCCAGTTCGTAACAGGGACACTCCTCGGGACGAGGATGGGAAGAAGAGCGACATCTTCTTGTGCGACAAGGCTGCCTACCAGGTGTTCAATGATGCTCATCTCCGAGGAACGGAGCTGGGCGCCTGGGTGACCAAGCGTCTCCGTTTCGGTGCCTTGTTCGCACACCACAACTACGACCAGGTACCGGGCTGGAGGGTGATCACATTGTTTGGGCGACCCAAGGCAATGCTGCCAACCCGAAGCAAGACGGTGACTTTCAATGAAGAAGTTTTCTACTTGATCGATCGGTACTGATTCTTCTTTTCCTGGCAGGTCATTCTGCAATGGCTTAAGCTCCATGGCCAGCAGGATGATGCTGAATATGTGGAGTCGGCTAATCTGTTTGCCGATGCAGCCACTGGTATCGACGGAGGCGCTGGCTCCTGGAGGACTGTTTTCGTGTGTGGCAACACCAAGTTTGCAGAGCTGCTCAGGGAAGACTTCGCGGGTTTACAGCAGCTGTTTCTGGAGCGCCGGGCAGTGGACAAGCCTCGTGACGTTCCTTTCAGGGTGTGGCACGTAACAAGCCAGAGTTGCTCTCAACTCGAGGAAGAATGCCTCAATGAGTCGGAGCAGGACTTCTCGTATCAGAGGGGAGGCTGGGCGTACCTGAGGGAGAGTGGAATCCCGAGGCCAGCGTCAGGAAACTGCCTGCGACGAGGTGAAAGAGTTTGAGCTCTACTTGAAGAGCTCTCACCTTCGTCGTGGTTCCATGAATGGAAGCTTATAGCAACACAGACCTGTGTGCTTAAGGAAGGAAACTGCTGTTGTTTCCTATTCCCAAGATATATTAATAATGAAAAAGGTTCTTTTTCTCTAGAACACTAGTAACACTGCCCAATCTCCCATTCTGCAATTCTCACAAGAGAAGAGGAGAAGGTTGATAATCCAAAGTTAATGATTTGTACTTGCCTAGTTTTTGAAGTGAGAAACTCATCATGTGACATGTTCTAATAGCTTTTGGAATATCAACTTCCTAACTTTTATAAATACTTGATATATTTCAAGGATATTCAAATTTTAAAATGCATTTATCTTCCGGACTTCCAAAATATGTATTTTACAGAAGGCCCATATCACAATGCCTTACAAAAAGTAGCATGTAATAAAACAATCTTAACAAAATAGGTTAAGCTCAATAGTAATGATCCAAATGCAAGACAACATACATATATTGTAATATGTTTACATATGGCAATGTTGGCAAAAGCAAAGGATTATTCCTCAACCATTTCTTTTAAATACCAAGTTATACAACTTATGTATTAAAATAGGTGTTATATCATTTGACAATATTAAAATAGGTAATGATGTAATTTACTAAAACTTTCAGTAAACTATTGTTACAAGAGGCTTTTTGCTGTTATTTGCAAGAAGCATGCAATTTTTAAATGCTTACACAGATTTCACTTTAATATATATTTTTTACAGTTTACAAGACCCACTATATCTTTGGGATATTTTTAAAGGGTCATATTTTTTGTTAGAATAAATACTGCATGAATGATAAAGTATTTTGAGTTCCATAAAAAAAAGTTGGCTTTATTTATTGATCAAGTACTATTATATAATCCAATTGTTGGAGACATGTTTCTTATAAGAATAATGATACAATCTTCTTTTAATATCAATTTGTGCAATGGTAGTCTAAATGGAGTAATAGAGTTAAAACATTTAATCGGGAAATTTTCAAAATGCTTAAACATTAATAAAGTCAATATTAGTGTAAATTTAAAGTGGACTTAGTAATTGAGAGATGATATTATTTTTAATTAAAAATGTATCATCATTAAATGGTGTTAAAATGGCTCTGTTTGTTGCAATTTGAACATTTGAAATGCCTTTGATGCATGGGAATACAAAATCAATATTAAAAGTAGTTCAAATTAGTTTGAAGGAAGAAAGATAGAATCAAATGGAAAAATAGAGTTTAGTGTATAATTATTTCCATCAAACAACCATTCTGGAATTTAGGGTTAAGTTTGTTTATTTGCAATTAAATTTTTTTAAAAAACATTTTATATGCTATGGATGTAAAAATAAATTGTGCTTGGTGACCATGTAGGATAATTGATAATGTTTGATAGAAGTCACCACTTGTAATGCCATTGAATGGAGAATTATTTTGTTTCAAGTTTCTCAAATAATTATCAATTTGACTAGTGATCAAAAACCTTCATATAAAGTTTTAGATTATAGGTGAATTTAAATGTACTAAAAATTTTATCCCATACATTAGCTTAATACTCTTTGAATTTGATGTTTTATTTCACATGTCTAGAAAATAATTTCCCCTTTGTCTTGGTGACAATTTTAAACTACCAAGGTCAAAAATTTGATTGTGTAGCCATCTACTTACCTTAGCCAATGTTTACTCATAGCCAAATTTATATTGCATTTTCAAAATGCACATCACCACAACAACTAATGATCAACTTGACACAACTCATACACAAGGCCGCTTAATTTTAATCAATCCATCAATATTGTATATAAAGAAGCTTTATATTAACTAGTTCCCCCCCCCCCTACTGCATACATTAAAATATACAAAAGAAATATATGTTCACATATTCACTTGGAGTTTCTCATCTCTAGATAAAGCTCTCTATTGCTTTTTTTTTCAATTTCTCTATAACTAGGTCTTTCGGAACATGAGGTTACCTAATTTTAGAAGTGAGAAACTTGTGCTTTGACATTTTCCAATAGCTTGATTGCACATGGAATATCAAGCTCCCAACTTTTATAAATACTTAATATATTTCAAGGATATTCAAATTCGAAACGCATGGAGGCTCATACTTTATAATACATTTACTTATAGATTGATCACAATGCTTTATAAAGAATAAAACAATGTTAACAATATATTTTAAGCTCAGTATTTATGATCCAAATGTGAGACAGCATACATATATTGAAATACCTTTATATTATATTTTCAATACAATTTTCATATATAAAAATTTACCATGATTTTATAATTGAAATATCAAATAATTAACTATATTCAATGAATTTGTTAATGCTATAAGTGTCCAACCCACTTTATTTTATTGATGGCCCTAATGACAGTGGCAAAACATAATGATAATGTACTTTGAATTCCATACCCAAATAGTAACAATTAAATAAGCACACCATTAGACTTTATATACTTCTTCTTTTTTAGGATTTATATTGGTTGATATTTGACTCAATTTTCCTCTCTCTCTCCCCGATGCATTCCCGGATTGCAGATTAGGGTTAGGCCTTTCTTCATCCAAACGTCCCTCGAAAAAAGAGCATGTACAAAGGATATACCTCTAGTGTCTCAGGTATAAAGACGTGACAGGTATAAAGACGTGACGTGTTCTGCCGAGCTTGATGGAGTGTGACTTATTATAACTGGGTGAACACACTAGGAACTTGCTTGCCAAGCTTGAGCAAGATGACTTGCATTTTTTTTGTGGGTACAAGATGGTCTACATGGCATTTTAATCTATTCTTGGGTTCAAAGTATGTTCTTTTTCTTCCCATTTCAACATTAAATCAGCAGCAATCTCCTTATTACTAGGAAAATAAATACCTAATTGGTAGAGCTTGCGTTTCTAGACAAAATAACACATTAGAGGTACCTATAGTTGTCTCAACTTCTACAAAGTTGAAACAATTTTTGTATCACAAGAGAAAAGACACTGCCACCCCCATCATAGAGAACAAAATATGCATCACAAACACACAAAATTGAAGAGCTGGACATCTTCATTGAATGGAACTGTTATACTCAAAGTATTAGTGAGAAAAGCTACCATATCTCACATGTAGTTTGAAATCTAACAAATGGCTGACGAATTTATCAATTGAAACAAAAGAAGTGTCAATATGAAATTTACATAAGGACTAATGGATGCTTACGCTTCTATAAGGCCATACCTAGAGGCCTCCTAGAAGCATACACAAGGAGAGCATGTAAGCCAGCTTTGCTAATTTGTTTCAAATGAAGCTGTTTCAAAGCATATCAAAAACTAAACACAGAACACTTACTTTGTAGAAGAATGAAAAGAGCTTTACTAACAATTGCCTCGTGTGTGTGGCTGCTGATGTGAGAAAATACACTCATACTTTTTATATTTTCGTTGTGAACAACCATAAGCAACCATTTTCCCTAAGTGGCATTTTTGTAAAAGAACTCTACTTCTCTTTTATTTCACTTTTTATCTATATTCGGAAATGGTTTGATAAGCACAAAATAGTTGCTATGAATGGTTCTTTTGTTTATATTTTTTTCTTGTAAATTTAGCTTCAAACCTCCCCTAATATTGAAGATTAAGGCATTAGCAGAATGGACAGGCAGCTTATCAGCCGAGATAACTATGGAATGCATCGTAGGCCAGAGCTTATTCTGAATGAGTATACTTAATAAAAATTTTATTTCTAAAATAAAAACCTTAATTAATTTTTTTTATGTATAGAATTTTGAAAAACCTTGTTTAATAAGTTTTTTATAAGTGATAATAGTGACAGCAAATTCTTTAATATTTTAGTACTAAGTGATATATTTTATGAAGACATTTAAATTTCCATCAAAGAATATTATGAGAATGATCCCAGGATGTTATATTCGTTTTAGTTGATAAATTCGTCACAATTTCGGAGCTTTCACCTTGGTCATGATTCCTAGAAAGTTTTTGTATGGAAGCTCAAAGTAATATGATCTGGGAAGTGCTTGCAATCCCAATACTAACATAAGAAAATTATTTTTGTTTCTTATTCCCATTTAGTATATATTAATTCTAGTGTTGATTTTCCATTCTAAGAAGGAAAGAATCTTCATAGCTTTTAGTATCTTTGAAATTTAAAATTTATTATTATTAACACACCATGTGTTTTGATCTTTCAAAACATCCCAAAGATATAGTGGTATTTATATAATGTTTATTTTAACAAAAAATTTGATTTTTCAAAACATCCCAAAGATATAGTGGGTGTTGTAGATTATAAAAATTAATATATATTAAAGTAAAAATTATGTAGGCATTTGGAAATTGCATGCTTCTTGCAAATAATAATAAAAAGCCTATTGTAATTAAAGTTTAATGAAAGTTTTAATAAATTATATCATATATTAAATATATTTAATATTGTTGAATGAATTTTTGTGAAGGAGAATAATACATAAATGGTATAACTCAGTATTTAAAGGAGATATTCAGTATAATTGAGAAATAATTTTGCTCAAGCTTGGCAGTTAAGTTTTTGTTTTTTTAATTTTGTTATAAAATTCTTCGTTTGTGTTCATAAAATCATTTTATTATAAATCGTACACGGTGATAATTTCTGGGATCATTCTCATAACATTCTAAGATCATTCTCATAACATTCTTTGATGGAAATTTAAATGTTTTCATAAAATATATTACTTAGTAGTAAAATATTAAAGAATTTGCTATCAATAAAATCACTTATAAAAAAACTTATTAAACAAGGTTTTTCAAAATTGTATACTTAAAAAAATTAATTAAGTGTTTTATTTTAGAAATAAATTTTTTATTAAATATACTCATTCAGAATAAGCTCTGGCCTGCGATCCATTCCATGGTCGTTTTGGTTGATAGGCCACCTGTCCATTCTGCTAATGCTTTAATCTTCGATATTAGGGGAGGTCTAAAGCTAAATTTGCAAGAAAAAAATATAAACAAAGGAACCATTCATAATAACCATTTTTTACTTATCAAACCATTTCCGAATATAGATAAGAAGTAAAATAATAAAAGAGAGTTAATAGAAAGTTATTTTTAGTTTGTTAAAAAATTATTTACACCTTAAGTTAAGGTTTTATTTGTGGACATCAAAAGTATAAAATAATCAAATTATCATATTAGTGTAGTATAGACCACTCAAACCAGTATTAGTGAGAAAAGCCACTATGTCTCACCTGTAGATAGCAGCTACTTTGAAATCTCACAAGTGGCTACCAAAATTGTGATGAATTTATCAACTAAAACGAAATAAGTGTCAATATGCTTACGCTTCTACTAGACCATACCTAGAGAAGCATACACAAGGAGAGCATGTTAGCCTGCTTTGCTAATTTGTTTCAAATTCATAGCTTCACTATTTCAATCAAAAACTAAACACAAAACGCTTATAGAAGAATGGAAAGAGCTTTATTAGCAATTGCCTCGTATGTGTGGCTGCTGATGTGAGAAAATACACTCATACTTTCCATATTTTCATTGTGAACAGCCACAAGCAACCATTTTGTGCCTGTCAAACCATTTCAGAATATAGACAGGAAGTAGAACAAAAGAGAAGTAGAGTTCTCTTACAAGAAACTTAGGGAGTATTTTTCCAGATGTCTAATTCTTCCCTTGTCGTAACCTTCACCATCCAAAACCAAAAACAGTGATGTCTCTAGATAGAAAATATTAATGCAACAAACCTCTGCCAATGGAGAAGTTGAAAATTGTTTGCTAGTCCAGCAACAAACCTCTGCCAATGGAGAAGTTGAAAATTGTTTGCTAGTCCAGCAGCTACCAGTCAATATCCTTTCTTCTATGGAGACATACTAGGTATTCTGCAAGATTACTGGGACTTTGCTGCTGTTTAGGGTTCTTTGGATGGCAATCTTCACCTTGATTGCACAACTCTCATGCGCAACTCTCGAGTTCTTAGATGCTGTTTGTTGCCACTTGAAACTGCGTTGTGGATTGTGCATCCACAAGGCTTCAATCCAAAAGGCTGCTAGATAACCTTTGATTTCATTTGTTCCAAGGAAAACGCTGCTGTGAAATTCAAACAAAGTGCAGTAGCAACACACCGAATCCAAGAATGCACTCGCTGCCAAACGATGTAGAAATTAAGGCATCAGAATCACCGTCAAGTTCTAACTCCTAATCATCAAACAGCCCTAACCTCGGAGATTAGGGCATGGGTCGGACGACGAGGCGCGAAGGCAACGTTCACGCAAGTGCCAGGCCAGAGCGCGGGCCTCGGGATCGCAGGCCACCTGGGCTTCCAAAGCGCTGGCTTAGCAGCAGGGACGACCATGGAATGGATGACTCTAGCTTGCGCAGGCGACGCTCGGGAAAGCGCAGGCACGGCGATAGAATGGATGCCTCTAGCTCCCGCAGGCCACGCTCGGGCGAGATGCCGCGTTCCAGGAGCCCCAAGCGCAGGCGCAGCAGCAGGGGCGACGCCTCCCCAAGGCGTCCATGCACGGAGGAGAAGGAGGAGGCCACTGGCTGGGTTCCCATTCCAGGCAAGCTCCACCCCAGCGGACTTGACGAGGTGGAGGCTATGAAGTATGGCTTCTTTCCAGTTCGTAACAGGGCCCCTCCTCTGGACGAGGATGGGAAGACGAGCGACATCTTCGTGTGCGACAAGGCTGCCTACCAGATGCTCAACGATGCTCACCTCCGAGGAACGGAGCTGGGCGCCTGGGTGGCCAAGCGTCTCCGCCTCGGTGCCTTGTTCGTGCACCACAACTACGACCAGGTACCGGGCTGGAGGGTGATTACATTGTTTGGGCGACTCAAGGCGATGCTGCCAACCCGAGGCAAGAAGGTGATTTTCAATGAAGAAGGTTTCTACTTGATCGATAGTATTGATTCTTCTTCTTTGTCCTCGCAGGTTATTCCGGAATGGCTCAAGCTCCATGGCCAGCAGGATGATGCGGAATGTGTGGAGTCGGCTCAGCTGTTTGCAGAAGCAGCCACTGACTTCGACGTAGACGCTAGCTGCTTCAGGATTGTTTTCGTGTGTGGCAACACCAAGTTTGTTGAGCTGCTCAGGAAAGACCACGCTGGTCTACAGCAGCTGTTTGTGGAGCGCCGGGCAGTGGACAGAACCCGTGACGTTCCTTTCAGGGTGTGGCACATAACAAGCCAGAGTTGCTCTCAACTCGAGGAAGAATGCCTCGATGAATCGCTGCAGGACTTCGCGTATCAGAGTGGAGGCTGGGAGTACCTGAGGGGGATCGTCAGAAAATACCACTGATCAGTGCCTGTGGCTTCTCGCGCTCTATAAAGTGGCACCTTGTTAGAGATGAACAAGGAACCAGAATCCTATAATGTATCTAACATCGCGTTTGATATATCCAATATCGTGTTTTATCGCAAAATCCGTAGTTTTTACTTGGCATCGAATTTCAGATGCTGATTATCATATTGCGACGCCAAAAAGAGATGAATATTAAGCAACATAGACATGGACATGGATTGACATTTCTTCTCAGGTGACTCTAAGGTATCTTGCTGTGGATTAGCTGGATTTATTCTTCCTTATCAAGTACCTTCACTTTGGTAATCTTTAAATCATCAGCGAGATGCTGGAGGTGAAAATGGGTGGTAAGGTCAAAACGCGCAAGAAAAAATAGCCACATTCCAGCAACACGAGGAACATCGATTAAAATTTGGTGGATGTGGATAGAACTTTGGGAACTGGCAAGACTTTACAGAAGATGTAGTGTACTAAAGAAGCATTCGCATATGCCAATGGATACAACGTGTGAATTCTAACTAGCTGGAGTGCTTATCCTTAGATTCCCAACAGCTGCAAGCGAATATCCTCTATTTTGTGATATATGGCCGCCAAGAACACTAAACCCTTTGCTTCAGCTGGTCATGCCGCTCGCTGTGATCCAGGCCTCTCCTGGCGGCGGGCGTGGCGTCGATACACTCCACACAGCATTCACCGGCAAATGTATCCCCCAAATCGGCCTCAAGTCGCAGTGTTTCCAGATCTTCTTGGCGAGGAAGGTGCGGCGGCAGCGCTCGATCTCAAATGCCGTGGGCGTGGAGAGCTCCGGCGGCGTGGATCTGAAGCAGCGGCTGGAGAAAATCCGGGCGGAGGAGCCGGCGCCAGCAGGGAATGGGGTCGAAATATCGCAAGAACAAGGCGAGGGCGGGGATCCAGAGGTAGATCGTCCGAGCACAAGATGCGATGGAGCATGCTGCTCAATAGGGAGGCGCTGGAGGACGCTCACATCTCGCGAGCTAGCGGCGTCACCGATGCTCACGTCTTGCGGCGCAAAGGTCGATTGAAGGAGCAAGATGGGCTCATCGAGTTTATCATCTCGCTCCATTCCACGCATTCTCCCATCCAGGTACTCTGGCGAGCAAGAACATAGAAGAGAGAAGAGAAGATATTTCTTTCGATGGACCACACTATTGATTTTTTCTCTTTCGATTGTTTTTTTTTTTTTTCTTTGCGTGGTGTAGGTGATGGAGAAAATGGAGAGATGGATCAAAGAACACAGCGAAGATCCCATGCGTAGCACGCTGAGCAGATTGATTTCTTCCGTCGGGAGGTTCTACACACCTTTGCCTCTCGTCCGAGCATTCCATGAGTACGATGAATTTGCGTCTCTCTCGAGGAGAAGATACGTGCCTCCAAATTTTGCAGAGATTCGTCATGTCATAAACAGCGCACAGGTCGGCAAAGAAACTCTTTCTTCTTTCTTCCCTGCGTTGCTAACAAGAAAACTTTCGTTTCCACAGGTTCATGCCATTGCTGAAAAACTGGCATTGGTAACTTTTGATGCCGATGGTACCATTTACTCCGATGGTCACCACATCGAGCGTGATAACAAGATGATCGCGCACATTATCAAGCTAATGCAACGTGGTATTCTATCCGGGAGATCCTTCAAAATTCGAGGACAGAGACTATTTGATGTCGATCCGATATCCTGCTGGTCTTGCGCAACTATATCCTTAGACTGACGGCATATGTTCTATTTTTCACAGCAAGTTCAAATCATGCCGCCTTTGAGACAGGTATTTTGTTCGTGTCGCATTCAGAGTGAAGGCTGACAATGGATTTGTTACGCTGCTTGCACTCGCTGTGGATTCCATTACTTCTATGCACGTTCCCTCCGTCTGTACGGCAAGCGATATGTTTAAGTGCTAGTGAGCAAGCATCGTTACTTGGAAAATATACAGTGAAGACAGTCTGACTGCTCGTGACAGTGGGTAATGTACTTGAATCTATACAATTGACAGTGCTTAAGTTTTTGATGTACAGAGACAACGTTCTACGTTATGACTGAGCTATGACTGAGTGGGCCTCTTGACAACTGAGCTCATGGAGAGTCTTTTTTAAATGGTGTTTCGCCATCTTCCGTTCCTTGCCACCTGGGGAAAACCAGATGGTGCTGTCAAGACTGGAGCATATGTGAAGGGAGCTGACTCGTGAAGTCTGCAACCTTTTGGCTATAATGGCCTCAGATGAAGAGCAGCACGGGAATTTTTTGGTAAGCACTTTGAAGTTCTTGTGTAACACGGTTTAACAGAAGCCATTCAACTGTGTTCATCTAGGAATCCAATCATTGGAACCAACCAATGTATAATCCAAGAGTCGAACAGCACTGCGCATGCTGAGCTTCTCGGTTTGCTCCAGGAAATCCTAGTGAAACTCTCTCCACACACGTTAACGCCTACCCAGTAAGTCTTTCTCCACCTTTTTCGCTTTCTTGTTTTCGGACAGGTTTCAGCACATAAAGAATCTACTCTTGGCGGCTTGAGGGGACACGGTCTCGTGCAACACTCTCGTCTCAAGCCTGTGTAGATTCGAGCAGCAAGACACGGTGCTCCACCTCTTCAAAGTCATGGACTTGTAAAACAACCTCCGGAGCCGAAAACAAGTTCTGTCCTCCATGCCGGCGTTTACCGCAGCACTGCAGGAAATGCGAGTGTTTGCTGGCGTCTCTGGACCTCTGCTCCTCTCGAACTGGGAAGGCAAGCTTGCAAGATTGCGGACAGGACAAAGATAGCGTTTTCTTTCTCGTTAGCGGCTTCTAGTTAATGTAATCAGCACAGGGCTTCTCTGAGTGATTGCCCAAGCGTATCACATATGTAAATTTTTGTCTCTGTTCTTGTTAGTTGTATTGATCTTTCAGGGGAGGAAAGGCTGTCATCAATCTCTTGAACACTGCCAATGAAGAGAGATCACTGTAAAAAAGTGTGGAATGCAGGCTTGTTCTTGCGATTTATTCGAAGAGCCGTGTCAGCTGTCATGGACGAGTGTAAGATCAATGTCACAAAGAGTGCTGCGGTTTCTTCGATTTAGAAGTTACCTTTCTAGTAGGCTGGGGCAAACCTTCTGCCGTGTCCACGATCAGTCCTATCTACGATGATCTTGTGACCGAGCAAAACCTGCTCATCCATTGTGTTGATCGCTGCTTGAGCTGCTTCATTGTCCTTGTAAATAATATATCCGAAACCGAGAGTAGTCCCAGAAGGCCCGGTGAGGATCTGGGACATGGAGAATGTAGCATTGAAATGGGAGGAAGAAGAGTATACCTGGAGATCTAGAATTGGTCCAAATCGCTCGAATGTCGTCCGGACCGTGGGCTCGACGCTGTCAATCTCCTGGGACATTGGAAGTCCTGCAAGAAAGATGCAAATCATCTTGCTCAAGTTTGGGAACGAAATTTTTGTTCTTCTAGCTCTAGAATCCCTCATTTGTTCTCATCCAAGCATTCAGTTACAAGTCATATTCAAGAATGATTTGATTCTTGAGGACTGATTAGGACACCATCTAAACGAAAGCAAAATTTGAATTTGGAATATCTTAGAATCGTTCAACGTAGAAGAATTTTGAATTGCATGGATGGATCTTCATCTTCCTGATCATTTTTGCTGCCTTGTTTGACTAAATTAACCACTCAGCTGACTCCACCAGTTTGAATTGGAGCTTTTAGATATCAGTCAAATACCCAAATTATATACCTAAATTTCAGATGCTGAATATCACTGTGTGGGGTAATGCGTATTGCGACGCCAAAAAGAAATGAATATTAAGCAACATAGACATGGACATGGATTGACATTTCTTCTCAGGTGACTCTAAGGTATCTTGCTGTGGATTAGCTGGATTTATTCTTCCTTATCAAGTACCTTCACTTTGATAATCTTTAAATCATCAGCGAGATGCTGCCAAGTTTTGGAGGTGAAAATGGGTGGTAAGGTCAAAACGCGCAAGAAAAAATAGCAACATTCCAGCAACACGAGGAAATCGCAGAAAGGTATGAAAAATTTTCAATGTAGAGAGTGTTCATCGATTAAAATTTGGTGGATGTGGATAGAACTTTGGGAACTGGCAAGACTTTACAAAAGATGTAGTGTACTAAAGAAGCATTCGCATATGCCAATGGATACAACGTGTGAATTCTATCTCCCCCACTAGCTGGAGTGCTTATCCTTAGATTCCCAACAGCTGCAAGCGAATATTCTCTATTTGTGATATATGGCCGCCAAGAACCCTAAACCCTTTGCTCATGGCGCTCGCTGTGATCCAGGCCTCTCCCGGCGGCGGGCGCGGCGTCGATACACTCCACACAGCATTCACCGGCAAATGTATCCCCAGAATCGGCCTCAAATCGCAGTGTTTCCAGATCTTCTTGGCGAGGAAGCGGCGGCGGCAGCGCTGCTCGGTGTGCTCGATCTCAAATGCCGTGGGCGTGGAGAGCTCCGGCGGCGTGGATCTGAAGCAGCGGCTGGAGAAAATCCGGGCGGAGGAGCCGGCGCCAGCAGGGAATGGGGTCGAAATATCGCAAGAACAAGGCGAGGGCGGGGATCCAGAGGTGAGATCGTCCGAGCACAAGATGCGATGGAGCATGCTGCTCAGTAGGGAGGTGCTGGAGGACGCTCACGTCTCGCGAGCTAGCAGCGTCACCGATGCTCACGTCTTGCGGCGCAAAGGTCGATGAAGGAGCAAGATGGGCTCATCGAGTTTATCATCTCGCTCCATTCCACGCATTCTCCCATCCAGGTACTCTGGCGAGAAGATATTTCTTTCGATGGACCACACCATTGATTTTTTCTCTTTCGATTGTTTTTTTTTTTTCTTTGCGTGGTGTAGGTGATGGAGAAAATGGAGAGATGGATCAAAGAACACAGCGAAGATCCCATGCGTAGCACGCTGAGCAGATTGATTCCTTCCGTCGGGAGGTTCTACACACCTTTGCCTCTCGTCCGAGCTTTCCATGAGTACGATGAATTTGCGTCTCTCTCGAGGAGAAGATACGTGCCTCCAAACTTTGCAGAGATTCGTCATGTCATAAACATCGCACAGGTCGGCAAAGAAACTCTTTCTTCTTTCTTCCCTGCGTTAAACTTTCGTTTCCACAGGTTCATGCTATTGCTGAAAAACTGGCACTGGTAACTTTTGATGCCGATGGTACCATTTACTCCGATGGTCACCACATCGAGCGCGATAACAAGATGATCGCGCACATTATCAAGCTAATGCAACGTGGTATTCACGTTGCGATTCTCACAGCAGCTGGTATGGTGAAGTTCTTTCGATAAAAAGAACTTGTATTTACTACGTTGTGCGTGCAGGCTATCCGGGAGATCCTACAAAATTCGAGGACCGATTTTCTGGACTGCTTTCAGCCTTCGAAGAGCTTGAGCTTGCTTCCAGAGTCACCAGGTACTTTCACGTCATGGGAGGAGAATGCAACTATCTCCTCCGGGTGAACAACAAGTACCGGCTCGAGTTTGTCCCAGACGACATGTGGAAGTCGAAAGATATGCTAGAGTGGTCGGAAGAGGGAATCGAAGAACTCCTTGATGAAGCCCAAGGCGCTCTCCAGTCGGCCTCCGCACGCTTGAATTTGCCAGTTCATTTTGTGCGGAAGCCAAGGGCCGTCGGAGTCATCCCCAAAGTCTCGACGATTTACGAGGTAGGCAAAGCTTTTTGTTGTTGCTGATTCACTCCTGTTTTCTCAGGTTCTGGAGGAGATGGCTTTGACTGTTCAAGTCCATCTGGTGGAGTCCAAGCTACCGTTTTGTGCTTTTAACGGAGGCAGTGGTATGTAAAGTTTTTTGACAGTTTTTTCCTGTGCTCTAAACGTTTCCTCGTTTCTTGTTTTTTGCCGAATGCAGATGTCTTTGTGGATGTTGGTAAGTTTTCACATTCTTGCTATTCCCTGATTTCCGTTTTAACTTCGATGTCTTTGATCATATAGGAAACAAGTCGATCGGGCTTGGAGCTTTGATGAAGTACCTTGGAAAGAAGCCTTACGAGACACTCCACGTTGGGGACCGATTTACAGTCAGTGGAAACGACTCGGCAGCTCGATCCAGATGCGCGGTCCTGTAAGTATAAAGAAATCTTCTTCATTCGTCATTTCTGACACTGGGATGGGATAGATGGGTGGCCAATCCAGAAGAAACGGGATTCTTTGCGAGGCTTCTTCACAACGATATCAGACTGGCGCAGCTCACGCTTTACATCGAATGAAGAGGAGAGCTCACAGGTGCTGTACAAATATGTATAGAAACCAGTAGTAACTAATCAAGAAGAATCATGAAACCAAGAACGTTCTCTCCGAAAATTTGAGCCATTTAAGCAAGAGTGCCAAGATCATATGATACTAACATGTTTATGATCTATATTTCTGAAACACCAACTAAATATCAAGTCTTTGCTAAATTTAATTTCTTTTAGAAAAGCAGGTTTTTTGTTTTTTGAAAGCTCCCCATCGTTGAAACTTTGAAAGTCAACAATAATACATGTTTTGACTTTGGAGACATAAGACCACTTTGAGTAGATTGTAATTACTGATATACTTTCCCTCACTGCCCTGAGCTCCTCCAATAACAATTTAAAAATAATCAACATGGAGAAGATACCCTATGAGATAGAAAATATGATGCATTCATTTATAATAAAATGTAACTTTTAAACATGTTTATGGTTTAAGGATTATTATATAATAAATTTAAATGTTTTAGAGCGAAGTCTTTTTCTCAGGTTTATAATTTTGTTTTACCTTTATATGAATGCAAAGCAAGAACAAATCTTGAGCACTCAGTTTCCCTCTAATGTTCATCCTCTCCATTCTATTAACCATGCAACCTCTTGAAGGCTCTTGAAAGAATCTTGATCACTCAACAAAGCCGTATGGTCCACTTTATCTTGCTGATATTGTGGGCATCTATAAAGAATATGAAAGACTTGTCCAAGATTTATGAATCACTCAGCAAAGCCGGATGATCTCTTTATCTTGCTGATATTGTGGGCATCTATAAAGAATATGGAAAACATCTTTTACTTGTCCAAGGTCACACAAGTATAAAGTTTGATGAAAGTTGAACTGTCCCATTACATAAGCACCTTTGGGATGTAACAGTTGAGAGATAGAAGATGTTCTAGCTGAAAGATTATCCAAAGTTTGATTTGCCTTTGTATCATTCCCTTTGAATGCCATCCTGATTTTACTAGGATATCCAAAGTTACTGATGCATGGGCTATTAAAAGGTTAAGTATCAGTACAGCCCAATGAGAAGGGAGCAATAACAGCCTTTTCCCCTCTTGCTCGCTGACCAGTCTCAGAAATTTCATCTAGAACAAAAAGACTCCATTTACGCTTTGATGTAAACTCCACAAAGGCTGCTTATATTCTGCTTGAAATTGTTGAGGGAAGCTATGTCTTGAGTGAAAAAGAGAAGCAAAAGAATCCTAGATATGCCATGTTTGAGGACGTGATGTTGAGCATTCAAAGTCTCATGGATCCCCCACTGTTTGCTCGCTACATGATTTGCTTGAGAAACTATCTGGATGCTTTGGTGGAGGACTCCTCTTTGCGATTTGCCAAATCCATTCCAAGCCTCACTAAACACCAGCTGCTCCGGAAGCAGTTGGAGGCATTATATGTGAGTTTTGCCTGGATCTCAAGAGTGTGGTTGAATCCCCAGACTTTGTAGCCTTTGTCAAAGCAGTGATTGATCACACCGTCCTTGTCAATGATCTCCTTTCCTTCCTAAATAAACGACCAGAGAGACAAGCACTACAGCTATCTCTGTGTCATCTTTTGTCACGATAATGCAAGCTTTCAGGGGACCGTGGACAAAGCATGTGAAATGATCCAGGAGACCGAAGGTGAGATCTTGCAACTCCAAAAGAAGCTGATGAAGCTGGGAGAGGAAACTGGGAACAAAGATCTGGTGGAGTACGCAAGGTACCCTTGTGTTGCATCTAGAAACCTTCGCTGGTCGTATGTCACACGAACCAGCAGTCGTGAACCATTCCATGCGACCTGGTTTCTACTTCCAGAAGTCACCCTCATCGTGCCATTCGGATCCAAATGCGGTGATCATCCATTTGCCATCACAGAAAATCATTTGGTTTGATCTAAGTATAATAAACCGTCCATGTGGTAGGAAGTCCGTTTAATGTGTGCTGAATTGCGAATCTTATATTACTAAGGCTGGAAATATTATATACTAGCAGCATATCAGCACGAGAAAAGTATGCAACAAGATTCTCACTTGCAAGGATCCAAAAGATCCTGACAAGACTCAACCAAGTGGAGAGGAACTTTGGCACAGAGCTGTGGTGTCATCGTGATCCGGATCTCGAAGGGCATGGAGCACTACTACCTGATTAGGGTAAGGGTTTACAATTAAAGGTAATGGCCATGTTTGCAAAGCGTAGTTTTCATGATCTTGAGCCTCAGACGGGTCTCAAATTCTTAATTCCCTCACTCGGAGAGGACAATACGCTGAAAGATCGATTGAGAGAGGAGATTCAAATATGCAATATCGAGATTGAGAGGCTGGAGATAGAGGAGAAGATTCTGAGGATTAACGAAAGGATTCAACAGTTGGAGAATCCCCGGGAGGAGGATTTGGAGGGAACAATGAGCTTGATGGAGCATGTTTGGTGGATTGGTCTCATAATCTTAGTAGTTCTATAGTTTAGAAATTACAAAATCAATCCAATTGTCAGACCAAAGCTCGTTTTCGATACAGTGGACTCCTGTCCAGCAGTCAAAGGTAAATCATACTAAAATTTAGTAGAGAAACCTATAAATCGAGTAAAGGGCGAATATCCTCAGCATTGTGAGTTTAGGGTTTTGGAAAAATGGAGGGAGGAGGAGAGGACGATGACTACATGGCAGATCTGGGCTGCTTCTTGGATCCAAAGCACCTCCAGGATGGGAAGAAGAAGGCGCCAATCCCAGCGGTGAGTAGATATTTGCCTGTGCTAGCGATTTTCTTGAGTTGTTCTGTGCGTTCTTCCTTAGCCTAATGCATTCTCCTTTTGTGAAAGCATGCTAGCAAACTGTGAGAGATTTTGTTCGTTTTTCTTTGGTTGTTTATGCTGGCTTCGATGTTTTGTTTGTTCATTTGGGCTACGGTCTCCTTTCGATCCTGGTTTTGTTGTTTCTCCACTTTGTAATTCCTCGCTTGTTTTCTGGTGGCTGCAACGCAGCTTTTTTAAAAAATTCTTCTTGCTTGTGGTTGGATTTTGCTACCTTGTCGATGTTCCTCGTTGCGTGGCGTGCCAACCATGACACTAAACTTTAGAGTTTTGTTTTACTTCTCAGGCAAGCAGCCAGACGAAGGAAAGCAAGGGAAAGCTGCACTGGAAAGACAAACGTAAAGAGTCCCGCGAGCGAGCGAAAAAGTCCGAGCAAGCCCAGCTCACGGAGGGATTAAACACGGCGATACCATCCTCCAACATCGGTTTTAAGCTCCTCCAGCAGATGGGATACAAGCCCGGTGGAGCTCTCGGCAAGCACGGACAAGGAGCTCTGGAGCCACTCAAGGTTGATGTCAAACACTCCCGGACGGGACTCGGGGTTGACGAGAGGGAGCGACGATTCAAAGCGAGAGCAGCGAAGCAACAAGAGATCCAGCGGGACTTGAAAAGGAAGATCGATGACGTGAGTCGCAGAGATTTCCAGGATCGCCAAAGGAGTTCTTGGCAGGCTGGAAAGATAAGTCGTGACTACAAAAAGGCGGCCTCGGCACTGGCTCAACTCGAGGAGCTTGCTGGAATTTCGCGAGGAGAAGTCAAGAGAGAAGATGACAATGGAGACGACGACAAAGAGGAGGAGGAAGACGAGGTTGTGGTGACAGAAGAGGTACTTAGTGCTCGCTTTCTTTTCGTTTTCTTGGCTTGGTTTCTTTTTTGTGGAGATCGTGCTTAACTTGTTTGTGTGCTCGGCAGGACTTGATGAGAATTGTAGAGGACTTGCGGAGGCGATTTTTCTATTGCGTCTACTGTGGATGCAAGGTAATGCTTAGACGTGGATCAGTCAGGAATTGTTTTAGAATTAATTTTCTTAAAGGACAGAAACGAAAGATTATGTCGGATGCTAACATCACAAGTTGCACGTTATTGCAGTATGATTCCGCAGAGGAAATGGAGGGCTCGTGTCCGGGGCTTGACGAAGATGCTCACTAGCGACATGGTCGCAGCCACTTTTAGTTTTTGCTCTCTGGCAGCACACTTGGTACGGTAAACATGGCAGCACTGAAACATGCCACTTCTCGTTTTTTTTTCTTTGTTTTTCTTTTTTGATTGCGTGGGCTTCTTAAGTTGGTAGTCTTTCTTAATTCGAAGAACACTCACTAGAGGCTTGCTTTTTTTTTTTTGTGGTACAGATTGTCAAAAGGCGAGAGACATGCCATCGACCGATGCCCCCACCAGGCCGACGCTGATGCAAACAACAGTAAAGCTAGCATTACGCCAAAGCAAAATAGAAGAAGAAGAAGGATTGAGAATCTTCGCAGAGACTCCAAATTTTGCTGATGGAGAGTTCCATCGATCAATCACAAACAGAGAAAAGAATGCAAGCCTTTTTGGTGGGTCTTCTTCTTTCCTTCGTGAAGCTCTTACTGGGTATGCGTTTTGTGTGTGATGTTTCACCCACCAGGAAGGAGGAGCTCGCCAAAGGAACAGAAAAGATTCGTTGGATCTACGCCAAGTGTCGGTGCTTGCTATCCTTGAGTCACACGTCGGCCATGGCAGCAAAGCTTTGTTTTTTTCTTCGTGATAGGAGATTTTACGATCCCGGGACGCGACTGTAGTGTACGTGGAGTTTTTACTTCCTCGACTTCCAAGGTAGAGCCTTTGCATATTATTTCTTTGTTCGTGGACGTCACTTCTCTACAGTTTTTTACAGTTCCCAGGTTTATGATTCTTGGTAAAGGCTGCAGTGGCTCTGTACGCTGTGTTCGTAGACGAGTCAGAGTCGGGAGACAAAGATCGGTGATGCTTTGATCGATCGATCGCTCGCGCTGGCCTGGTGACTTTTACCACGTAAGAGATTTCCAGCATTCATTCACTTGTCTTGCTTTGGGCTTGTAGCCACCAATCGCGAGTTCTTTTTGCTTTTTTTTTTGGCTCTCTAGAGCCCAGGCTTTCGGGTCACGAGACGCTTAAAAAAATGGTGGAAAGAGAAAGAGACTCGTGGAAGAAAGAAGTGATGTCTTGCGAGAAATTAGAAACCCAGAACCTTGAGAATGTCTAAAAACACGCATGGAAAATTTTTTCGTGGAGGTTTGATTGAACGATTGGTCATATGATTTGGTTTGTATAGAACGGACAATGGAAATATTTCGTGGCGATCTCGACCGTCGAATAATTGCTCGCCTGGACGGTTGAGATGTATCCCACGCACCGACATTTACGGTGCACGTGGAGAATTACCCCGCCCTGTCGGATTGCTGCAGTTGGATCTTCGTCCAGGTGGCACTCATGTGAGCCGTTGGATTTTCAAACGGACGGCTGCGATGTGGCTCCCTGTCCCGGCTATGGCAGGGAGTGGAGTAATTAGGGATATAGAGAGAAATGGCGGGCAGCTGTGGCGGCTATGGCGCTAGGGTTCTTGGCGAGCTCGGCTATGGCGGAGTGAGAGAGAGTCGCAGTGGCGATCGCGGCGATGTCCGCGAGCAGTCGCCGTTGCTGGTGAGCTTTATTGCGAGTGAAAGCGACGGATCTCCCACTGGGCCCCGTTTGCCCGCTAGGGTTTGGTCGCGAGCGACGAGTGTAAAGCAGGGGGAGCGACGGATTCCATCGCGGAGCTCCGAAATGTGGCTCCAATTCCGGGCTGGATGAGAGCGTCACTGGGGCGCTGGAGCCAGCAGCAGATTTCTTGGCGCCAGATCTAGGAGAGCAGCATACAGCGTAGATGAGGGAATCCAAGAAGAAAGGGTATGCTGAAATGCGGGCGATGGCGCGGCCGGGAGCTCCAGCCGAGAAGATCGATTGGGAGATGCGGCCGGGTGGAATGCTGGTCCAGAAGAGGGACGAGACCGCCGAGCAGAGCATGTCCGGGGCGACGATTCGTGTCAAGGTTTCTCATGGGGCAGTGTATCACGAGGTCACGATCTCTCCATACGCGACTTTTGGTAAGTTCTTGTTCTTGGTTTGGTTTTTTCTTTCTTTGCTTTGTGGGTGTTCTTAGATCTGTGTGGTGTCGCCCAGCTCAATTGCTGATAGATTCGTGGTGGTGTTTCAGGTGATTTGAAGAAATTGCTCGTCCAGCCGACTGGGTTGCAAGCCCGGGAGCAAAGGATCCTTTACAGAGGGAAGGAGAAGGACAGTGGCGATTACTTGCATCTAGTTGGAGTGAAGGACAAGGCGAAAGTAGTGCTCATCGAGGATCCCGAGAGTCGCGAGAGGAAGCAAGAGGAGTCCCGACACAACGAACGAATCTTGAGGACCTCCAAAGCTGTGTCGGCCATTAAGTCTGAGGTCGATAAGCTTGCTGAAAGGGTACTACTCCTCTCTTTTCTTGTTTTCTTTGCTTAGCGTTTCTCTCCGGCTTATGTGTTTCTTCTCTCTCGGATTTGCAGGTTTTGACGGTAGAGAACGATGTTCACAGACGAGTCGAGGTCCCCGAGTCGGAATTCGACTCGCTAACCGAGGCCCTGATGATGCTGCTGCTGAAGCTGGATGGGATCGAAGCTTTTGGTGACGCTAAAGCCCAAAGAAGGATTCAGGTAAAACCTTGGATCTGGATTCCTGATGCGAGTGCTTGACTTCTCTGCTTGTTTCTTTGTCTCGAAGGTCAGGAGAGTCCAAAAATTTGTGGAAGCCCTCGACGCGTTGAAAATGAAGAACTCGTCTCCTCCAAGTGTTGCAGCCAAGGAGCAAAGCCCCGCGAAAAACTCGTCCAGTAGCAGCAACGCGGCCGCCATTGTTGTCACGACCCAGTGGGAAACCTTTGAAACATCGGCAGGGAATTTCATCTCCACACCTCCAAAACCGGCTACCACAGCAATTGAGACCGATTGGGAGAGGTTTGTACGAGTTTTCGAGATTTCTTTGCCATAGTTCTAACGATTCTTCTGGGTTTTTTCTCGTTCCAGAGCGCTCTTCACATAGAAGGTAGTGAAGTTTTATTGGTGGCGTGGTCATTCAAGGCTCGATCATATATAGAGATCAATCTTTTCGTGATTGTCGAATTGGTGCAAGCAAGGAGAGGAAGAAGGAAGAAGAAAGAAGAAGAAAAAATTGGAGCTTGTAGAAAGAATGGAAAAGCTATGGTAAGGAGGAGGCGCAATTCTTTGTATAGTATCATAAAACATTTGTTTTTGCGGAATGGGGTTGTGTGTGGTAATAAAAAAGAAGCGCGAATGTTTTGGATTTGAAAAGATTCTTTAAGCTTTTGAGAATCTTCCTCTGGCTATGGCGGATTAGGGCTTAGGGTTTTAGGTAGGTGTTGGAGAAGAAATGGTGCCCGCGTGACAGCGCGGTCGAGATCATGGCGAATGCCGGGATCAGGAATACACTGCTGCTAGCGTCGGCGATTCTGTTCTTGTTCTTGGGATTGCTGCCCGCGCGTGGAGGAAGGCCTCACATCAGCAATCTCAATGTTCTTCTTCCGCCGAGGACGACGACTCCAGTGCGCTATCGGCTCCAGGGAACCGATGGCTGCTTCGTTTGGTGAGCTGAGCGGCATTCTTGTGGAACAGTAGAGATATTTGGATTGATCGATCGTGTTCTTCGGACAGGACTTGGGATCATCACGACATTATCTCGCTTGTTCCAGAGTACAACGGCACGTCCAGCGATTGCTCGACCAGCGCTTTGATCACGCCGCTTTCTCCATTCGAGGAGAGGCAAGCGACGGCGGTCCATGCCACCGACACTGTCACGGGGGAAATTCTGCGCTGCGAGGTCTTCATCGATAAGATCTCTCGGATACAAATATTTCATCACTCCGTGAAACTCGATCTCGATGGATGGGCGACGCTGCGCATTCGTGCTTTCGATGCCGAAGGTAAACGATTGGTGTTTTAGTTTGTGATCGATTGAGCGGTTCCTGTCTTCTTTCCAGAGAATGTGTTTTCATCGCTGGTGGGATTGAAATTCGCGTGGCAGCTATCTTCGTTTGATCCTGCTGGTGAAACGCTTCCTCAAAAATTACTACACGTTCCTCTCAAAGACAGTCCTTTGAGCGACTGCGGCTGTATGTGCGGAGACCTTGGTACTCAAATAGAGTTGGAGGACCAGGTAGACATCCATTCGATTCGCTGAAAAGAATTCATCTTTCTGTGTGTGCCTGTGCTTCAGGGGTTTGGATCTGATTTATACGTTGTCCGAGGAGTGAGTACTGGACAGGAGAGAGTAAAAGCCAGGCTAGTGGAACCGAGAATGGAAGAGCTGGATGATACATTGGTCTTGACTGTTGCCGAGGCGATCTCTCTGGAGCCGCACTCTCCTCTGTATATTATTCCGGGAACGAGCTTTCGGTTCAAGTTGAAGGCTATGCGTAAAAACGTCTTATCAGGTATACATGTTTCTCTGTTTTCACGGACTTCTGTTTGAACTCACGTGTTTGTGCGACCATGCAGAGATTCCATTGCCTTCTGTATATCACAAGTGGTCTGTTACAAACGAGGCTGTCGCTTCGGTTGACCAACACAGCGCTCTTATTGCTGCAAAAGTTGTGGGCGTAACGAATGTTATCGTGGAAGACGTCAGAGTGAAAGGGCATCAACAAATGGCTACTGTGCATGTTGTCATTCCCACAAGACTAGAACTTCACCTCCTACCCCTTTACAAAAAGGAAGCGCATTCTCGCAAGCTGGATGTAGAAGGCAGGGTATCAGGGGAAACTTGGTACATCGTGTCTGGCAGGGAGTACGTGGTTAATGTTCGGGCGTTTGCTCTCGACTCCGCTCGCGCTCTTTACCTGACGCAGGTCTTTTCCTTCTTCGTTATTGTTTATTTGCTAACTTTTGTATGCGACAGAGTAACGATTTGAGACTTCTTTTCACGTACCTGCCGTACTGGGAAGCTGTTGAAGTTCCCGAAGATGTTTCATCCGAACATGGATGGCAAAATGCGACGTTGCTGAAAGCTAATACTGAGGGCGCTGGAACTATAGTGGCTAAACTTGTCTACAACGTTGATTCTGATGTGAAGGTGCTTTGTATTGTTGTATTACTTTTCTTGGCTCAATCGTGCAATTTGATGCAGTTGCTAAAGCTTGAGCAAGCAGTTGTTGTGTGCCCCCCTGTTTTAATAGCTCTGGAGCGTGCAACAAGTGTCCGCGCTGTATTTCTTCCTTGGAGCCCAGGATCTTCGCAGGAGTACCAGTTAAAAGCTGAAGGAGGTTCAGTTTTAGAAAAATTTGGTAACTTATATCTGCTAACTGATTGCTTTTGGCTTTATTTTTCTCCTCTTCTAGGCTGCGGAGATATATCTAGCGATTACGTATGGTCCTCAACGAATCCAAGCGTCGCAACTGTGAATGCACTTGGAAAAATTTTGAGCAAAGGACCCGGGAAAACAGTAATTCGCGCGTCGTCGGCAAAAGACTTGCTAAACGTTGATGAGGTAATAGTGGTCCTGGTTACTGATAAGAACCTACAACTGCTCTTATCTTTTTCAGATCCACGTGGAGGTGTCTGTTCCATCATCCATCACTGTTGTTCATGGTCTTCCTGTTGAAGTCGAGATAAACACCATTCTTCCAGTCGCCGTGAGCTTGACAACGCCGGCTGGTAAGCTTCTCCTTTTTCTTTGTCATTAAACATTAACCTCGCCAAACAGGTCACGCTTACTCCAGATGTGACGTCTATAATAGTTTTGTGCAATGGGACCTTTTCGGTGTGGACGGCAACTTCAAGTTTGTGGATTCATCGGGTCCATTTACATTATCGGACATCTCATCTTATTTAAGGCCGGAAGAAAGCTCCTCTCAAGTTGTATGTGCATGGAACGCAATCTTGCCATTGCGACCAGGCAGGGCAACCGTCACGGGATCCTTGAAAGTTTCAACTGTCGAGGCAGCAGCCGCTTTGGAAACGTCTTGGGCGATAGCTTCGTACGCTCCTCTAGCTCTACAACAGGTCTCGGATGGAAATTCTTGCGGTGGATACAGCTGTAGCGACACTTCCGGTCAAAGTACATGTCACAATTTGAAGGAGCTGCTACTTGTTGTGGGGAGTGGCATCAAGGTCATGCTAGTAGGTGGCCCCGAACGCTGGAGGCAGGAATCACAATTTTTAGAGTTCCACGAAATCGTTTCTTCCGAAGCCGGAGGGAAAGCGTCAGAGGAAGTTCTCGTCACTCGCTCAACGGATGGTGGCGGACGAGTCTTCTTCGTTGGCTGTTCCGACTTCGGCAATTACGTAAGAACCTTTTTTTGTTATTACGATGCTTGCAAACTAATTTGTTTTTCTGCATTTAGACGCTCATATTTCGTCGTGGCTACCAAGATCTTGAAGGACCAGTGAACGTTGTGGCCAGTTCTAGTTTACTGGTTGTTTGTGACGTTCCTAGCTCAATCGTTCTCATTATTGACGAGTCAGGTATGCCAACTGTTGTAGATCACTTTAGCTGACTTTCATGCGTTGACACAGATAATAGTCAGCATATTATCAAGTCAGTAGTTCAGTTGGAGCGTGATCAGGAAAGAAAGCGTTTGCTGCCAGTTACGGTATTAAACAGTCGCTCTATTCGAGTTGCCGCACTGGGTCTTCACAGTTCTGGAAGGCCATTTGCGAACACATCGTCAATGGCTCTTTCCTGGCATTTGGACGAGTGCGATGCTCTCGCATACTGGGATGATCTCGACATGCCTCCGGACAGATGGGAGAGGACCCTTGGCCTCCAAAATACCGTGGGACTGGTAAGATACAAGTTTAAGAAATCATATTCACGTATTCACTATTCCGTTTGTAGTGTGCAGTAAGAGCGACTTTGACACATCTGAAACAGTCAAAACTACCAGTGTTAACAGTTGTTGCGGCAGCTAGTTTGCTAAAGCAAGCCAAGCCGTTCTTGCATGACGCTGCTCAATTACAACTCGTTGCAGCACTAAGGCTGGAGCCAAAGGAGACTTTACTTTTTGGCCACCCAGACGCCAAGGTGAGTTTTCGTGGTATGGTTTTTAAACGGCTAATTGGTCTGATAGGCGACCTTGCAAGTTCTCGGAGGCACGAACGATATTGAGTCACACGTTAATGACTCTAGAATAGCCGTCGTTATTCATCCACCGACTGGACCTCGTGTATCACACCTCGTAGTTGCTGCAAGAGCCATGGGAATTGCAGTTGTTTCTATACTTGACGTTGGTTTGGCTAGTCCTGCTTCAGCAAATGCTTTGGTATGTTTTCAGCTTTTACAGCATCCGCTTCAAACTTATTAACCCTTTCCAGGTGCACGTAGTTGACATATCGTGGATCAAAGTTGTACCCGACGTTGTAACCATGGAGGTGAAAGGCGTTACTTTTGTTTACTTTTTACTGAAGGAGTTTGTTGCAGTTGGGAACAATGTTGGAGGTTCACCTGCAAGTAGGGGATAGTACTGGGCGTACCTTTGATCCATCACAGGTATTTTACTGTGAAGTTTTCCTCATTTGTAACGTAATTTATTTCATTTGCAGTTTGTGCTTTTTAACATCCATGTCCACCTTCAAGACGAAATTATTAGCCTTGTAAACCAGACGTCAACTCGAGTACCGGGAAATTCCTTTTACATTCAGGGTGCCGACATTGGTTTCAGCAGTTTCCACGTATGTTGTCGCCATTGCAAACCGTTTGACTGACAAGATTCTAATACAGGTTACTGCTCAAAAAGCTACCGGTCGTGAAATACATAGTACCGTTGTTAAGGCTGAGGTGTATGCTCCACTGAAAGTTATTCCATCGCCATTACTAATGGCACCTGGGGCACAGTTCATGGTAAGTGATTATTAAAATGTAGAAAAATGTTGATTTTTGTACTGTTTCAGCTTGTTGTTCATGGAGGCCCAAGGACTGGAAAAGTTGTTGAGTTTTCCAGCTCGGAGTCTTTAATTGCTGTTGTGGATCGCAATTCAGGACTGGTCACGGCAAAATCGGCTGGGAATGAGGTTTGTCAGTAGTCACGGAATTTCTCATGAAACCTTATCATTTTGCAGGTTATTTTAGCAAGAGCATTTGATAACGACGGGAATTTGCTTGGTGAAGCCTTTACTGAGATAACAGTGGCTATACCTGTTTCAATGTATTTGGAGGTTAGAGGAGGGCAGCTTGGAACGGGAAGGGAAATGTCGATTTATCCTTTCTCTAACGAGGTAATACGCTGTTTTCGTTTTGTTTCTTTTTTCTTTTTTCTTTTTTCTTTTCTTTTTTATTTTGTAAAACATGTCTGATAAGTTCCGCAGGGAAATCTTTTCTCTTTCTTTGAGATGTGTACAAACTATGAATGGCTCGTTGCGGACGAGGAGGTAAACACTTTCACAATTTATTTGCGTTTACTGGTTAAGCGTTTTAGGTTCTGCAACTGGAAAGCGTAAAGCCGGCTAGTTCAGGTCATACTCAGAAGCTTCCTGATGGAGGTAGCGAATCCACCTGCCTAGTTGATGCAGGTTTCTCTGCAAGAGTTTTTGGAAAGTCAGTTCATTTTTATGCTGTTTGAAAAATACTGACAACTTTATGTGTTTCAGATCTGCTGGTATGACCACTGTTTCTGTGAGCTTTATTTGTCAATTCCATACCCTGGGCGGGCATTCGGTTCCCAAAAATTATTCAGCATCAGGATCGATCTCTGTGATCCCCGATCCTCCATTGGCACTTGGAATGCTGGCGACCTGGGTACTTCCCCCAGGCCACAGATCTTCAAAATTACTGCCTCAGCGGGTGGTAGATGGATTGACAACTCGAGCGATTACATATACTCTGATGCATGTACGTCTCTATTTCGACTTCTTTTCAAGCCTCAGCGTTGTTGATATCTTTCTCAGGACGGAGTTGCCGGCAGCGAAATATTCACTATTGACGATGGACGTATCAACACAGCTGACAGGATGGATGTTGCCTGTATACATGCGAAAGACAGAGATGCTGGCCGATCCGAGATTGCTGTGTGTGTCAGAGTTGCAGAGGTACATTATCAGATCCTTTCTTTCTTGCACGTAATGAACGCTTTGTTTAAACAGGTGGCACAAATGACTGTTGGGGACAGAGTTCATGTTTCCGAACTTTCTGTCGGAACACAACATACTTTTATTGTTAATTTGCGCGACAATATAGGTGCTGAAATTTCGATCATCGAAAGGCGACACTAAAAAAATTGTGCCTCCAGGAACACCGTTTTTCGAAGTAGATTTGGAGTCTTTGCCGCTGTCCCTAGAGACGAACCGTGCTGATGTGGTTTCTTTGAAGGCCACAAAGCTTGAAGCTTCTGGTGGTTCGACGACTGTAGCGATTGTTGTGCAGGTATTGCTTCTCTTGAGTTTCTATCATTATTATATTTCTTTCTCATAGGCCTTGCGGCAAGGTAAAGCATTAATCCGTATATCTCAAAAGCAGAAAGTCGACATTGCCGATTACATCCTGGTACAGTAGCATGTGATAGTATTTTTCAGTTTTAACAAAGTTTCTCCAGGTTTTTGTGGGTGCATATGTCTATCCACGTAATCCAGTTATGCGTATTGGAGATCGTGTAAACTTTTCCATTGCTGGGAAAGGTAACGCGTGTATTTGCCCATAATGTTCTTACTTTCGTCTACACAGGCTTTCTATCATCTGGTGTTTCTTCACTGGACCGCGGCCAATGGTCTAGTGGAAACGAGCATATTGTTCTTGTGAACAGTCGCACAGGGGAAGCCGAGGCTCTCTCGGAAGGCTCTACTGTTGGTAAGGATGTTTTGGTCTTAACTCGCTGGGAGTAATCTTTATTTCCTTTTTTTTCTGCAGTAAGCTTCAACGGCTCACGTTTGACAGCATACACATCTCTAAGTGTGGTGGGCATATCCACTGTCACTGTTGAAGCTCCATCATTTCCATTCGTCACCAATGCTCCTTTCCCTGACCAAGGCTACAAATTTACTGTCAAATTCAAGTACGTTGGCTTCTTACAGTTGATCTATTAACGTTTTGTGCTGTTACTCAGAGATACGCATGGAGACGATGTCGGTGTGATCGGCGAAAGTAGACCTATTTCTTATGATTGCAAAGTCGATCCATCGTTCATTGGGTAAGAATTACCTTGGCGTTACCTGTTGTAAACACTGTTTTTTTACAGGCGTGCAGCTCCGTGGCATGATCCAGATTCAGGCACGTTCTACTGTTTGTTTTTCCCCTACGCGCCAGAGAAACTTTCATATAACTTGCACCAAGAACTGAAATCAAAGAGAGCTACTAGAGACCGGGGTGATGCAAAAGGACGGATAGGCATGTCAGTAACAGCAGTGCTTTCTCGAACGCCAAGCGTTGCTGGGTCTGCTGATTGTACCTTCGCTGGAGGATTTTCTATAATCGACACACCTTCACAGGTATGCAGTTGCTCCATTCGGCACTCGATGTGATGCGTTCTTTTCTTCTTCTTAGCTTCAATTGTCCGTCACGTCGAACAAGAGCAGGATAGCCGTGGTGGGAACCGTAGGTACGTATCCTTGTGGTAGTACCGGCTTGGTTTGATCGCTTTGATTCTCAGGAGCGATTGCCGTTTCATGGCAACGTAAGGATGCAGTTGAGGTGAAAAGGCTCACCAGGACAGAAGAGCCGGGTGTTTGCGGCCATGCGGTTTACGAGGTATGTGCAGGATATTTGGCATTTGGACACGGGAACGTACAACGCTGTTGCTTATTCAGGTGCTGCTGCTCGAGGAAGACAAGAGTTTCACAGACAAGTTGGTCTTTTTGCTGACTACTACGGGTAAGCATTTACATCGTGGTGAACTTGTGTGAGATCTTACAAAGTCCGTTGTCTATCATACAGGCCAGCGCGAAGAGATTTCGATGGCTTACGATGCCGGGCAATTTAACGTGGCAGCGCTGTCCCAGCAGATCTTCACGGTGGCGGTCATAACTCTGGTGGCGATCGTCCTCCCCGTGTTCCTGTGCACCAAACTCCTGGACCTCCCGCGATCTCTCCGAAGCTCGCCGGCGACGCCATCGCCAACGCGAAGGCGGCCGCTGGTCGCGCAAGTCGTCCAGGACGACGGTGCCTCGGGAGTACTGGTGAATGGAGCCGTGGACGACACCATCCAAACTCCCGTCCAATACAGAACGTATAGCAGGACTCCGCCGCAGCCTTACACGGAGTACGTGAGTAGAACGATCGAGCAGACGCCGTATTACAGCAGGCAAGGCATGAGACGAACCGATCCTTCCAAGACTTACTGAAAGATCTCTCGAGGTATAGAGGTATGCCATGCTAGCTCGAGATAAACTTTCTACTTCTCTTTCCAGGCTCGTCCAGGTTGAGTTTCATCGTGAGAAAGGATCGCAAAGATTGGTGTGAGAATGGATCGCAAAGATGAGCTTTGAGCTTTTTTTTTATTCTCAAAGTTTTGTAGTGTTTTGCTAGCACAGGACAGGAGAGATTCACTTCGATGGTTTTTTTTTTCTTGTATGCATCTTTGTACGCCAGAGAGGCTGTGGAGAGCCACAATCTGGTTGAAACGAATGCAAGGTTTTGTTTCATCTTGTTCCACCAGCATTAAAAACACAGAAAGGAGAGATTCTGTGCCTTTTGCCAAATGATGGAACGAAACACTCACTCAGCAAAGGAAAAGAAGATTGTAAGCACCCAAGTGAACCCGTGGGAACGAATCCCCTCACGGGCTTTCTGTTAGTGCTCGTGCTCGGTATTCGAGCTCGCCCAAACTCCTCCCCATAGCGCCGCCATCGCTATGGAAGAAACGAATCTAATCAGCGAGCCCTAGATTCCCGAAAGAGGAATTCTCGCGTGCCTTATATCCTCGCCGTTGGTGAGGGCTAACGGCTGAGATTTTAGATGCCGCGGATATCCTCGGTGTTCTAGTTTTTTCATACCTTTTGCAAGGGAGAAGGAGAAGATGTATGCGCCAGAGGCCCAGCAAATGAGCTCTGGCGACCGCATACAAACGAGGAGCGAGGACAGGGGCTGCTTGTACGCATGGTAAATTCCACTTTTGCTTTGCTAGATCTTTGCTCGGATTTTCGAGTGAGCGTTTTGGTTGGTCTTTTGTAGCCTCTTTACGGGCTGCTGCTGCTTTATGTGCTATGAGGCTTGTGAGTGCTGCCTCATGCTCTGCTGCTGCTGCTGAGAACTATTCGAAGAGTTTCTCTATCTATAAAGTAAAAAAGTTAGATTCTAAACGTGTTTTTACAGTTTTGGTTTAAGCAAAATAGATTTTGTAAGCTTTTGCACGCGCGTTAAATCCACACCGTTGGTGAGAACTAACGGTTGAGATTTTAGATGCTGCGGATATGCGCATCTAGACGTACTTTATTAGACCTTTTCTATTTTCCTCCAATTCATACCTTTTGCGAGAGAGAAGAGGATGTATGCGCCAGAGGCCCAGCAGATGAGCGCCAGCGACCACATACAAAAGAGGAGCGAGGACAGGGGCTGCTTGTACGCATGGTAAATTCTACTTCTTCCCCTCCAATCTTTTGTTGCCAATTTTCGAGTGGAGATCTGTAAGCTTTTCGGTTGGAGTTTTGTAGCCTCTTCGCGGCGTGCTGCTGTTTCATGTGTTATGAGACTTGCGAGTGCTGCCTCGACATCCTCTGCTGCTGCTGCTGAGAGGATTTGCAATGGATTCAAGGAGACCAAAATAAATAAATAAAATGTGATGTGCCCTGCATAAGAAAAACCGGGTGTTTCTTCGTCAAAGCCGCGTCTTTTATTATCTTCTATTAATAGAATAAAGTAAATCGTGTATGACTTAAAAATACATTTTATACTTGGGTGAAGTACTACGTGGACGATGTCACTGGCCTTAATAATATTATTTAAACAAACACTTCTAAAATCATTTCTTCGTAGAAGCAGCATACAAATTCGAAAGAAGAACATAGCCAGCTTCCGAGCTCGAATCCTTGGCAGCAAACACATCCCCCACAACCCTCCTCCCTCTCTCCACATCACCCTGATTCCTACAAGCCCCCAGCAAAACCATCCTCAAGTTCCTGTCAAGAGCCACCCTGCTCAAGCACCCCTCGGCCAAATCCAGTCTCCCAGCACGTCCCAGCAGATCAACCAAGCACCCGAAGTTGAGCTCCGAGGGAACCAAACCATGGTCTCTCACCAGCGACTCAAACAACTGGCAGCCTTCGCGAACGAGCCCGGCGTGGCTGCAAGCCGAGAGGATGCACGTAAAGCTGATGTTGTTTGGCCGGCTTCCATCCTGCTGCATCTTGTAGAAGAGGAGCAAAGCCTCGCCACCCCGGCCATACCTCGCGTGTGTCTCGACAATCCCCGTCCAGGACACCACGTCGTGGCTCCACACCCGGTGGAACACCTCGCAAGCCTCCTCCAGCCTCCCACACTTTCCATACATCTGCGCCAGAGCGTTCCCGAGCACCACGTTGGTCTCCAGCTGCTTTGCCTGATCGATGAGCGAGTGGACGTGCCGGCCATGGGCGGCGGAGCTGGCGGCGGCGCAGGCGTCGAGAGCTGCCACTAGCGTCGACTCCGTCGGCTTCACTCCTGCTAGTAGCATCCTCCGGAGGAGCTCCATCGCTCGGCCGCACTGCCCCCGCTGAGAAAACGCTGCCATCATCGCGTTGCACGACGCCTGGTTCCACTCCTCCATGCCGTCGAAGATTTTTTTTGCGTCGTCCAGCCCCCCGCACTTGCCATAGCAGCTGATGAGAGCCGTCTGGATGGTGAACTCGTGCTCTAGTCCACTCTCCACGATGTTCTCGTGGAGAGTCCTGGCAGTGTGTAGACGCTCGCAGAGGCCGAGGATGGTGAGGAAGCTGGGCCTGCTGGGCTTGAGTCCCAAGAGCATGAACTTGCGGAAGAGAGCAAATGCCTCGTCCGGGTGTCCGTTCTGGCCATACGCTCCAAGCATGGCGTTCCAGGAGATCTCGTCGTCACAGCTTCTTTCGATCGTCGAGAACACCGAAGCTGACGCCTCTAAATCCCCGCACCGACCATACATAGTCACCAGAGCGATTTGCACGGCGGTATCCCTCTGAAAACCTCCTGCTGCTAGCTCAGAGTGGATCCTCTTTCCAACTTCCAGCTTCTCTGGACGGTCGCAAGTGCCTAGCATGAGAAGATAGCTTACTCGATCCGGTTGTAGACCTTCCTGTCTCATTCCACGGTACAAATAGAATGCTTCCTTGTCTAGTCCCTTCTCAGCATACGCCTGGATCATTGCCGTCCACGAGACCAAACTCTTGAGCTTCAAGCCATCGAAAGTTCTTCGAGCGTCGTCCAAGCTTTTGCACAGGACGTAAGTACGAACGAGAATGGTGCCGACGACCGAGTCCCCGTCAAAGCCATTCTCCATAGCCAACCTGTGTAGTAGCCTGGCATCGTCCAAGAACCTGGAAGAGTCGCAAGCCTCTAGAACCACTGCAAAGGTGATGAGGTTGGGCCTCACTCCTTCGAGCTGCATGCGGTGGAACAAGTGTAGTGCCTGCCCACCGCAGAAGTTTTGTGACTGTGCCTCGATTGCCGACGTCCAGGAGATGATATTGGGGGCCTCGATCGACTGAAAAGTCTGAAGAGCAAGCACCGGGCTCCCACACTTGCGGTACATGTTGATGAGAGCGTTGGCGACCATAACTTGTGAGACAAGCCCGCACTCGACGGCCAAACGGTGGATCATCCGACCCTCTGGAAGATCTTCAGTACCGGAGCAACTTTCGAGCATTATGATGAAGACCACCCTGTCCGGCCTCACGGCAGCCTCGAGCAGCATCAAACCCAGCAGCTTCACAGTCTCCTTGCAGTGTCCCGTTTGGGCATATGCTGACATAACCGCCGTCCAAGTGAAAACGTTCCGTCTCTCGGGACTTAGCTTGTCAAAGAAAGCCCGAGCTTCTGCCAGGCTTCCACACTTGGCATACATGTTGATGACGTGATTCCCCAGCTGCAAATTCTCTTCGAGTCCACTTCTCTGTATCTCGAGATGCACTTGCCGGCCCAAGTCTAGAGCTTTGAGCTTGGTACACGCGTGTAGAGCCTGTGCGTAGTTTGCTTCGTTCCGCGAGAGCTTCCCCTTGTGTAAGCTATCGAGAAACTCCAACACGTCCGATTCTTTGGCAAGTTCTTCTTTGCTCAGCGTAATTATGCTTCTCCTCCTCACAGCCACAGCCTACAAACAAAGCCATTAAAAGCTTACGAAAGAAAAAGAAGAAGAGAACTTACCACCAACGTGGTTGCTCGCTTGATCCTCAGGTACATCACAACATTTTTAGGTCTGTTGCGTCGCTATGGCTTCGCATGTCCCAGATTTCTTCTACAAGGAGGCGCTCCGGCTTCGATATGTTGCTCGATCGGCCTTCAAGGTAAGACCCACTACATAGTAACTCCTTGATCTTTGTTGGATCAATCAGCTGGTGGAGATCCAAGAGAAGCACCGGATACTCAAGCCCGGAGCGGCCATTCTGGACCTTGGGTGTGCTCCTGGTGCGTGGCTACAGGTTAGTGTGACAGAAATAAGATTGAAAAACACAAACTTGGCTTACACTGGTTCTTTCAGGTGGCTTGCCAGAACTTGGGAACACGCGACCAAGGTGGAGTCGTTGTTGGTGTCGACACCAAAGTAAGCTCTTTCCGTCTTCTACTTTGAAATTTGCGTTTACCTTTGCTTTAGAAAATCAATGTTCCAGGAGACCACACCGATCACCGGGTGAAAGCCATTGCCGCAGACGTGATGAAGATCAAACCCGAGACACTGGCTGCCATGACACCAGAGGTAAAAATCAGTTCTTTTATTTCTTCTTTTTGAAGAAGAGTACGTACTTGTGTTCGCAGAAAGCATATAATGTCATTCTCTCCGACATGTGTCCCAGTGTCTCAGGCATTGGCTTCAAAGACGCGACGCTTTCCGCCGAGCTTGGCTCTCGAGCTCTAGAACTGGCGCTTGGCTTTCACCCTGATGACGAGAGAGATAGCACCAAGAAAGTAAATGGCTTGCTTGTACCGTCTGGAAGCCTCGTAATCAAGCTGCTCGAAGGTGAAGAGAGCCAAGGTAAGAGGATCTGCTGCTCGATTTTCCGTCCTCTATCTCATGTTGTACTTGTTCATGTAGGCTTTCCGGACTACTGTAACAAATACTTCAGATCAGTGTCGTGGTTAAGACCGAAAGCATCGAGATCTACGTCGCGAGAAATATACTTAATTGCAAAAGGCAGGAACCGATGCCAAACGTAAAATAAGAAAGCACGAATTACCTGAAGCTGGAGAACGTATATTTACACCAAAGGTTCCGTGAGCTCTTCCATCTCAGCCGAAGGAACAGTCGCCTGCCTGAGATTGGCCCTGTAACTACTGATTCTTCCCTGCAGCCATGGAAACACCTCCAGAAGCTTTCCCCCGCAGATTCTACTCCTCTCCACTTGAGCTTCTACGTCCTCCAGCTGCCGTGACATCTCTTCGAGGCGCTCCCTAAGCTCCGCTGCTCTTTCGTCGGCAATCTTTAGTGACCTGTCAGCCGCGTTACGGGCAGCTATTGCGGCTGCTGCCATCTCTTCTTTCGATTGAAGCTTGCTATTCGCCTCTTCTAGCGACTGTCTGAGATGAACCACCAGCTGGTTCAGCGTTGTAATCTGGCATGACATGCGAGTTGATTAGCCTTACAAGGAAAAGAGAAATGAGAATTATGATAACCTCTTGATTGCACTTTTCGACTTCCTCCAGGATTGCTACGCCAGCAGCTGCCTCCTCTGTAGCCGCTTTCTTCCATCGCAATAACTCTTCTTCTGCGGCAGCAATCTCCGCGGTAAGCCCCTCGACCTGATACATGAGAAGTCAGAAAAGAACTCGAGGCAAAAACAAGCGATATACATTTTCCGAAACAATTCCATATCTCAGTTCAAGTTCTTGAACGCGTGCCGTCTTTGCTGCCAAATCTTTTCCTTGCAACGATGAAAGTTTCTTCATCTTCTCAATCTCCATGCTGGGAAAAGAAAAAACTTTAGTCGGTCAAGAGATAAGAAAAGCACCAACCTCGCGTCGGCTAGTTGTCTTTCTGAATCCAAAACCTTCAACCTCGTGCTCCTCAGCTCACTGTCCATGACATTGGCCTGTAAAAACAATCTAAGAAAAAGCTTCCGCAAATATATACGTACTAGAGTTGGCATGTCTACTTCCTCGCCCGTGTCTTTCCTCTCAAACAACGAGTTTTTCAAGAAAGAAACCATGTCCTTCTCCCGCTGCGACAAACGCTGTAGTTCATTCTCAACGTCAGCTTTCTCTTTCAGTCTTAGCTCTTCCTTCTCCTCCCAGCTGTTCTTCATGTGAGCCAACGTATCAGAAATAGACTGGACTCGTCTCAAATATTCTTTGTGAACTCTTTCCGCGTCGCTGAAGTTCGAAAATGGTAGCTCGGGAACAGCCTTCACAGCCTTTCCCTCGATCTTCTGCAGAAAATTCACGACGGATTCCTCGGTTGCAAGGTAGCCTTTCATCTGCTCCACGAGCTTCTTCCTCAAGTCATCCAAGTCGCTCTCCAAAGATCTAGCTCCAGCCTCCGTGCTCTCACATTTCTTTTTCAAGTTCTCCACCTCCCTGGACGTCGCCGCAAGCTTTTCTTCCAGCTCGCGTTGCACGCCCAGCTTCTCCGTCGATAGCTTCTCCCACTCCGAACTTCTCCTCTCCAGCTCCTCCTTTGATCGAACCACCGAAGCCTCAAGCTGGGAAACCTCGATAGCAATCTGGTAGTTCCTCTGCTCCATCTGGCTCCGAGCTTCGTTCCTGCTCTTGATGGCAGCGTCACGCTGCTTCAAAACCTCCTCCATGAGCTCCTCGGTCCTCTTGCAAAACCCATGGCAGATCGCTGCGAGGCCGGTGTACTTGGACGATCTTGGAAATCCTCCCGTAAATCCCTTGTTGTCTCCGACCAGACCCGTGAGCTTCTCCGCCCCAGCGATCAACAGCTTAGCCGACGTCTCGATCTCCGTCCTGGCCTTGCTCGCATCCTCCCTCTGCCTCGAAATATTTTCCAACTGCCTCTGTGCATCGTCCCGCTGCTTCACTACCTGTTCCAGCCTCTCGGAGGAATCCGCCAGGGCTTTCCTCAGCTCATTCTCGCCCTCCAGATGCCGATCCAGCTCCTTCTTGAGGAGCACATACCTCGCATCGCTATCCTCCACCGGATCGGCCGCCTGAGATCTCGACGGCACCACTACCGGCGCGGCCTCCAGATCGTCGTCCTCGAAATCGCTCAGCGCAGCTCCGTCATCGTCCATTTGGGACATTTTCGCTCAAACCCTAGAGCTCTACAGAAACATGCTTCTTAAGTAGAAGCATATTCTAGAAATAGCATATTCGCTTTTTTAAAGTTTAGGGCTAGAGCTCCTAGAATGTGGGATAGTAGTTTTCCAGGCAAATCCCTTCGCTTCTCGTGACGTCCTCTTGCTTGCGAGGGTAGTACTCGTCTTTGGGCTTTGTTCTCGCCTCGATATCCCATCCAATTTCCTGGCTCTCGGTGAGAGGGTATTGGAGCACGTCCACTGGAGCGAAATTGTTGCGAATGTGTTTCACTTTGAGCCCTGCGATCTGCGAACCAAGAGAACTTCCATCAAGATCCAGAGAGGAAACGATAGTTTTCGCACCGCAGCACTGGACTTTCTCTTTGGAATCTCATAATCACCACCTGTTTGGGACATTCCATTCCATTCATACGAGAAAGAGAAAATGGTGATCTCTGTTCTTACCGCAGGCTCTTCCTTTGCATTTGTCTTGGGCTGCAGCGTCAGCCTCACCTTGAATCCCAAAAACGTTTCACGATGGATTCTTTCGTCTCATGGATTCATACCTTGAGCATGGTGGAATCTCTTCATACAAAACTCAAACTCTCCCAAGCTTATGTTCCCAATATTGAGTCGAAAGTGTCTACACTAGAAACAAGCATGCTTTTACACGAGCAAACCACATTTCGAGGAAAAGACCTTACTCTACCATAGACTGCGCCTCTTGATCATCCAGTTTTCTACCCAGAGCTTTCTCAATCACCTGTGGAACGTTAACTCGTCTCACTTGCTGCGACAGATTCTCGGTCTCTTGGCGCTCCTGGAACGCCTCAATGAAGCGATACAGTGGCGTCTCGGCAATGCCCTTTCGGGGCTTTTGGTCACATCGAGAGCAATGCTCCTTGGAACTACAAGCAAACAGGTCTGGAGGTCCAAGTCGAGTGACACCAAAGAAGTTCGGCATTTTCTTGCTTTAGAAACGTGAGCAAGACTGTGATACCACAAGTCACACTGCTATGACATGTTATAACCCGGTTGATGTGGCAATATTGTAATATGAAGATTTGGCTATCCATATTCATAAACCAGTTTTGTTTGAGTGTAAATTCTGAAAGTGTAACACAATCTGGTTGGGGCTTGCAATAACTTTCTGACCATAACGATTTAATATGAAATGCTCCATAAAGCCCTAATCAACACTTATCCTATATGTTCTTGAGCTCCAAATTGATATCTTACCATAGTAGAAAACGGCAGTCATCTTACATTAAGAGTATTTGATTTGAAGTACCAAAGACTCCAACTTCTGGGTCTGTGATAAATATAAAATGATAAGATGTCCCGTGTAGATTCAGCTTGGGGCAAAACAAGATTGGCAAGTATTTGTATGTATTAATCTAGATTTAAACTGAACATAGCTAATTTTCAGAGTGAATAAATGTGTAGTGTGTATTTTGAGCCTTCTGTTTTTTAACTGTTTCGTTTCTCTGTATGAAGAATGAATTTGATTCCATCATATTTGTCGCAACTAGCCATGTTTCCTTTTGTTTGTTCTGTGTGTTTGAGTTTGTGCTACTAATTACGTTGAAGGTGGTGTGGACCTTTGACAATGATGTTTTAATTCACGGTCCCATTCTCACCGTTTGCAGTGCAACGAAAGGATCAAAATGGCCACTATAACAATAGAACTTTTGGGAAGCCGGTCGTTGTTTTTGTCTGGAACTATATAATATTATAATTCACAACCACCGTTAGAATGATGCAGTGTTCCTGGCTTTATAAAAATATACAAAAAAAAAAAAGGGTAATGGAATTAAAAAGAAAAGACTGTAGAACGACAAAGCGGCTGCCTTCCTGACATGCGTACATACGTCGCAACGCTCTTGGAATAATACCCGATAACATCGTCTTTTCTTTGGTGGCATTCGGCTTCCGTGTCACAGTCCGAGTGATTGCTTGCACTCCGATACCAAAGCTTTCAAAGCGTTGGTGGACTGAATGATATAGATCTATCATCCTACTGGAACTCTAGGATCACTTTCCAGCTCGATCCATCAATCTAGTTCTTTGGCATCCATCCATTTGCATAGAGTTATCATCCATCATGGAACTCCGGGTGATCACAACACTAGTGCTAGCATTGTGGGTTTCTGGAGCTTTCAGGCATGGCTCCGGAGCTTCTCCTCGTGGGTCCTGGGAATTGCTCGTCGAAAACTCCGGTGTATCAGCCATGCATATGCTCGTCTCACACACCAACAAAGTTCTCATATTCGACAGGACGGACTACGGACCCTCGGCGATAAGGCTCCCGCACGGACGATGCCGGAACGATTCCTCGGATCTCGCGCTCAAGATCGACTGCTGGGCTCACTCGGTGGAGCTCCAAATTCCCACTCGCAACATTCGTCCCCTGGAAGTTCTTACAGATACCTGGTGCTCCTCGGGGGCGTTTCGAGCCGATGGTACGTTCACTCAAACAGGGGGATGGAACGATGGCGCTAGAGTCGTCCGCCACTACAACTTTTGCGAGGATTGCAACTGGACCGAGCAGCCGGGAGGCCTCCAGAGGCCTCGATGGTACGCCTCGAACCAGATTCTTCCGGATAATCGCGTTATAGTCGTCGGTGGTCGAGTGGCATTCAGCTATGAATTCGTCCCTGGAGATGGTCACCTCTACAGCCTTCCGTTTCTTCGCTCGACCAGCGATGAGCGATCCGAGAACAATCTCTATCCCTTCTTGCACCTCCTCCCGGACGGGAACCTGTTCGTCTTTGCAAACTCCGAGTCGATTCTTCTCGACTACAAGAACAACAAGGTCGTCCGGTCCTACCCGAGTCTACCAGGCGGCGCGAGGAACTATCCAGCGTCGGGATCCTCGGTCATGCTCCCGCTGCTCGCCTCGCAGAGATTCCAGCGCGTGGAGGTGCTGATCTGTGGTGGAGCTTCAAAGACGGCTTATAAGCAAGCATCGTCGGGGTCGTTCGAGACTGCTCTAAAAACTTGTGGGAGAATGGTGGTGACGGACAATAACCCAAGTTGGATATTGGAAGAGATGCCACTTCCAAGGGTCATGGGCGACATGGTAAACTTACCAACCGGAGAAGTTCTCATTATCAACGGGGCTCAACAAGGCACCGCCGGATGGAGATTCGCGAGAAACCCAGCTTTGACACCACTCTTGTATTCTCCCTCCTCAACTTCGTCATCCAAGTTCACCACTCTAGCTTCCGCAAGTATCCCACGCATGTACCACTCCACAGCGATTTTGCTACCGGATACCAGAGTTCTCGTGGCCGGGAGCAATCCAAACGTTGGCTATGACTTTAGCGAAGTTTTGTTCCCCACGGAGCTGAGGATCGAAGCTTTCAGCCCTCCATACTTGGACTCGTATTTCGATGGTGTGAGAGCTGAAATAAGTTCCATGTCCAAGGTGGTGATTGGATACAACTCTCAGATCACGATCGAGTTCTCGGTCTCGGTATTGGGCGACATGGAAGCTACTTTATATGCTCCAGCCTTTGCGACACACGCGTATTCCATGAATCAGAGGCTGCTCAAGCTGGAATCGAGCTCGCCAGTACTTGATGAGAATTCTGGATACTATACGTTCGTAGTACGAGCGCCTCCTACAAAAACAATAGCCCCTCCGGGGTATTATATGCTTTTCATTGTCAATAGTGGAGTCCCCAGCACAGGGAAATGGATACAAATGCTCTAGTCTATAGGCAATTTTTATTCTTTCACATGAATTTTACAAGGGATTCCACACAGAAAGACTTTGGAGGTTTCCTAGTGGCGGACGAAATCTACTAGGAATAGTAGTGACACTAAAACTTTGTGAAACGTTCGTCGGGGCTTCTTCTCAACGCTTTGACTTGTGTTGTCTGGATCCTAAATCAATAAAAAAGGCAGTAGCGTCATAGTGCATGAAATCTTTCACTGACTTTACTGCATCTATTTCACCAGGTTGCTCCATGCAGAGGGTAGTCCATGCTACATTCCTTCGGAAAATATTATATCTGCCTTATTTTCTTTGAAACTATAATCAAACATAAATAATAATAATAATAATAGAATTAAAAATAATAATCAACAATAACCATACTAAGCTTAGCATTTGGTTTTGCTTGCCCAAGATTGAACATTTGGCTTCCCATATTTATAAACAACCAAATTACAGTCTTGTTCAAGTGCCAATTCTGAGGGTGCAACACAATTTGGTTGGGGCTTGCAATAACTACTACTTGACCATAATGATTCAATATCAAATGCTCCATAAAGCACTAAATTTCCATCCTCTTGCATCCTAAAAACACAATCAAAACTCATCCCATATGTTTTTGAGTCCCAGATTGATATTTTACCAAAATATAATACAGCATTACAGTCTTCTTGCATTATAAAAATAATTGATTTCAAGAAAAATACTAGCCATTGACCAGGCCACCTGGTTGCTAGAATCATATTTTTGTATCCACTGAAAAGTGTAAAATCCTCTGGATTGCAAGAAAAATAAGACCCTGTAGCTATTATATTTTCATTTGATGGGGCCATTGGACGTGAGTGGTATCCTCTTACAACATATGCTAAACCAAAGACTCCAACTTCTGGGTCTGCAATAAATATAAAATAATAAGATGCACGTGTAGATAGTGCTTGGGGTAAAACTAATTTTGCCACTCTATCTATCACTTTAATAACTTTGGTATTATTCACTCTTCCATTCTCATTAGGCCGACTACAATCTGTGGATGCTGAGAAAATGTAAAAATAGATATCAATTACACGATCGCTGCCCTCTTCTGTAATGCTGTTCTTGATTACTGTTTTTACAGGTGTTGATTCCGACTCATACAACTCAAAAATAGGAGACATACGTAGATGAAAGAATACACGATCAATATCTCCTCGAGTAAGTGCTCCAGAGGTTCCTTTAAATACAAAGACCATTTCTTTACCAGGAGCTATTACTAATGCCATAGGGAAAACAGTATAATAGATCAAGATGCAAGGCAGCAAAAACATTTTCAATATTGAGTGAACAAATATCAAGCATTTGTCAACCTGTTGGTTAGAGACAAGGCTCTTCTCCTTGAGGTCCAGAGTTCCTAGTTGGGCCAATGATCTTAAAACATGTAACTATGCTGGAAATAAAAATTAAACATCTTCTAAGTGTGCCATCTGTCCTATAGATATGTATAAACTGTTGTTTGATGTTCATTGCAAAAAGAAAATGTTATTGTTCCTTGCGTTTACAGTTCTGTATAAGTTAAGGAAAAGGAATAGTTTGGAAAGGACGACAACTTAGATGCAAGATCTCAAAGAAAATAAATGATGAAAACCTTCTAAGGCAGGCCAACAAACGAGAGATGGAGTCAACGCAGGACGAAATACATGCTTAAAAAAAGGTCCAACGTGATTGTCTTCCGTGTCCAAGGATGTAAAAGCACATTATATGAAACGAAAAAGAGAAAGAGAACTCGTAAATTACCGTGCGTGGGATGCTTGTGGAAGCTAGAGTGGTGAACTTAAGTTGAATGCAAGAGTAGTGTTAAAGCTGGGTTTCTCGCGCATCTCCATTCCGGCGGTACCTTGTTGAGCCCCGTTGATAATGAGAACTTCTCTGGTTGGCAAGTTTACCATGACCCTTGGAAGTGTCATTCAAGACTTCTCTAAAAACTTGCGGGAGTATTGGATAGCTCTTCGGGCCGTAGTAGGACACTGAGTTAAACAGAGTTTAGTAAGCGAATTTTCTATGATATTATAGAGAGAACTAGCTTAACCATCTACTTAAAAAAAAGGATATCAAATCTTGATACGCCCACATAGTTGGAAATAGCTTTATGACATTGGGTTATAGATAAAACTCACAGCTCGCTGCTCCACAAGAGTTCTCCATCTTCCTACATTTACATATGGCAAATCTGGTATTGTTAGTATAATCCTTAATCTACTTTGACCACTGACTGGAATAATCAAAGTAGATGCCCTAATCGCGAGAACCATGGAGAAGAGAGTAGCAGTGATTGGCGCTGGCGCGTCGGGTCTTGTAGCTGCTCGGGAGCTCCTGCGAGAGGGCCACAGCGTCGTGATCTTCGAGCAAGCCCGGCGAATCGGAGGTACATGGGTGTATGATCCTCCACCGCAAGAGTCTCACTCTAGATCATCAAATGTGGCCCGCAATCATTCATGCCACAGCAGCATCTATCAATCGCTGCGCACGAATTTGCCGCGGGAGGTCATGGGCTTCTTGGATTATCCTTTCGTGCCGCGCCGCTCGTCCAGGGATGCGAGGAGATTCCCCGGCCACGAGGAAGTCTTGGATTACCTCGAGAGCTTTACGGTGGAGTTTGGGCTCCATGGCTACGTGAGATTTAACTCCAAAGTCAAGTATGTTGGATTGGTGGAGAGCAATTGGATCGTCAAGAGCTCGAGCAGCGCTGGAAAGGAAGAAAAAGAGAGTGAGGAGGTGTTTGACGCGGTCGTGGTTTGTAATGGCCATTATTTCCAGCCAAGGGTCGCTCAAATTCCTGGTAAGTCTTCTCAAAACATCTAAGAACTTCATAGATAGAACGAAGAACTCTTTGTTTCTACAGGGATTGAGAAGTGGCCTGGAAAACAATACCACAGTCATACCTATCGCACTCCAGATCTTTTCAAAGACCAGGTTTGGATGATCAAACTAGTGATTTTTCAAACCTGGAAAGCTCTCCATCAGTTTCATTGTTTCACAAGGTGGTAGCAGTGATTGGAAATGGTCCAAGTGGCCAAGATTTGTGCAGCGACATTGCTGCTGATTGCAAGAAAGTTCACTGGTGTGCCAAGTTATGGAATTCTCCGGTAGAGTCACTTCAACAAGGGAAGATCCAAAGACACTTGATGGTAAGATCAAAGTTGCGTTGTTTTCGTCTTCTCTCTAAAGTTTCTACTCTCAGATATCAAAAGCTGACAAAGATGGACGATTGCATTTTATGGATGGAACATCAGCTGTTGTGGATGCTATCTTGCATTGCACTGGGTAATTTACGAGTTCTCCTTCTCTTTTTCGTTTCACATAATGTGCTTTTGCAGTTACTTATATGACTTCTCATTCTTGGATACCAAAAACTACGTTAAAGTGGAAGACAATCGCGTTGGACCTTTGTTTAAGCATGTCTTTCCTCCTGCGTTGGCTCCATCTCTCTCGTTTATTGGCCTGCCTTGGAAGGTTTTCATCGTTTATTTCTTCGAGCTCTTCCATCTAAGTTGTCGTCCTTTCCAGACTATCCCTTTTCCTTTGAGCGAGCTACAAGCTAAATGGATTTCTGCCGTGCTCAAAGGACGAGCTAGTTTACCACCGAAAGGAGAGATGGCGAACGACGTTGTGGGCTTTTACAGAACTCTCGAAGCTCAGAGAGTTCCAAATCGACACACACACCGGCTAGATCTCGAGATGGTTTGTTTTCTTTTTCTCTCTTCTTTAGTTTTTATCTCTTTTAGTTTCTAATGCCTACTGTTTCCATCTAGTTCGACTATGCTGAATGGCTAGCAAAGCAGTGTGGAGGAACTTGCCATGGCTTTGAGCCTTGGAGGAAGGAGCTCTTTCTAAGCACACGAGATAACAGGAAGCTCAATTCAGATAGCTATAGAGATGAATGGAGTGACAATGATTTGCATGAAAAGGTGGTAGGCGTCCTGGCTACCAGCTTTTTCATGCGTGAACAATAAAAATAACAATAACAATAACAATAATGTCTAAGAAACAATAAGAATAACAATGAAGGAATAATAGCAATAAGGTCTTTTCTTTTTCTTTGCAATGAACATAAAACAACAGATAAATATCCAGATGGCACACTTAGAAAATGTTCATTTAAGTTGGACCTTTAACCAAATAAGCAGAGTCTAGTGAGCAAAATTTCTATGATATACAAAGAATATAAACTTACAAAGCTGGAGACATGGTTGCTTCAGTGCTGGATCTTCTTCGAGAGTGGGCAGAGTCCAACTCCAAATCTACAACAAAATGTTCAAGAGTGATCAAGGGAGAACATATGATAACATCAATCTTTTTGTGAATATTTCCTGGGGGGAATTTTTAACACGTTTACGCACATTCCAGCACAGGTGCTGTTCTATACACCTGGAAAAGTATTTTTACATCATGCTTAGACGGAGTGAAACAAAACAGCAGTGTCAAGATTCTTAAATGCATACAAAGAGAAACTATTCGGTGCGCCGCAAGCACAAGGACGCCCTAGCAGCATCTTGAGCACCTTTCGATGTTCGGTAAAAAAAAGGATATAGAAAAGAGCAAAGTAGGATCAAATCTGCTTTTTTACCTCGCACTACTACCCACTGGAAAACTGGCACCGTGATGGCAGCACTGAGCTCGCACGCCCACTTAGTTGGATGAAATAGCTTTTAAAACTATATCACATTGGATCAAACATGTTATAGATAAAATCATTGATACCGTTTCTGGAGCTCCGGGAGGCATGATGAACCTCACGAACAAGAAGCTCCACAGGAGTCCTTCCTCGAAGAACACCTTGGGATACATCCGAAAATCCATCATCTCCCGTCTTGGTACTAGCTCTTCCTGCATTTTACATACAAGAACAATGTAAGAGGGATATGAATACTCTCAAAGATTGAATCTTTGATAGTTTCAATTGGGATTCAAGTTACTCGGGTGGCTTGGCTGAGGTACCAATGCTAGTTTGACTTGGAATAATCAAAGTAGATGCTAATAGTGAGAACCAAAGTAGCAGTGATTGGCGCTGGTGCGTCCGGGAGCTCCTGCGAGAGGACCACAGCGTCGTGATCTTCGAACAAGCCCGACGAATCGGAGGTACATGGGTATATGATCCTCCACCAAGAGAATCACTCTCAGCAGCATCTATGAATCCCTGCGCACGAATTTGCCGCGGGAGGTCGCTTCTTGGGGATCTGAATAGAGAGAAAGAGTTCTTCTCTCTATTTATGAAAGTTATTCGTTGCTTTGGAAAAACTTACCAGGAATTTGAACAACTCTTGGCTGGAAATAGTGACCATTGCAAACCACGACCGCGTCGAACACCTCCTCACTCTCTTTTCTTCCTGCTCGAGCTCTTGACTATCCAATTGCTCTCCACCAATCCAACATACTTGACTTTGGAGTTAAACCTCACGTCGCCAAGCCCAAACTCCACCGCGAAGCTCTTGAGGTACCCGGGAATCTCCTCGCATCCCTGGACGAGCGGCGAGGCACGAAGGGATAATCGGTCAACCACCCCACCGCACCAGCGGCCGCGATTGCCCCGCTTAACCGCCACTTAATCGAGTTTGGATGATCAAACTAGTGATTTTTCAAACCTGGAAAGCTCTCCATCAGTTTCATTGTTTCACAAGGATTGGAAATGGCCCAAGCGGTCAAGATTTGTGCAGTGCTTGCAACCAAGTTCACTGGTGTTGCAAGTCATGGAATTCCTTACCAGAGCCACTTCAACAAGGGTAGATCCAAAGACACTTGATGGTGAGCTCAAAGTTTCGTTTCTTCTTCTTCTCGTATTTCTCTAACATTTCTTCTTTTAGATATCCTAAGATGGACGATTGCATTTTATGGATGGAATGTCAGCTGTTATGTGTACCACTCCACAGTTTTACTACTGGATACCAGTTTTCGTGGCCGGGAGCAATCCAAACGTTGGCTATAACTTTAGCGGAGTTTTGTTCCCATGGAGCTGAGGATCGAAGCTTTCAGCCCTGATACTTGGAATCGTATTTCGATGGTGTGAGAGCTGAGATAAGTTCCATCTCCAAGTTGGATACAACTTTCAGATCATGATCGAGTTCTTGCTTTCGGTATTGGGTGACACGGAAGCATGCTCCAGCTTTTGCGACACACGCGTGTTCCATGAATCGGCTGCGAGTTGATGAGAATTCTGGATACTATATGTTCGTAGTACGAGCGCGTCCTACAAAAACAATAGCCCTCCGGGTATTACATGCTTTTCGTTGTCAATAGTGGAGTCCGAGCACACGGTTCCAAATGGATACAAATGCTCTAGTCTATAGGCAATTCTTATGCTGTCACATGAGTACAAAAAAAATTCAAAGAGCGTTGGAGGTTTCCTAGTGGTGGACGAAATCTACTAGGAATAGTAGTCACACTAAAACAAAAGGTCTAAAACACTTCGTGAAACATATAAAAATTAATCATGTGGAACTTGATGAGCTTGTTCTCAACGTTTCCTACTGGATTCTAAATCAATAAAACATTCCAGTAGCGTTCCCTGCACTATGAAATCTTTCCCGAATTCACTGTATCTATTTCATGTTACATTCCGTCTGAAATATTATATCTCGTGGTAATCACAAGTCCTTATTTCTTTTAAATCTGGTTTGGCGTAAAATAATACTAATAATAATAGGAATAATGGAAATAATAATCAACAAAAACGAACATTTGGCATCCCATATTAAAATTACAATCTTGTTGGTTCGGGTTTGCAATAACTATTACTTGACCATAATGATTCAATATCAAATGCTGTATAAAGCACCAAATTCCATTTCTTGCATCCTAAGAACACAATCAGAATGCATCTTTGAGTCCTAGGTTGATATTCTACCAAAATAATACAACATTAAAGTCTTGATTTTTTTGCAATTCATTTAAAAAAACCCTAAATATAAACAAATAAAATAATTGAAATTGAAAAAAAAAATTGAAATCACAAATTGAAAAAACCCATTATTAATTACGAGGAAGTGTGTCATCTGTCATCTACTACTATAAGGAGCAAATGCCGAACTTTGTGGGCCGCCGGATCTGGCCAATCGGGGCCGTCGGATGTGGGGTAAACTGGTAAATATCGGTTTCTTACCACACGTCCTTTTGAAATATTTTTGTGAGGTTATGGGCTGGCCAGTGGGCGCGCGGCATGGCCCCGGCCAGGGGAGGAGGTGTGAGCGACACCCGTCTGCTTGCCTGGTAAAGCTCTCTTTTTTTCACCACGGCTCCTCCCAACCACGGGGTTTCCAGGGGAAGCGGGAGAGGGGGCACTGCTGCCCAGCAGCAACCAAGGACAGGGGATCGCTCGGCAATGCTGCATTCCCTTTTCCAGCCAGCAGAAGGAGCCCAAATCGTCCGAGCAGGATTTTGGCGACGAGCAGCTGCAATGGCGTGGCCAGAGGCATCGACAGGGAAGCAGCGGCCAGGGATTTTGCTGGAATGGATGGCGAGCAAGGGCGTTGCAGAGCCTGGAGGTGTGGAGGTGAGGCACGGGAATTCCTATTTTTGATCCAGCAGGGGATTCTCTTTCATCATGTACAGAAGTGTTGAGGCCCCGAGGAAAGCCATCGATGATCCCAACAAGACAATAGGGGTAAGCTTACCCAAACATACTGTGGTTTTTACTGACGAGTCTATTCTTCCAGGGAATGCACGTAATTGTAAAGTGAGCGGCAGATGGTCGGCTCCAGAGCACGCGACGAGCAAGTGGTATATCGTTCCATCACTCACGCACACAACACACACAACAGTGGTGCGATGGGACAAGGAGCACAAACTCATGCAGTAAGCAAAGCATTATCACTTCACTTGATAACACATGCTTTGTTTTATTCGCTAAACAGGTCCCCGAAAAGCTTGGCAGCTGCTTTGCTCGATTTTTTCTCGCAAAGACTTTTGGATGAGAGTTGAGCGAGCGAGCCATGTTCAAGACGACAACGAGCCAATCATGCCCTGCAAGCTTTGACTGCTTACTTCCGTCTTGCAACCATCTTCGTTCCATACAAGAAGCATTCTCTCGGCTGGGGGACTGCGAGGAAAATAATTCACACAACCAAGTAAGCAGTAATGCCTGGGCCACCTGCAATAATTTTGTGAGATAGATCCCTGTGGCCGAATGGAATCGGAGTTTAGTGTTCTTGTCCACAACGAATTGGTGGCCACATATTCCCATGGTAGTTTCTCTCTTCCTTTTTCATGTCTTCTTTGTTCGTATTTTTTATAATTTCGTTTTGTGGCAGTACCGATGCACCTTTATTTGTTTCAGGTTTTGGAGTGACTCTTCCAAGCAAGCAAGCAAGCGATGGACTGGTGGATATGGCTGCCAAACTCGCCGAGGGAGTGAGCAGGATGGACAGACACTTCATGGTGATGGAGATTCATTGGCAATCCTCACAGCTTCGTTACGTCTTGGGGTCTGTGAAGCTGGAAAAGAAGAAAGAGTGGAAATCTGCTACTCCATGCATATGATGTTGACAAGAGCTTGGAAGATTTCCAATGCTTGGAGATGATCCAACGGCCAGCGAGGCTCCATGTTCCCAGGGTTTTCTTCTCTTGGGCCGCCACACGACGGGATGATCCTCCATTTGAGCTCGTAGATCTGAGGCGCTGTGCTACTCCACAAATTCCCGGGCTGATCAATTGGAGTGTGTGCCTTGCAGATCCCAATTTGGTGGAGGAAACATGGCGCTCGCAGTGAGGTAGCAAAAATGTAAGTCTTGCAAGAAGACACTGTATCAAGTAACACACATCAATCTGTTCTTTTGGCAACACCCGATTGCATAGAAATGCCTGTCCATACCCCTCAGTAAAAATCTTTTGCTTTCTATCTGCCCTAATAATTGATCTCCATTTCCAACGTTTAAGACACTAACTACCACAAGCATACATATAGCTTTTACAACAGTAATATCAAGAGGATACTCTGTATCGACATCAAACAAATCTTAATAATCACATTAAACAGCAGTCAATTTCCAATTCCTATTTGCCCCGTTCACCTTAGATTTGCAGCACACTTGCTAGCAATTACCTATATAATGATACATCTGTTTTGACAATGAATATAGGTCCCTTATCATATATTTGTAAGTATTGTCATGCCTCACACTTTGCCGATGAGAACAAGTTTATTTGTTGCTAGAGTGGATAGGTCTACCTGCCTCCAATACTTCCATTACCACCTTTTCTGTATTCTGTATATAACTCATATAAACACTCTAATTTCAAGAGTAATATAAGACAATGTAATAATGCATTTGCTTTCGCATCTATGGGAGCTAGCATTGATACTTTTACGGGTCATGGTCCATACTGCTATAGAAATTCATGGACAAATCTATCACAAAATTATGCTATAACATCCTTCAATACATCAAAATCCAAGTTACAGTCAATTGTATATGCTAGATTCCAATGAGGCTACTGATATTAGAAAACAAAACCCTTTTAACATTAACTGTGATTATAATTTACTGCTTCAACTAGATATGATACTTTGACATATTAATCCACATGCACAAGCTTTTAGAATGATGTATGAATTGGAATGAGAAAATATTTCAAGAACTTATTTATGGTAGCAATTTACATGGAGTATATATGCTCATTAAAAATGAAGGCACAGACCATCGTCGATATAATACTCCACAAACTAATGATGTTGCAATAGTTTTCCAAAGTGAAGATGGTATGCCACCTTTTGACTGTGAAATATGCATTCATCCAAAATCATCAGAACCACAACATATATCTATTTTAAATGCTAATTGTGATCTTATGGTTTATCCATTGCTTTTTCCACATGAAGATAGAGCTTGGCATGACAAGCTTTCTTCTAACAAGCATGTAACACTCCTTCAATATTATATATATCGTTTATCCAAAAGAGATTCAACATTATCAACCTCTACAGTTACATATGACCAAATTTTACATATTGGAAAACTCACCCAACAATATATTATAGATGCCTATGTTAAAATTGAAATCAATATTATAGATCTAATCAAAAAAATATAAGAGTTGATTTTTATACAGGTTTAATGGATTATGTTGTTGGCAAAGCTGCTAATATAAATGCTCAATCAGGAAAAATTGTTATTTTACCTTTTACTTTTACAGGAAGCCCAAGAGCTATGCAACAAAATTACCAAGATGTTATGGCAATTGTAACAAAATACTCAAAACTTGATATTTTCATAACTTTCACTTGCAACCTTAAATAGCTTCAGATATTATAAAATCTACACCCTAATGAAGGATCTGAACACCGACCTGATTTAGTTGCTAGGGTTTTTAACATGAAGCTAAAATATTTTCTTCATGATATTACACAAAATAATATCTTTGGAAGATGTATTGCATTTATATGTGTCATTGAGTTCCAAAAAAAAGGTTTGCCACATTGTCATTTCTTAGGCATATTATACAATGAAAGTAAAATTAAAGACCGTGACACTATTGACCAATATGTATCTGCTCAATTACTTGACCTTTTATCAAAGCCCGAATTATTTGAAATAATCACATCACATATGATATATAGTCCATGTGGATTACTAAATCCTCAAAGTCCATGTATGGAAAATAAAGAATGCTCCAAAAACTATCCCAAAAACTTCAATGACGGAACTACATATTGTGTCGATGGGTACCCAGAATATTTTAAGCCAAACAATAGTCACACCTTCCTTAAAAATGATATTCCAATTGATAACAGATGGATTGTCCCATATAATAAATATTTATGTAAAAAATACAAAGCCCATATAAATGTAGAAATATGTGCATCAATTAAAAGTATTAAGTATCTTTTTCAATATGTTTATAAAGGATATAATTGTGCAACCATTGAAATCCAAACAGCTACTCAATCTGAAAATATATTAAATTGTGATGAAATCACAAATTTTATAAATACCCGATACATTTCAACATCGGAAGTTATTTGGAGGATATTTAGATTTAAAATGCATGAACATTCACACCCTATAATACGTCTACCCGTACATCTTCCTGACTTCCAAAATATGTATTTTACAAAAGGCTCGGAGCACAATGCCTTGCAAAGAGCAGCACATAATGGAACAATGCTAACAAAATGGTTTGAACTCAATATTTATTATCCGAATGCAAGACAATATACCTTTGTTGAAATACCTTTACATTATGTTTTCAATAAATTTGCTAATGTATGGTAATGTTGAGAAAAAAAAAAGTTATTCCTTGACTATACTCAGTATCTCCTCTAAATACTGAGTTGTACCACTTATATAATATTCTTCTTCATAAAAGAGGTGTGACATCCTTCGACAATATTAAAATAATTAATGATATAACTTACTAAAGCTTTTAATAAGTTGCTATTGCTATGGGTCTTCTTGATGATGATAATGAGTGGTAACTGTTTACAAGAATCATGCAATTTTCAAATGCCTACACAATTGCATCAACTTTTTACTTTCATATATATTTTTTGCAATCCACAAGACCCATTATATCTTTAGGATATTTTTAAGGATCAGCTCTCTGAAGATTTTGGGAGAACAAATATTGTATGCCAATATAAACTTGCTTTAATAGACATTAACTCAAGAATGAAAATACATAGTAAAACAAACCAATTATACAACTTACCTATCCCAATCCTAAATACCTCTATTCAACCAATACTAAACTACAACCATTCATATATAAAAATTTACCATCATATTAGAAACATGAATGTTGAACAATTAGCTATATTTAATTAAATTGTTACCATTGTCAAGTGCCCGACCGATACCAACCGTTTTATTTTTATTGATAGCCCTGGCGGTATTGACAAAACATATTTATTAAGTACAATGGTAAAATATTTTGAGTTCTACAATAAAAAAATGGTTTGTATGGCATTGCACATTACTACACAATGGACAAATGTCCCATGCAACCTTTAAGTTACCAGTTATAATTAATGATACATCTGTTTTTGGTTTAACACCTAATAATAGTGCCAGCAGATTTATGAAAGCAATACAAGTGCTTATTTGGGATGAAATTAATATGGTTTATACACTTGCCTTTTCAGCTATCGACCGCTACCTACGAGACTTGAAACGAAACAATTCTCCATTCGATGGCATTGTTATTGTTACAAGTGGTGACTTCTGTCAAACATTACCAGTTGTCCCACACAATCATTAAGCATAAATTGTTTCCACATTTATAAGAATGAATAGTCTATGAAATCTATTTAGAAAGTTCCAATTGCAAACAAATATGCAGCTTGGCCCCAAGTTCCCAGACTGGGCAGAATAGCTATTGAAAGTTAGTGATGGAAATAATTACACACAAAACCCTATTTTACCACTTGATTTTATCCTTTTTCCTTCAGAACTAATTAGAAGTACCTTTATTACTAATTTCGTATTCCTATGTATCGAAGACATTTTAAATGTTCAAATTGCAGCAAATAGAGCCATTTTAACACCTTTCAATGATGATACATTTCCAATTAACAACAACATCATCTCTCAATTACCAGGTCCACCTCAAATTTATATTAGCATTGACTTTGTTGATGTTGAACACTTTGAAGATTTCCCAATTGAATTTCTAAACTCTATTACTCCCTCTGGACTACCACCACACAAATTAATACTAAAAGAAGGTTGTATAGTTATTCTTCTGAGAAATATGTCTCCAATAATTGGATTATGCTATGGGCAGCTTTATGTTGCACTCTCAAGATGCATATCACCACAACAACTTGCAATTCAAGTTGACACAACTCACACAAGGTTGTTTAATTCCATTCAATTCATCAACATTCACCATCAATATTGTATATAAAGAAGCTTTATATTAACTAACTCCTATCCTACTACACCTTAAAACATAAAAACAAACTATAATAAACTTTGTTTATGTTTTAACTTTCTCTATGGCCCAATGGATAGCAATGGACTAGTGCTAGAGATGGAGGAATCATCTCACAAGGAAATTGTGAAATGTGAGCAAATTTTGTCACAAAGATATTGGTGAGTTTGAGAGGCTTTGCCAACTACCCAGCACTGGCTGGGCAAATACTAGTCTATAATAATAAGAATGAAGAACCCACACCCCCGCAGCCGTCCGATCCCAGGCCCAGGGCAGCCTCAGAAGCCATGGTTCTCGGCAAGGGGAGGTTAGCCCAGGCTCAGGCCAGGGCCGGTGGCCATGGTTAGTAGGAATATCGGCTCAATGTTGTGGTGGCCAATGGGCGGGATGCACGCGTGGCCAGGAAGGGAAGAGGGCGTGGTGACAGGTGTTATGCCATGCACTCCTAGGGCTCCATGGCTGCTCTGGTCGGACATGGTTGTGTGGGCATTCCCGTGAGAGCCTGTGCGTGGTAAGTAACAGGGGTGAGTAGAATGGTGGTTGGGCACACAATCCAGGCTCCTCTCGGGATCAACTCAAGACTGTGAGAGGCAAATTGGCTCATCTTCAACTCAGCAAAGCTTTGATCCCTGTTCTCCACTGCCTCACGAGCTCTTTGGCCTACAGGAAAGCAATTATCAAGGACACTCCCTCTTCATCCCCGGATTCTCTCGAGGAATCCCTTGCTGCTGGGCCTGGTGAGGGATTTTTGTTTCAGCACATGCTCGGGATCAATTCCGTTTGTAGGAACTAGGTGTTTCGAGTTGACGTAAGGCTGTCAAGTGGCTGCATGTCGCGCATGTGATTTCGGGTATCAAAAGTTACCTGTCGACCAGTCCTTACGGACACTCTTACCTTACTGCCACGATGGCAGGAGGTCGGTATTGCTGGTTCCTTTTATCAGCCCCTCTTGTTTAAGTGTTAGTAAATTGGATTTTGCATCTGTACTTGGCCGGATGAGCACAAGGACGGAATTCCTAAGTGTCTATTCAGCCAAGTATACTTGGCCTGGCTTTTTAGTTCTCTTTTGCTCTGTCTTGCACTGGCTTGACAAGAACCCTCGCGTATTGAGATTGGTCCCTCAATATTGCTACATGATAGCTTACCGTGTCTGCCAAACACCCTCGCTATCATGCCCTTTGTGTTATTCTAATTTCGGTCCCAAATGCTATTTATGGAAAGTGTCTAGATTTGCTTATTTGGTATATCTACGGAATGTAGAGATTGTCCTGAACACAATGGTGTTCGTCCCGTGTCCAAATTCACAATCTAAGGACATTCCATATTTAGTAAGTTTTGAGCTTGTCCCAGAGACTAACTCCTGATACTAAGGGAGGCTTGGGGTGAAAGCCCAAAGCGTGTGTTCCTCAAGGGGGGGGGCGGGGGGCTGTGGGGGGTTCCAAATGTATAGTAGGGATAGTGGGTAGGTCGGGCATGGCCGACCAACCTGAGGCATAGTCTAGCTCCCGCTTGCATGCCTGTCCTTGTTTTGCGTCCGGTTTGGGTCTAAGCCCAAGCTCCATTCCATGCTAGTTGGTGGAGTACCCATGTCCTCGCGTTAGGCCACCGGTATGCCGAAATAGCGCCAGACTCCATTTGGCTCCGTTTTGCATGTTGGTCCTGGCATTGGGATGCTGGTTACTCTAGGACTGTTCTAAGTCGCTCCGGGCTCCTGTCCCTTCGCTCCTTGGGCTTTATGCTTGGGAGTTGCTCCGTGGTTCGGTTCCATCACTCCTTGGCTCTATGCTTGGGAGTTTGGCACCGTTCCTTTATTCAGTGGCCCAAGGCCCTGAACCTCGGGTTCTTATGGACACGTGGCATGTGACACGTGGCATCTGTCACGTGGCACAAAGAGGGTTTAGGTTCCGCTTCGTGGTGTTATCCTATGGTAAATCACCATAGGATAAAGGGTCAAAACCACGTGCGCTACATTTGGTATCAGAGAGTGAGTCTCAGCGAGTACTATACAATGAGATTGGGCAACTAGTCTCGTTGCATACGCAAAGATGAAAACGATGATCCGAGTGGGTACACGTTTGGTGCAAAGGGTTCATATTTGTTCCTTGGGTATGGTTTTGGTTACCTTTTGTACCTAACAATGTGAGCTTGCTCTTGGGCTCATAGGATGGATTTGAGATGCTCCGTTAGCACGAGTTTGAGCTTGGGCTCATGAGTGAGGCGCATTAGCAACTTGAGGTTACACTTTGAGTTGGCAGGATTAATGTTAGCCTATCGGTGGTTCCATGAGTTGTTCCATGTACCGTGAGTGAAAGCAAACCTTCCCTAGGTTTGCTATGAGTGGCAAATAGGCTGGTTCGTAACTGTTTAGCACGGCACTAGTGGATCCTTCTTAGGCATGGTTACAAGTGGATCAGTCAAGACTGTAGGGATTAGTCTATTGGTTCAAGTAATCATTGCTGTGCTCTCTCATAAACTTTTCTTGGATTGGACTGAAGGCAGTGCGAAAGCAAGCTTGAGGTGTAGTCAAAAGATAAGACTGAAAAGAGAGTCGTCGGGGACGAAGGATCAAACACGTAAATCATCTTCTCTTCTTGGAGAGATGATTTGCAACGAGGGGTGACTCATTGCTCATGTTCACATCATGCAATCAAGAGTCCCTATCTTGATGCATGTTGGAGATGATGGTCTTACAAGTGGTGAGTTATAGGATGGATAGCGGTGAAACACTAAACCATTGTGTCTAGGCTCACTATTGGAAGACTTGGGTTACAATGCTCAATTCTTTTCCGGGGAACCTAGCTATTGCTCCTTGAGTAGCTTGGTGTTGGGTTAAGTTTTGAGTTTGGTCGGAAAGAGAGTGGCATAAGTTTGTCTGTGTTGTGAACAAAAGTTAGTGGTGTTAGGTGTTGTAAATCTCTATCGGTGGAGTGTGGCATTTATGTAGCATTTTGTCGAATCGAGTTTGCACTTGATACTCACATAAACCTTTAAAGTAATGACATAAACATCGCTTGTGGTGTTGCTCAATTGATGATCAAGTCATTATGATTTCTATATCATATCCATGTGATAATGAGCAATGTGTTTATGAAGTTGCTTAGTTAAGCGATGATCAACCCCAAAGTGGTTAATGGTGAAGCTAGTCTACTTGCATAAAGTAGCATTGTAGTAGCTTTGATTGGATTCTCGTTGGTGGTCCATTATGCTAAGCTTAAGTTGGTTCCTTGTTTCCTTGAGTTTGCCCACTAAGGTGTTGGAAAAGGGTTGTAGCATTTAGTTGCTATAGCTCATTAGTTGATCCGTTAACACTTGGAGTAGATTGTTGGATGGAGAAGTGTAGTTGGGGCATTGACATCACTAGCACTTGTGTTAGTGGAAGTGGTATTGTTATTTCGAGTGATGAGGAATTTTCCTTAAAGCTTGATTTTCTATGTCATTTTTCTTGTTAGTGTTTGGGCTTCACATTGGATCTTGAAGGTGGTTGAAGAAGAGTGTTAGTGCAATGTGGATATCCGAAGATGTGGTCTTCGTGATCAAGCCTTGGATGTTCCATTTGCATTTTTACGGATGTCGGTGTTGGATGTCGAAAAAATGGGCAAAAAGATATTCAAGGCTTAAGCATACTATAGGTCATGAGAATTTGTGTTGAGGTGAACCTATGTGAAGCCTGTTAGTAGGAGGAAGTTGGTTGAGTCTTGAAAGTTTGCATTCCTAGACTGAGAGTCATTCTTTCTCTAGGATTGGAAAATTTTCCACAAATTTTCTTAGACTTTTCCAATGGCTGATCTGTTGGTCACTTTGCTCGAAAACCATTCCGTTTTCGTAAGCCAGTACAAACTAGTGAAGGGGTTGGAGTTAACTTTGGTTGGCTTACACCTTAGTAGATAGTTTATATGATGCAGCCCAAAAGGGATGCTAACTTTTGGGGCTAAGGCAATTGAGTTGGATAGAGTCTAGAGTTAGTGTAGAAAAGTGGCCGTTGCACTTTTCTAGAAAGGTGACCCTTGTGCCTTTTTTTTGTAGCGTTATGCTTGGTAGCAGGTTGCACTTTGCATTTCATTAGACTCTATGAGAGTAGTGAGCTCTCACTAATCTTGACTTGGTCTTGGTGGCCCTGCGCCTTGGCTGAGGATGGTGATGTCCAACTTAGTTGTTTGTAGTTGAGATGTTAGTACCCATACTATAGCTTTGTTTAAGTGGAGGTTGTGTACCGATATGGATCCATCTCATGGTCTTCACTTTAGTTTCAACTGAGTGTTGATCATGCATAGCTAGCCTCTTCAAGGCATGCTCAGAGCTATTAGCTAAATGCTTTGGTGAGCTTATTGTGGTTGAGTTGGATTTGAGTGGTCATTTGGTTTGTGCTTGTCTATGAACTTTTATCTCATATTTGGGGTATTACGTTCATGTTGGACAAGTGTGTAACTCAATGGCATGAGTTAATGTTTGGGTCTTTTAAAAGACAAGATAAGTGATTGTTGGTTGTTTTGCAACTAGTGATTGCTTGTAGACTTTGTCAAGGACTGTTAACATTTGTTTCACTTGATGATGATTTAGCAGTGATAGGTTTGCTTTACCGGATGTTGCATCATGATTTCTTCTTAGCATTGAAGTTAGTTCATGCGAGACTTGTGATCATTGTTAGGAAAGACTTGGCTATAGACTTCTTCGAGCTTTTGGTTCCTTGAGTTTTCATGCTTGTGGTCCATTTGTTAGAAGTTGTTGGGGAAGGCATTATGGCTCATTAGCTTCAATATTGAAGTTGGCTTTTGCATCTGGCAATCATTGGTGATGATTGACTATCATCTAGGAATTGATTATCCTTGTCAAAACGTTTTGCTTGATTATTGTTGGTCTGGAATTATTTGTTATTCTTCGGAATAGTAAATTCTTACTTGATGATGATTTGGCATATCTTTTTGATGGGATAATTGATGATCTTTCATGATGGCTAGTTATTCTCTTTGATAGCTTTTGGCTTTTCGCAATACCACATGTTCTTTGTGGTTTGCTCTGGATTGGTCTCTTGGGTTTGAAACATCAGTAGGATGTTGCTGACACTTGTTTAGGCAACTTGAGTTCCTTGGTATTGTTGGCTGGGATCTATTCAGATTGGCTTTTGTGATAGTTGGCAGGAATGAGTGTTTGTTGGTCTTACCGCATTCATTCTCTTTTGTTGATTGTTGCTTGAGTTAGTTTTGATAGATTTGGATGTTCTTTCCTTTGGGTAATACATTCGCGAGCATTTTGCTTGTCAGTCAATGATACTTTGTGTTCTTTGGATTATCTTTCGTAAGTTGTTTGGCATTCTATCTACAATCTTTAATAGTTAAACTTTATCATTGAGTTTACTTGATGATATACTTGCTATTGAATTTTGTTTGATGGTGAATTCTATATTTACCACTTATGATGATCTTGGTGGTTCCTACACTCTTATACTGGTTTATCGGGTGATAACTTGCTTGGAATACTTTTGTGTTCTAATCTAAGATATATTCACTGATAATTAAGTTTCTAAGATATCATTGTTTATGACTTTGATATTGTCCATCTATTGATCTTTGAGTTTGGGCCAGTATAGGCAGAATGGCTTCGGCACTTCGTGTGCATGTTGAAATCTCTAGTCATGGGGTAGCTACTGTCGACTGGTCACATCACTCGCCTCTCTGTCGATGTTCCTTATTCCATGAAAGGGCGTGATCGTGTAAACAACTCTAACTGCCTGTTTACAGTAGTCTATCTAAACCTTACCGACGGGTTTGGTTTTTTTGCTCAGGAGGGTTGGGGCCTCTGGCTTCTCTCTCTATGTCTCTGCGGGCAGGGCATATCACACTTTTGTAAGCTGGGTGACTCCCAGAGCAGCAAGGGTGGCTGACTCCGTTGGTCATTTCTTTGTCGGTGACGGCCGGAAGGTGTCTGAGCTGGTAGCGCATCCGCGTTAGACAAAGAGGTTGCCCCCTAACTCATTTAAGTTGGTGCATTTTTCACATAGTGTGAATACCGTGAACTTTTTCTAGAGTTGTTTCCTTGGCGGTATTCTAGACTCGAGTATGCATCGACTGTAAGCGACTAAATTTTCCATTTTACTTTAGTCACTTAACCACACCTCCGACCACTTGGAGGAGTCTCACTCACAACCTCCATAAGTCCTATTTCAGACTTGGGCTTGCTAGCCCTGAGAATGGCATCCCCGCCACTCAACCTATACACTTGATCCAAGTGCTCCACGTGTCCGATCCCATGACCGACACCCCAAGGCACCACTGACATCTCAGCCCGTTACGCTAAGGCCATGCCCCTTTACCTTGGTCACACCGGTGGACTAACACCACCTGCATCACAGTCCAATCTCTCAAGGACTGAGCCATCCATCCATGAGTGATCATTCCAGATCCACTCCTTAGCATCCTTAGGATGCCCACAGACATGGGGAATAGCCTTCCCCAATATCCCTTTTCCGGTCTTCACCAAGTCCCTTTCTACCCATGGCCGTGTTTGCCAACACTGCCACTAGATCGAGGCCCACAGGCCCGACCACTAAGTCCCATGGTCCTCTGGGACTTCCTCACCACTCGACTGTATCCTTGGTCACTACACTAGAGGATTACTCCTCCTCCTTTCCACAGTCTGGGCCTTTGGGACAACATTTCGGAACACCGTGGCCCTACGTGGGCCTCATGGGTACTCTCCTTGCCTTCTGCCTTTGGGTGCTCTAGCCATGGGCTTAGAGCGAGGTTCCGTTGAGCCACACCAGGTATCCAAGTAGGTAGTGCCACCCACACTTGGATTGGGAGCATCGGCCAGACGATCTCCCGGGGGAACTAGAGCCGGCTCTTGAACACTTCACCAAGCTACCCCGCTTGTTGGTCTGTGTTCACTCTAGTCTTGGACTTCCCAGTGGGCAGCTCATCACCCAACACTGGGTCCGGCCTTCCTGGGCCAAACTGGCCTTTCCTGGCCAAATTGGCTCCACTGTAGTCCTCCCCCTTACTATACTTTTGGAGCTCACCAAACCCCCCAGGGTCTGGGAGACGAACGCTTTGGGCTTTCACCCTCTCAGACTCGAATTCGGACTTGGACTTGGACTCGGGCTCGGTCTCGGCCTTGGCCCTTGTCTCGGTCTCGGTCCCGGTCTCGGTCTCGGTCTCGGTCTCGGTCTCGGTCCCGGTCTCGGTCTCGACCTCAGACTCCATCTCGGGTCCATCTCGGACTCCGTCTCAGTCCATCTCGGACTCCATCTCGGGTCTATCTCGGACTCCAACTCGGGTCCGCCTCGGACTCCATCTCGGACACTTCCATGTGTCATGTGTTGGTCCTTTTTGGGTCCCTTTTTGGAGCCTTTCTTATTGGTTGTCTCGTGCTTGCTCCTCGAGCACTTTGTTGGGAGTTCCACTCCCGCTTTCGACCTTCCAAGTCGGAGCTTTTAGTCCAAACGTGTTATGCTCGTTTGGCTTTCGCTTCGGCCACTACCACGTGGCACCCTTTCCGGCTCCACTTTGGGGCCTAGGGATTTTGTGTCTCATATCGACGAGGACGTCGATCTTCCCTAGGGGGGGAGAGTGTCGTGCATGTGACTTCGGGTATCGAAAGTTACCTGTCGACCAGTCCTTACGGACACTCTTACCTTACTGCCACGATGGCAGGAGGTCGGTATTAAGCTCTATTTCGTTAAAGTGGGATTTATTCAGTAAAATGGGACTAGGTACAAATTTTCAAGTATTTGAAAATGACGTGAAATTATATGTTTTTTGTCCAGGGGCTAGATATATCTGGGGCATGGTGACTAGCGCGGTGACTTTATGTCCAGACTGTGTCCATCTGGTTGTATAATAAATCTCATTGTCAAGGTGAACAAGCCGAATCTGAAGCTAAAGAAGAGCGATGGCATGCGCGCACACACTATTTGTTTGTTCATTGAGCGTGTGGTGAGCTTTCCAAGATGAACGTCATTCCTATTAGCCAGACATATAACTTAATGGTGAGAACATTTAGATATTATTCAATGTTATCTTTTTCTAATGAATCTAATTGTGAAGGTGTAGCAAGAGGCATTGTTAGTCTGGAGAAGTCATTTAACTCATTTGACCCTTAGTGTATTTTCATGAAACTAAATAACATTCATATTATTAAAGAATTTCTCTAGTACCTTTTTTTTACGACATAGAGGCTTGCATTTCTTTCAAAGGTGATTTAGTAAAAGGCCTGAGGGCATATGCCATTCTATTTCTCAGACTGGTATTAAGATATACTAGTGCAAAGGGAAAAAGGTATTTGGTGATCAAGTAAATGGCATGAGGGCACACGCCATTATAAGCCTAAGCGCTAGTGGACACCTCCTTTTTGGTACTCTCAGCGGTACTATCATCCTTCTCCGGGTCAGTTGTTTTGCTTTGGATTGTTGTCTCTGACGTTACTGGGGCGTTCTCGATAGTTGTTAATGTTGCCGTTTGTTCAGAAAAATGATCACCTGGAGTATAGTACGGGGAGTTTGGAAGACTTATATATTCTACATCTTCACCTATCTCCTTCTCCGTCTCCTTTTCTGCCTCACTTACAGATTTTGTGCTTGCCATGAGAACGCTCTTCACCCTAAAATATGGAGTTCGTTGTATTATAAAAGGAAACCAACACACACGCTGCAAGGGAATGATGGTACATAAAGCATGTAAGCCCACAATATGGGTTTATGTGCCATTAATATGGGCCATACGCCATATTATTAGATTTATGCACGTGTGATTGGTAAATGCATATGTCACATCATCTTTGTTTTACCTCACACACTATATCAGGCCTAATGAACCATATCACATGTGCGCACATGCTATATATATGGAGAAGTATTATGCAAGGATAGAAAAATTCAATGCATGATTGTGGAGAGCAATGGCATGAAGCCACATGCTAAATAACATTTTAGAGAAAGAATTAAAATAAAAACATGCAAACAGTACTGAGTGGACCAAGACTTAGAAGTGCACAATTGAATGAGGTATTTCTAATAAATATTTCACTCACCTCATATAGGAATGGCTACCACTCTCAAATGGCGTATCGCCTCATGCCATCACCTCGCAATTTGTTATAACAATCCGATGAATTCATATTCGGCTTGTTCACCTTAAACTTTAAGTAAGATTTGCTAGAACAACTAAGAATTTATACTTGTTATTTGTAACATCTCACCTAGGAATGGCGTAAGGCCACATGCCATCACGCCTCCTCTGATTCAGATTCGGACTGTTCATCTTGAAATAAAATACATTAGAAACTTAATAAAGGAATATTAATGAATCTCACCTTGAACCCGGGTTATGAATGCTCTTGCTGCATCTCTTGCATGGTCTGGCAAGGTGATGGTGGCACTCTGCTTCCGCATCCAACCATACACAACATTATCCACTGATATGCTCATGCTGGGATCCCTTGGATTCAGCACCCATCTCTTTTCTAGGCAATCCTTCGTATATCCAGAACTTGGCTTGAACCACTCCACAGTTACATTGAAGGAGTTAGTTTCTGCGTCCTCCTCTGCATCAGTGATGCAGCGCCCCACCCATATCATTTGTTTTTTATTACTGGGTCTGACAAGCACGACTATTCCTTTGCAGACCTGTACTGGATTGAATGCTGAATCCGGCTTCTTGTTCCTCGGCCCACAATAGTGATCCTCAACATCGTTATCTGTCACTGCATTTCCAGAGGACATTGTTCCGCTACTATCTGGTGCTCTGGGTTCTGGCCAAAAGGACTCTTCCAACTCTTCATATACAACCGGCCCATTTTGGATAGCAGATATAATCTTCTCCCAGTATTCAAGTAAAGGCTTGCACCTCTGAAAATAAGATTCTCCACCAAACACCAACCCCCTCTTCCAGAAGGCAATATGCTGTCTAATCCCGGCCACTATACTTTCCTGGTCTTTGAGTCCATCCGGGTGCATCGGCTGTGGGGAACCTTGAGGAATCATAGGTTCCCCAGTTATGGGATCTCTCTTGAAGAGTTCAATGCCGTCCACTGGCAGCCACACTGTGTCCCATTCTCTCATCTTGTACCTCATCACTGGAGCACCGTCACACATGCTGAAATGAAACTGAAGAGGCTTGGAGTGGCCAATCAGCGTTTCGGATCCGTCCCTGATGTAGCCTCTTACAAACCCCTTAAAGTCTGGAACCTCTGTCAGAAGTGCAGCTTCAACAGTGCCTTTGATGCAATTTTGGAATTCATCGTAGAGTTGTGGGAGGGTGAGGACATTGGATCGCCGGAGGGACTCTGCCAGGTGACTGAACATGGTATCGACGTCTTCATGAGTGCCCAACCATGAGAAAGCCAAGTGTAACCGTTTCAAATATGCCTTTGGCAACAAGCATCGCCAAGTACACGAAGACGTACATGTTTTTGTTCTCACTACCAGCATTGTCTGTTTGGAGCAGAAGATGGGGTGGAAGGCCACATCGGCCGCAAGAACTTCCTTGAGATTCTACTTCGTTTGGATGAGGCTGTGCATTCACCGAGCGACCAGCCTCGTCGGAATGGCATGAGGCCTCACGTGATAACCCTACAATCTGACGGCCAACATATTCACTGGGATGGCATGGGGCCCCACGCGATACTGCAAGCCTTTGCTCCTCCTCTAGCTGAACCCTGTATGGGGTTCGATCGACAAGGGCCTTATGCAAGGGTTGGCCGTTCAGCTCAGTCTGCGCACTTTGCAGAGACCTTAAGTGTTTTGCTAGGGACGCAATCATCATGTTTGCACCCCCGCCACCCCATAGAGGTACAAAGAAGTTCCATAGTTCTGGGCACCATGCCCATGAGCGATTATGCCAAACAGAGACACAGGCAGCTGCATGGATGAAGAGATTGCCTTGGGGGCAGGATTGAGTCGAGATAAGCATGTCTTTTTCTGGTCCATTTTGTCGTGGATGATGCAGAGGTAAGAGTCAGGTCTCTCCATGGAGAGAATCCTGTTATGATAATATGCAGTCTTGCAGCTTCTCTACTCGATGTTGTGGTTGAGCCGCCTTCTAACCAACGTCTCTCGCTCTTGAGCGCTGCAAGAATTCTTCGACAAAGCCATTTTGATAGTAGTGCACTCGTCACACTTTGAAAAGCTGGAGTACTTTCCTATACTCACATCCCTGAACCTGTTGCTCCACAATCTACTAAATCTAGATTGGCTCAGCTTCCTGTAGCCATTACTCTGGAGTTCCCGATTCACATCTTCCAATATGGCCCCGTTGGTATACATGGAAGGGAGAACTCGTTAGGTGTCTCGTGTTCCATCTTCCAAGAGGCGGGTTTTATGTGGTTGCTGCTCGCTACATGTCTCGACAAACATCTTGAAGATTGCCTCTCCATATACAACATGACCCCTGGTTTTGTGCGTACCGTTGTTCCCATGGACTGCCTGTTGAACCCTTTGTTCCTTGAACTCAGTTTTGATTCTGTAGAATGTGGTTCGAGGGACTCCATAAATGATTCTCCATGCCTTCATGCAGACCAAACCCCTCTGGAAGACCATGCCCCCCACCTGATGTTTTGAAGCATCAACAGATGACCGTAATGCCTTATACACAAAATTGCGAGCTGCCTTCTAGGACAATGTCTTGTATCTTGCTCTCTCCTCTTCAATAGCATCCCAATCAGCATGTTGACAGCACCTCCTCTTGCAACAAGCAACTGTCAAGACCATTCGAACCTCCATCGCCATTTTCTGCCTTTTCGGTTCGTTGCTCAGATCCCTTTGGCTGCGCTTTAGGAAGGTGTACTTTCTTTTCCCATGAAGAGATGTTCTGTCATCAGTTGTAGTGGTGTTTGATTGTGAATCCTTCACATTCTCAAACACTAAGTGCCTCAATTTCCACCGCACAATGCTTCCAATAGTCAAACTGTTTTCTTCTGTGTCAACAACCTCTAAAATCGCAACTCCAATATCATCCCAGCCCAATTCTTGATTAGCAACTGCATCTCTTGGATCGACAACTGTGGCTAAGCCCTCAGCTACCACCTCCCCCTCGGGGTTGTTTAGAAACACCTTCGCCTGAATCCATGTAGCACGGTTCTTAAGATCCACGGAGGGAACATGCGTCGCACTTGCGCTGTCCCCAACATCTGCTTTCTTCTGAGAATTTTTCAAGGCAACAACAACATTTACTCCGACGACCATCTCTCCTCGTTCAATAGCGACCACATTCCCATCGAAGATAGTCTCTACTGATACAGCAGCATTGCCTTCCCCAAGCCTTTGACAGTGTATAACAAAGTTCCGATCCATAGACACAAGGGTCCCTTTTGCAACTCTCTTCCCACCATTCAAAATGTAAACCTTTTCCCCAACTCTGAAGGCCATTCTGAAAGTGCAGAAAAGAAGTTAAGACCATACAAAAAATGATTGGAGAATGGCCTAAATCATAACATACCAAACAACCTCAATAGCATGAGGCCACATGCCATTATTCAAACATGCTATTGACACCCACGTGAAATTTCGCATTCACAAAATTGGCATGAGCCCTCATGCCATTAGTGGTACCACTAATGGCATGAGGCCTCACGCTATCTTTGGCCCCTGCTAGCCTGTTGCTATATTCCTTTTGCCTTGCTACAATTGTATATATTTTTGTGTGTGTGACTAGTCACCCATACAAAAATATATACAGTTCAAAAGGAATATGGCAATAGGCTAGCAGGGGCCAAAGATGGCATGAGGCCTCATGCCATCTTGATATACACATAGCTGCAGGCAAGTAAAAACATACATGACAATACGCTAGCCATGAAATTGCAAGGGCCTAAGATGGCATGTGGCCTCATGCCATTTCTAAATGTGGTCCTAAGCCATTCCATGGTGAACATACCAGGAAGCACAAGTGCCGAATATCAAGAGGAAGCGGTAGCCACACCAAAGATAGTGCTGCTTGCAACACCGCAACTACTCGTAGCGCTGCTCGCAACACCGCAACTGCTCGTAGCGCCGCTCGCACAAACTGCCACTCGCATAAACTGCCGCTCGCAATGGCGCTCGCAATGCCGCAACCGCTCATAGACGCATAAACCACAGCTCACAACGCCGCTTACACAAGTAGCGCTCACTGCGCTCAGCGGAACCAAGAACACGGCGCACAAAAATGATAGACCTAGGAATGAGTTTGAGAATTCAAAAATAACACACACTTGAACATCACATTAAATCCTCTAACAAACCAGATCTTATGACTCCTTTGACAAATTTCAAACTGAGTAACTTCTAGACTTTGCTGTCGGAGGTTGAACTTTGTCACATCATGTCCTTGCCTCGATCCAGCTGTGCCATGTCAGTGATTCGAACTTTGCCATGCCATGTCAGCGATCCGCGCCAAGATTATTCGCCGTGTAAAGGAATAATTATGCTGTGTGTGTACGTCCATTTATGGCAATATAAGGCCACACGCCATTCAAAGAATAATGCTAGTCGAGCATTTTTTGGTGCATTTTTGGGTTCAAAATTGCATGAGCCCACACGCTATAAAGTTTACCTGTACCAAAAATAGAAACAGCTTTATTTACTTGGGAATTTAAGTGGTTGAGGCATTTTTAAACTTACAAACACATGCCCTACTTACATTCCTTTGGTTGCTTAAAATTCAAAAATATTATAAACCTTTCTTTTTGCATTTTCAATATTTTCAATTATGGTTTTTGATTTTCGCAGGACCAGCCTAGTAATCTATTTGCATCCCGTCATGTTTATAGCTAGCTTTCGTTTGTCCCCTTCGCTAGCCTGAGATACATCTGCTCGGCATCGGCCTCTTACAGCATTTGCTCAGAAAGGGCATCTTTCTTCACGCAGCATTTGCCACATGTTTAGGGTTTAGGGTTTAGGGTTTAGCAATTCAGTAGCTTGATAAACATGCAAATACAGAACTTGATGGTAAATCCTTTGATATGTCACAATGCCCCTAGGACCATAAACACATTTCAATAGAGAGGGTCCTTTCATTTCATAACTCCTTACGTAGATCTTGGTGAAACCAGAGTTAATGAAGTTAGTTTCTTGTGATCCCGCATCTGATTGTAATGTCCCTTTGCAGTGTCAATGGAAAGGTCAATGCACACCAAACTGTAAAATCTTGGAGCAAAATAACAGTCGGATCTATGGCAAATGCCCCTGAAACATTGTAAGGCTCGTGTGGTCTCATGTGGTGTCCGATCGAGATGCTTCTTTGCAGGGTCATCAAGAAAGACATTGTATACCATTCTGTAAAATTTAGTTGCGATCTAACAGTTGGATCTCCAGAAAACTCAAAAAAATCTCGCGCGTGTCAGAATATCCTAAGAATATACTCCTATGTGACCCTGAAAATGGCATGCGGCCCCATGCCATTCAAGAGATAACGCCAGATGACACAGAGAATTTTTTGGTGTATTTTTTGGGTTCAAAATTGCATGAGCCCACACGCTATAAAGTTTATCTTTGCCAAATAGAGAAAAGTTTATCTGTGTCATGTGAGGTAGTTACAGTCCTTTGTGCTCGGCATCTATCTCTTGCAGCATTTGCACTGAAAGGGAATTTTTCTCCATTCAGCATTTGGCCCTGAAAATGGCATGCGCCCACACGCCATTCAAGGAATAACGCCACAGGACGCCTGGATTTTTGGGTTTAAAATGTTTAGGGTTTTTTGGGTTTTTTCAAAATATTTTGGGTCCAATGTTTTTTGGGTTTCTTTGGTTCAAAATTGCATGAGCCCACACGCTATAATATTGATTTGAGAGAAAAATAGAAACAGATAGAATTTCTTTATTTAGCTAAACATCTGCCATTTTTCGAAATACAAGATGCTTTGGAATATCCAATCATGCATGGTATAAATATAGCGAGGGTATTAAATGATATCCCAATCATGATCTTTCTTTTGGATTTCGCGTGCATGCAGTCCGAGGAATGATGACGTTGCGGATTTCTTTTGGATTTTGCGTGCTTGCATGCGCGCGGCAATCCAGAAATTAATGGTGGCGCCCAAGTCCGAGGAATGATGACATGGTGGGATTACCAACCGTTGTGACATTTCGCGCGTGTGAGGTTAGGTTTTGCATTTTGCTTCGTACTCGCGCTCGCATCGCGCTCCCACTCGCGATCACGCTCACATTTGCGCTCATCTACCTTCTCTACAGGTTTCTCGTGTGCATCGGCGTCCACTCGCGCTTGCATCACACTCGCGCTCGCATCGCGCTCGTGTGCATCGGCGTCCACTTCAAGACACACCCAGTTTGTAACTTCGCCGCCAACTCCGCCGCCCACTCCGCCACCCACACGCAGCCCACTTGGCGTTCCGGGAGATTTCAGCGCCACTCTCCAACTGTTAAGTGGTAGAGTAGCCTTGCTGCTACGATCCGCTGCACACACAGTGCACATTCGCCAGCGAGTCCGGCCTTGATTGTCACGCCTCCATTCGGCTTCAAATGGTAAATCTTTTAGGCCAAGTAGAAAATGGCATGAGGCCACATGCCATTCAGTAGCAACATTGGCATGCACCGATTGGGCTCTCGAGTGCAGTCCGGTTACAGATGGCGTGTAGCCTCACGCCATCTTAGGATGCAGCCTCAAGACATCTGATGCAGTGGTGAATGGCATGTGGCCTCACGTTATTTCCAGCTGCTAACTTTTCATCTGTCAGCTCTAATTGTTGTGCATTTCTGAACAGGCGAGGAATTGCGTTCTTCTTCCAGCCACTGTCAATGTGGATGCAGAGAAGGGGGAGGAGCTCACCAGTTGGACTTTCGGGATGGAAGGCGAGGATCTGAGGCTGTACAACACAGATGGTGGGAGAAAAGAATGCATGGGGATCCTCATCCAAGTGACAGACACTCCATGCAGTTCCATGCAAGAATATGGACTAGCACTTGTGGTAGAGACAGCGTTCGCCTTCAAGATCCACCTTGCACATCCTAGCGGCTTCCTGGAGGGGGGTAGCGACTATGAGGAATTCCTAGAGGGAGCTAGGGAGAGGTTGTCCAGGAGGCCCACAATTTCAAAGACGCTGCGGGTCTATGAAGATCACATGGAATCCATGGACCTCACCTACGGCGATGTTCAAAAACTATATTCCAACATTGAGCCATTGAGAGTGCCTCCAGTTTGCGAAGCGAAGGGGAAGGGGGTCGATCTGGAAACTACCCCGAAGCAGAAAAGGGTGGTCAAGCTCAAGTCGACGTCCGACTCTCTTGCTCCAAAAAAGAAGCTACTCGGTGATGCCATTGCCTCGGGTTCGAACACTACACCCACCAAAAAGAAGAGCTGCAAAGAGCAGAAAGAGCAAGAAGAGGCAGCAAAAATCATCGCAGATAATAGTACTTGTTACTATTCCAACAAAGTATATACAATCGACGTGAGCCGTATCGACATCCAAAGCAAATACAACCACAGGCTAGTATCTGATGAGTGGGTGGAGAAACTGAAGCAGAAGATGCTGGCAAGTCCAGTAACACCCGACATCGCAGACGTGATCCCCTACTACCGAACAATGAAGGGCGAGACGAGGTTTCCAGACTTGATCAATAGGAAGGTGTTGGACGATCAGAACATCCGGTTCTATGCCGTCTCCGGGCAGCATTCTAGCTTAGCGATGCAAGAGATAGTTGTGGATATTATGGTGGGCGAGGAGGTGAAGAAAGTCTTCAAGACAAGAGTTGTCCGCCTGATAAAAGGCAACTCGCCCCTCCGATCTATCATATCCATCTCCCACACGCAAAATGTCAAGCAAGAAACGTGCTACAAATCGGGTCTGCACGAGACATTGGCATGAACACGGAAGCTCTGGATTCAACTGAAGAAGCCACAAAAACCAGGACAAGGACGTGCACTAGCAACTAGCGCCTGGCAGGTAAGCCTCATTGCATGTGGCATAGCATGTGGCCTCACGCCATTTCCATTGCAGGAATTCTCAAGTCTTCTCTCGAAAACACTGGGGGTCAATGACACACTCAGCATCCATAACATTCTACTCGCGACAAAAGTTGTTTTTGACAAATGGGTAGATGTGCTGAGGAGGTACCATGACGGGGAGTTGCTAAACTCAATGGGTGTGGAGGACGGCCGGAAGCCCAATGATTTGAAGCTCAACGCCTTGCGTTTCTCGCGGTCTCTAGACGACGACGACCTTCTGACAGTGGCTAATGCTCTTCTACGTGGTGAGGTAGTCTTCAACAAGACCAAAATGACTCCCGGCCATATTGTGACATACGAGGACTTGTGCACGACTCTGAGAGCTCGTGTGCTATTGAAGGATTGGATCTTCGAGCAAGTGGCCGTGGAGAGGGTGAGCATCGACACCACGCAAGAGATGATGGAAGAGCTGGAGTTGTCAAATGAAGACATCGACGACTACGTGAAGGGGGCCCCCAAGTTCATCGATCTACTGCGGGATGCCATGAAAAGTAAAGCTGAGAAGTTGGATCAGTATCCAAATTTCATTAAGAGGGATGTCGACCGCCGGCTTCAGAAACCCCGCAGCAGAGACCTATCGAGAACCTTACCGGGTATACGTGAATTCAGATGAGGATCAAAGGTGGAGGAGCATCGTTTCCCGCGGAGATGAGCAGGTCAAGAACATCTTTTGTGTGATGGACTTCACAAACGAGGAGATCACTCATGCAGACGAAGTCAGCTCCATCATTGACTTAATGGTGGGACTTGCGGAGGTGGAATCTTCAGTCCACTATATGATCTATGACTCCGAATCCTATCACAAGTTCTGGAAGGCCTTGAACGAGGTGAAGGCTCGGTTGAAAGGCAAGGAGATGTAGGAGATCCATGGGATAATGGCTAAGAAGAAGATATCGATGAATGTCCGCATCTTCACACTCGCCCTTGTTATTGGTCCTGCAGCAGAGTGGGACTGGAGTGACTTCCCAGCTTCGTTCGACAAGGCCGATCGAATTGATCTGAGGGAGGTCAATTTACCCGTGCCTGAGGAACTGAAGACAGCTATGGAGCTTTCGAATCCAGAGAAAGCTCCAGGTGCAGCATGGGAAATGCTCAGTTGGGTCTTCAACGCAATAGCACCTGCTTCCGACTCCAAGGGCAAATGCGTTGTCGAGTACAACTACAGCGGACTATTCTTTCGAGCCACACTACTCAAAGGTGTCCCGTGTGTTGCGGTGACAAACTCCATTGAAGAGGTGACTTCAATGAAGCATATAATTACAGTTGCCAAAGAAAAACAATATCTTCTCTGCGAACCTGGTGAGTACGCACTTTAAGTTTAAATGTTATCTCACAAGCTCTGTATGCAGGAGTGTGGCCACCCCCAGATGCTGAAACGGCGTTAACAGCTACTGTTGAAGATACCCATGTTGGGCCGAGCTCACAACCTGCACAAGGTAAGGTCACGTGAGGCCTCACGCCATTTTGATTATAGATCGTTGTGAATATTCAGACACGAGGACTGAAAAGCGCACTGGTGGTGCGTCGAAGAAGGACAAACAAACAAGCAATAGGAAAAAAGGAGGTACAAATTATATTTGCAATGGCGTGTGGTCTCATGCCATTCCTTACAGGAGACACTTCTTCAAAGGCAAAACAGGCAAGCACCAGCCAAGCTCAAACTGACAGTGGTCATAAAAAGCGAAAGCACGTTGGACAGTCGTCGGGATCAGAGGCGTTTGATTCGAAAAGGAAGAAGGGCAACGAAAAGATGATAGGTAATGCCTCGCGGTCACCACCTCCTGACTCAGATTCCTATAGCAGACTCCCCTTCCCCAATCTCAATGGAGAGGTACAATGGATGAGGGATGCTTTTCAAGTTAGGGCCATGTTTTTCTCATCTCGTCGTCTTCGAAGGGTGCAAGAACGTGCAGAAACCATGTTAAGACAGTCGGGTGAGGATACGGTCCTAGGTCACGCACTAAAACAAGCTATGGATGTCTTGTATTTTGAGATGAAGACTCGGCCAGATGATTTTCCCAAGATGGTCCTGGAAGAACAAGCCATCCAGCCTAAGCAACCTATGGAAGAAATGCAGGAGGGGGATGAGGAGCCAGAGAAAAATAATGAGCAGGAAGAGCAGAAGGACGAAGAGGAGGACAAAGAAGAGGAGGACGAAGAGGACTTGGATGGTCCTCACAATGATGACGATCACAATAACGATGACGACGATGATGACGACGATGGCCAGCCTGAGGTGGCCAAAGAGCAGCGAAGGAAGGTCATACAAGACAAACCATCAGGTAAATAATAGTACATCCATTCCTAACCTTTTACCATTTCTAACATTGTCCATGTAGGTCGCAAAGCAAATGGTAAGTAGAGATTATTCAGTTGAATTAAGATTCAAACTCTAGCCTTTAGTGTCGAGGAAGGATAGTGCCAAGCAAGGGTCGAAACGTATGTCCAATCCTTCAGAATCAGCAGTGCGCCCAAGTGATATCGGTCCTAGTTCCTCAATAGCAGTTGATGGTAAATACAGTATAGTCGATTCAATGTGCTAATGAGTTTGTTTTTAGTAGCCAGTAGGGAGGATACCATCTCAATCGAAGGGAGATATTTGGACATGCATATGGATCTGCCAGTGGACTCTACTTGCCTGCAAGAGTCATCAGAGCTGGTGGAGGCTACTATCCATATCAACACCAAGCAAGCTAACCATGCTCCACTTGATGTTGCCCATACCACTGAGTCAATCTTGTCCACGTATCCAACTGACGGTGACCAGGCGCCATTGGACCCGCATGAGGCCGCCCCAGCCGCCGAGCCGGTCGTTGTCAAGACCCCCAACAAGATCAAGACTGGAAAATGCTAAAGACAAAGAGAAAAAGCTAGTGAAAACAAAGAACAAGCCTTAGACTAGTGTTGATTCAGATTGTGGAGAAATGGAACAAGGCTAACCTATATATACTATAGGTTGATGAAGCTCCACCACTCTTGGATCGAGGACGGCGTAAATATAGCTGAGGTCGAGGAGGCATCACATCATCATCAGGAATATGGCTCAAGACTCAGGAATCGGGAAGTGTCTTGAGAGTCAGGAATAGGGAAGTGTCTCGAAAGTCAGGAATATGGAAGTGTCTCGAGAATCAGGAATGTGGTCTGCAGGTTAGGAATCCGGCAAGAGTCAGGAATGTGGCAAGAATTGGGGGATTCCTGACAGCACCCCCTCCTCAAGAACGAGTGGAACGAGGATGTGAATGAGAACGACGAGGAGGATGAGATGAGCGGCGAGGGATGGGAGATGGAGAAAAAGAATGAGGACTGAGACGACTAGGATAGCGGCGGTGGAAGTCCTGAACAAGGTCAGGAGAATGAATCAGGTTGTCTGCAGGTTCCCAAGTGCGTTCTTCAGGCCCGTAACCCTTCCAGTCCACCAGATAGTAGAGTTTAGACCGTGAAATCTTGGAATCAAGGATGTCCTGAACCTCGTACTCAGACCCATCCTCGAGCTGCACTGGTGGAGGTGGAGGAATGACCCGATTGGGAATAGGACTGGGAATATAAGGCTCAAGGAGAGAGGAATGGAAAACGGGGTGAATTTGATATGAGGAGGGAAGTGCAAGGCGATAAGTGACAGGATTAATGATGGCAGTGATAGGGAAAGGACCGAGGCGTTTGAAATCAAGTTTTGGACAGGGCCTGGTGGTGGAGATATTTCGCCTGAGGAGCCAAACTTTATCCCCGATATTGTAAGGGGGACAATCCTAACGATGGACATTGGCAAATGTTTTGTGAGATTCCTGAGCACGATGGAGGTGGAAGGAGATGGAGTTGTGAATTTCTTGGAGGTTGGAGATAAATGCCTCAGAGTAGGGATTTGAATGAGAGGATTCAGATGGAGAAGGAAGTGAGAGATTGAATTGGGGATTTCGGCCAGAGTTTGCAAAGAAGGGGGAAATTCGAAGAGAGGAGTGAATAGAGTTGTTATAGGAGAACTCAGCAAGGGGAAGGATATCGAACCAGTTATCCTGATGATAGTTGATGAAGCACCTCAAGAATTGTTCCAACGTCTGAATCGTTCGCTCGGACTGCCCATCAGTTTGAGGATGATACGCCGAAGAGAGGTTGGCCTTCACTCCAAGCAGCTGCAAAAACCGTTGCCAGAAATGAGAGATGAACTGAGGCCCCCGATCCGAAACCACATCTGTAGGAATCCCATGAAGTCAGAAAATTTCCCTGAATACTAGTTTTGCCATGTCCTCGCCCGAAAACTCCTTGGTACATGGCAAGAAGTGCGCCATCTTTGTGAAGCGATCCACCACGACTAAAATGCTGTTGAAGCCTCCAGAACTCGGAAGATCACTCAAGAAATCCATGGAGATGGATTCCCAAGGACCTAAAGGGACCGGAAGGGAACGAAGCAAACCTGAAGGAAGGTGACGAGGTACTTTATTCCGGGCGCAAGTGTCACAGGAGGTAACAAAAGCTTTGATGTAGTCGTCCATGTGAGGCCACCAAAAGTCCCGTGCAACTAGCTCATAGGTTTTCGCAATGCCGAAGTGACCAGCAGTCGGGCTATCGTGGCACGCCATTAGGACCAACCTTCGAGCATCACCTTCAGGAACGTAAAGCTGCTCCCCACGGTACAATAATGTAAGCTCCTGAGTTTGGACTTCCCGAGAGGTCACCCAGCCCAGTACTATTCAAGCCCAAGGACGCTTAACCCCAAATATCCCAAGACCCTTAACCGATTGGAAAAGGGGGTGCACTCTTGTTCATGGGCCCTTTCCCTCTATATTTGAACCCCATGGATCGTCTCTCGAGTCGTTCCCTTTGGTTGCTTACAATCCACCACGCTTCCTTGCAAGTTCACGCCCTCGTGAACGGAAGCTGAGAGCCGCAGCTCTCCCGAGAGCCTCGCTCTCTTGACACCCTACCCCTCGGGTCGAGCCCAGCGGGAGCAAACTGGACCAGCCAGATGTCAATCAACATGTGGTGTGATTCCCCTAGCCAACCAACAGAGTCGGACCCAAGACCGCTCTGATACCAAATGTAAGCTCCTGAGTTTGGACTTCCCGAGAGGTCACCCAGCCCAGTACTATTCAAGCCCAAGGACGCTTAACCCCAAATATCCCAAGACCCTTAACCGATTGGAAAAGGGGGTGCACTCTTGTTCATGGGCCCTTTCCCTCTATATTTGAACCCCATGGATCGTCTCTCGAGTCGTTCCCTTTGGTTGCTTACAGGGTCGTGGTTCCGGAGCTGATGGATCTTCAATTGTTCAAAGAGAAGCTCGAAGCATGTTTTGGCGAGACGGATCGGGTTCGGGCTGCTACCACAAAGATGAGACGTCTCTCTCAGGGGTCTCGTCCTGCCTCGATCTACGCTGCAGAGTTCCAACTCCTTGCCTTGGACACTCAGTGGGATGAGCGGGCCCTGATTGACCAATTTCGTTTCGGCCTCAACAATGGTGTCAAGGATTTATTGCTCACTATGGAGGATCCCAAGGACCTGTCGGACGCCATCAACAAAGCTGTTCGATGTGACAATCGTCTCTTTGAACGTCGTCAGGAAAGTCGCCGCGCCGCTGTTTTTCCGTCCCAGACTCAGGAATCCCAGCTTGAGTCTTCGGGGCATAGTCCTGAACCTACTGCTCCGGTCCCGATGGATATTTCTGGTACTCCCCGACTCATTAGAGGGAAGTTGAGTCCTACTGAGAGGCAACGTCGAATATCTCATAATCTTTGCCTCTACTGTGCTGATCCTAATCACAAAGCAGCTGTGTGTCCCAAGAAGCCTCCCCGATTGCTCGAGTTCACTCTGCCTCAAAGTCCACCTCTTTTGCAGTCGGGAAACGACCCTGTCCAAACAGAGTAGGAGCTGTCTGTTTGGACTCCCTGAATAAAAATCACTTTTCTTCCTTATCAAGCTCCTCACCACCTTTCATCAAAGCCACCACCAATTCCCGCAACTTCCGCGTCCCATGTCTCCTTTCTTTCACCGGACAATCAGGACTCAAGGCTTTGGCGCTACTGGACTCGGGTGCAACTTCCTGCTTCATGGACACGGACTTTGCTGCCCGACATCACGTTCCTCTTTCTCCTACCATACAGGATCTGAGGGTTGAAGGCATCGGTGGGCATTTTGTGTCTCCATCTTCTGGACTTAGGGAAATGTTGCCCGTTCGAGTACACATTGGGTCCACCGTCACCGATATCGCCTTCAACATCATCAACAGCAAGTCCTCCTCTGTGGTGCTCGGTCTTCCTTGGTTCCAGCTACATCAGCCTCAGATTTGTTGGAAGGATTTACAGCTCATCTCTCCCACATCACCATCTCCCACGGCTTCCCCTGCTGTTCATCGAGTCCGAATCAGGAAAAGTTCCCTAAACTCAAATCGGGGTTCTGTTCCTGACTCTACAAAGTTTTCACCCTCTTCTTTTTCCTCTCTTCCATCTTACATTGGACAGTATCCTCGTCTCATCATTCCATTTAGTCGTACACCTCCTCCTATCTCCACAATCACTATGCAAGAACTCCTTCATGAAGAACCTATTTTTCTTTTTGCTTTGCATGTTTTTCCTGTCAGTCTTCCTGAGAAGTATCATGATTTTGGGGATGTGTTTGACAAGAAAAAAGCTAGTGTACTGCCTGCTCATCGGCCTTATGACTGTCCCATTGATTTACAGGAAGGAGCGTCGCCTCCGTGGGGGCCTATCTACGGGTTATCCCCGTCCGAGCTTAAGGCCCTCAAAGAGTACGTGGATGAGAACCTTGCCTCAGGGTTCATTCAGCATTCGCAGTCCCCGGCTGGAGTGCCTGTCTTCTTTGTCAAGAAGAAGGATGGGAGTTTGCGGCTAGTCATCGATTACCGAGGTTTGAACAAGGTGACTGTTCGGAACCGTTATCCGCTGCCCCTGATCTCGGACCTGTTGGAACATCTCGGCGGTGCCCGCTTCTTCACCAAGATTGACCTCCGTGGCGCATACAACCTGATCCGGATCCGGCCTGGTGATGAATGGAAGACTGCGTTCCGAACCCGCTATGGCCACTTCAAGTACACTGTCATGCCATTTGGCTTGACAAATGCTCCAGCAGTTTTCCAACACATGGCGAACGACGTCTTTCGGGAGTTTCTTGATCAGATGGTTATTGTCTACCTCGATGACATCCTCATCTACTCAAGAACTCAAGAGGAGCACGACAAACATGTACGCAAGGTGCTGGCGAAGTTGCGAGAACACGGCCTATACGCGAAGCTTGAGAAATGTTCCTTCGATCAGCAGTCTGTGGAGTTCCTTGGGTATGTTGTCACTCCTGAGGGTATCACGATGGATCCTGCCAAAGTCAAGACTATTCTCGAGTGGGAGCCTCCACAATCAATGTCGGACGTTCAGGTTTTCCTTGGCTTCGCCAACTTCTACCGCAAATTCATTGATCACTACTCTGACATTGTTCTTCCTCTCACGCATCTCACTCGCAAGGATGTCCCCTTCTCTTGGTCTACTGCTGCCTAGCACGCCTTCGACACTCTCAAGGCAGCCTTCAGTTCTGCTCCCGTTTTGATCCATGCTGATTCCTCACAACCTTTCTTCATCGATGCTGACGCCTCCGACTTTGCCATCGGTGCTATGCTGTCTCAACTCGGAGCGGATCAAGAACTTCATCCGGTCGCTTTCCATTCTCGGAAATTCCAGCCTGCGGAGATCAATTATGAAATCCACGACAAGGAGCTCCTTGCCATCGTGGATTCCTTTGGAGAGTGGCGTCGTTTCTTGGAGGGGGCAAGTCATCAAACAACAGTCTGGACGGATCACAAAAATCTCGAGTACTTTGCCACTTCTCGAGTTTTAAGCCGTCGTCAAGCAAGGTGGGCACAATTCCTGAGTCGGTTTGACTTTGTTATCAAGTACAGACCTGGAAAGCTTCAAGGCCTTCTTGATGCTCTTTCAAGGCGCTCCTATCTCAGTCTCAGGCCTGGTAATCCTGCCTTCGATCAACAGGATCAGATTATCCTCGGTCCTGATCGGCTTCAGGTTATGGCAATTTCCCTGGCCCCTCAGGACTCCTCCTTGATGGATGCCATCAGAAACGATCTTCAATCTGATGATCTCGCCAGCGACATTTTCCCCCATCTTCAGGCTGGACACCCTGTGACTCCCGACTGCCGGCGATTTGACGAGTTCGAGTTCTTAAATGGCTTATTTGTAAGCCACAAATTTTTCCTTTCCAATTTGCCAGCTTACCTCGTCTATCCGTCCAACACTGCCTTGGCTTTTGCTAAGTTCCCTTGCCAAGGTTCTCGCCTATGGTACCAGCTCCTACTTGGTTTCAGCTACTCACTGCACGAGCAACGGAGTGTTAGCCATCCTTCCACGGATTCCCAAATCACTCCCAATCCCCCTCCCCGGGTTAGACTAGACTTAAGGTTCGGCTACACTCCCCGCAAGCACAAGCAGCCAAGCACACCAAGCTTCCAGGTTCCTAACATCCCTTGGTACCACAAGACTTGATCATGGGACCCTCTAAATCCCAAGTCTTGAGTGCAACACTTGCTTCGGGACGCCGGGGCGAAACACCGTGGCCTAACGGCCCGGTATGGGTACCTCTCGCCCCCCACTTCCATCCCGAAGGAAGGCCCAAGCCCCTAGGAAGGGCGAGGACCAATGAGCCGCATGGTACTCAAGTGGGGCACCACTCCACATGAGCCGGGAGCACCGCAATCGGTTTCCCTTTCGGGAGTGGGAGCTGCTCTTGAGCACTTCCTTGGATGGCCCCTCCGGCACCAGCCAAGTCCATGCTCACTCCCACCCAAGGCCCCTTAGTCCCAGTCCCAACCTCAAGTCGGTTTGGAAGCCCAACTGGAGAGTCCCTTCAAAACTGGTTCCTGGACCTCACTATCCCTACTATACTTTTGGAACCCCCTGCAGCCCCCCCCCCCTGGGGGACGCACGCTTTGGGCTTTCACCCCTTGACCCGTATTAGTATTTGGACTTAGTCTCTGGCTCGATCTCGGATCCGATTTCAGATCCGACTTCGGATTCGGTCTCGGACTCGATCGCGGACTCGATCTCGGACCCGATCTCGGGCCCGACCTCGGACTCGACTTCGGACTCGGTCTCGGACCCGATTTCGGATCTCGGACTCCGTCTCGAACTCGGTCTCGAACTCGGACTCGAACTCGGTCCCCGAGTCGGTCTTGGACTCGATTCCGGACTCTATCTCGAACTCGGTCCTAGAGTCGGTCTTGGACTCGATCTTTGACTTGGTCCCATCCGATGAACTCTTTGTCATTTTGGTCATGCTTTCGGGGTTCCCTTAGCCTACGACACCTCGGCGAGTTGGTTCCTTACAACTCCACCACCCATAGAAGAAGTTCGATGCCCACATCGAACGTCTCTTTTTTATCCTACGACTTGTTGACCATGTCTCCGGGGGCATCCCCCCACTTAGCGGTGTGCCTAAGTTAGCCTCCCCGGCCAAAAGCTCATGACAACGGAATATAGGTGTCCCTATACTCCACCCCTCACCACGCCCTAGTATGGGGTCGGGACTTGAACCCAGCCTTGCTTTACTAGGGGGTTGGGACTCAAACCCAACCTCCGTAGAATACGTCTACGGATTCGACATCCCCGCAGGGAGTCGGGCGTAGCTCCCTACGCCTGGTCGACCTAGCTAACCCATGCTAATTAGCTTACCTTCGGCGCGCCTTCGGGTCCCAACATATGCCATTGCTCAACTTCTCAAATTGATACTTTTAATTGAACTTTGCATAAGTACATAGAGTTCTGCCATGCAGAAATTCCTCCACTAGATCTCGCGCGTTCGCTAGGTTCTCCTCCGGTTCCCATGTTGCTTCGCAGTGTGGAAATCCTTTCCACTTCACATGGAACTCTCTCACCTCGCGTCCTTGTCGCTTGCTCTTGCGCGCATTGAGGATGGCCTCGACTTCGTATTCCTCCTCCCCTTGGATAACCTCAGGTAAAGGTCTTACTTGGTCCTTGCGAAGCGGATCCTCAAAATACGGCTTGAGTAAGTTCACGTGGAACACGGGATGCATCTTCCCCATCTCTCGAGGAAGTCGAAGACGGTAAGCCACTTTACCGATTCGAGCCTCAATCTCGTAAGGCCCCGCGAACCTGCTTAAGGAACTCAAGATCAATTCATTTACAGGAATACATGCATTTTTACCTTTGGGTCAACTTCCGGCTGATCCCACTTGGTAGCCTGAGGTTCTTGGTGTTCAGCCACACCTTCTCCCCAGCTTGGAACTCCACATCTCGACGCTTTTGGTTCGCGTACTTAGTTTGCCTTTGTTGAGCCCGTTCCAAGGAATCCCTCACTAGATTCCAAATGTTGAGTCTTTCCGCCGTGAATGCCTCCACTGCGGGTAACTCTCCATGATACTCGGCCACGCCGAGTTCCACAGGACCTTCAATAGCTCGCCCATTGATGACTTCCCATGGACTCACCCCGATGCTCGAATGTGGTGAGTTGTTATAACACATTTCCGCAAGTCCCAAATGACTTACCCAGTCAGTCTGGTCTCCCGAGACATAGCATCGCAAATAATCCTCCAGCTGCCTATTCACCCTTTCCGTTTGTCCGTCTGTCAAGAAGTGTTAGTGCCATCAATCTTGACTCAATACCCATTACCTGTCTGTGGGTGATAGGCCGTGCTGAATTTCAACTTGGTGCGATACTGTTCTAGGAGTGTCCTCCAGAACCTACTGGTGAAGATCTTATCTCGATCTGAGATAATCTCTTCCGGCCTTCCCCGCACTCGAACCACTTGTTCGAAGAACAGCTTCGCCACACCTTCCGCATCCACATCCGTTGTGGTGGGTATGAAATGTGCCATCTTTGAAAATCGGTCCACCACCACGAATATCGCATCGAACCCCTCGCTTGGGGTTAGTCCCGTGATGAAGTCCATCGTGAGACATTTCCACGGACGATCTGGGATGGGGATGCTTTGCAACAAGCCCCCACTAGCCTTCGTCACGGCTTTGACCTGCTGACATGTTGGACATGTCTTTACATAGTCTTGGACGTCCTTAGCCATATCTGGCCAGTGATACTTCCTTTTGAGTAAGCCCATCGTCTTGGGCACTCCGCCGTGTCCCGCGAGAGGTCCGTCATGACACTCTTCCAAGGCTACCTTCCTTAGTTCCCCTTCTGGAACATACACCCTCGTTTGCTTGTAATATATGAGTCCGTTGCGTTCCGCATAGCCCGTTTTCTCTTCCGTTGGCAGCTCACCTCTCTGGTGAGCTTCCCGCGCCTCCAGATTCCTCAGCAACACTTCTTGTGCTAGACCATCACTCTCGTATGCGGTCCGCACATCGTCCCAAAAGGTTGCTGTCGCGCTAGATATCGCCAACTTCAAGCTCGCTTTTCGACTGAGCGCATCTGCCACGATGTTGCTCTTCCCAGGCTTGTACAGGATCTCGCAATCAAACTCGGCCAAAGCATTGGCCCACCGACCTTGTTTTCCCCTTAGGTCGGGCTGTGACAAGAAGTGTTTCGTTGCCACATTGTCCGTGTAAACCTTGAAGTGTCTCCCAAGGTAGTGTCGCCACTCCTTGAGCGCCTTGACCACCGCAAACAATTCCTTCTCGTGGGCAGGCCACTTCCGTTGAGCCTTGTCCAGCTTCTTCGAGAAGAACGCTACTGGATGGTTGTCTTGCTTCAAAACTGCGCCCAACGCAAAGTCCGAAGCATCCGTGTCTACCTCAAAGTCTTTACCAAAGTCTGGTAAGGCCAACACCGGAGCCTTCCTCAACTTCCCTTTGAGGTGGACGAATGCTGCCTCGCATTCCGCTGTCCATACCATCTTCCCTTTTCCTGTTTGGTCCGTTAAGGGCAGGGCTACTCTCGAATAGTGTCTGATAAACTTTCGATAGTAGTTGCATAGCCCCAGGAACGCCCTCAACTCATGTACATTCGATGGTCGTTCCCATTCCTGGATCGCTTGGACCTTCTCCGGGTCCACCTTGAGCCCGTCCTGGCCCACCACATGCCCGAGAAACTTTACCTCTTGTTGAGCAAAGTCACATTTGCTCTCTTTAGCATACAGTTTGTGTTCCCTTAGTTTCTCAAACACCTTCGCCAAGTGTTCGGCATGCTCCTCTAGCGTCTCGCTATAGATCAGGATGTCGTCAATATAGACGACCACGAAGCGATCCAGATAGGGTACAAAGATGTGGTTCATCAACGCCGAAAACGTTGCCGGCGCATTGCACAGCCCAAAGGGCATCACCAAAAACTCAAAGCTCCCATACCTCGTTCGACAGGTTGTCTTCTCGACATCTTCCTCAGCTACCCTGATCTGGTAGTATCCTGACCTTAGGTCAATCCTCGAGAAGTATTTTGCCTTTCCCAACCTATCGAACAGGTCCTCGATCCTTGGCAAAGGGTACTTGTTCTTCTTGGTATACTTGTTGAGCAACCGGTAGTCTATGCACATGCGCATAGATCCATCTTTCTTTTTCACAAATAGCACCGGCGCCCCATACGGCGACTTGCTCAACCTAACATACCCTTTGTCCACCAACTCCTCTAGTTGGCTCTTGAGCTCCTTGAGTTCTTTTTCGTTCAATCGATAGGGTGGACGAACCACCGCCTCAGCACCCTCGACCAGCTCAATCTTATGTTCTATCGGTCGTGCGGGGGGCAACCCCGCCGGTAGCTCCTCCGGCATCGTATCCTGGAATTGGTCCAGCACCTGCTGGATCACTAAAGGTACTTCTTCCGTTCTTGTCTTTTTGTCACTCTTCACCGAGAGTAAGCACAAAAAGGCTGCCTTAGTTCCTTTAGTGAGTTGTCCTCTCGTGGACACCAGGTTTAAGCATGACTCTTTGGCCTTGCTTTGCCCTACCTTTAGATCCTGGGCCTCCACCCTAGATCTTCTTCCTTGGGCATTCGCCAATACCACAAGGTTCCTACCTTGTCCATGTAGGGCTACCACGAACCGATTAAACCAATCCATTCCGAAGATCACGTCAAATCCCGCCATGTCCAAGACGGTGAAATCCATGTCCACTTTCCATGTCCCCACTTCGACTCTCGCTTGTCGAAGTACCTCATCGGTGCTTTGGCTACCTTGAACAAACTCTATAGTCCTTGGTTCGCCTAGCCGCTGCACCGTTAGTCCGGCTTGCCGGACTATGTCTGCAGCCACAAAATTATCCGAAGCACCCGTGTCAATAAGGATCTTAACAAAGCTACCTCCGAGCTTCCCTCGGAGGGCTAGTAGATGTCGCGAACGACTCTCTACCAAAGTTGCTCGTGTAATGAGTAACTTTGAGTTGGGGACTGGATCACATACCTCAGTTTGGACTTCACCCGACTTGATGGCCATATTGGCTCTGGCCTTCTTCGGGTAGGGACATTCCCTCGAGAAGTGTCCCGCTTCGCCGCAGTTGTAGCATACGTTGTTGCCCACGCTGCTATACGACTTGACCTTCTTATCCGTGGGTTTGTCTTTTTTCGCTTGACTTCCCCACGTACTCGCTCGCTGGCCACCGGCTTTGCCTTTCCGGAACCCCGAGGACTCATTCTTAGAGAAACTCTTCTTGAATTTCCCCTTGCTATATGTTCCCCTCGGTTTGGCCCCTTTGTGAAACGTGGATCCCGACCCCGTCGTGTTCCCCTTTCGCAGGTTATCGTTGAAATGCACCTTGATGGCCGCATCCAACGCTTCCTTGTAGTTGGTCGGGTTCCAGCGCATCACCTCACCGCGAGCCCAGGTTTGCAAACCTGATATAAAGGCATGGAACGCATCCATATCCCCCATGTCCGTGACAAGTATCCTCTTTGCCATGAACCCATTCACATATTCCTGGATGGTTCCAGTCTGCTTCAGCCTACTCAACTCATCTCTCAGATGCAGAGTGGCATTCGGAGGAACGTATGTCGCGCGGATCCTCGCCTTCATCATGTCCCAGGTGGCCACCGGTCCTTCGTTGGCCTCCGTTGTTCTCCACCAAGACTTGGCATTATCTGCCAAGTATGGTTTTGCACATGGGACCTTCTCCGAGCTCGGTAACCGCAACGCTCGGAAGTAGTCCTCCATATCGTAAAACCAATCCTCCACAACCTTATAGTCGTTCACTCCCTTGAACACCGGTGGGGGTTTTGGTTTGTACTTGGGAACTGCCTGAGGGACTGATTCCACTTCGGTCTGTTCGACCTTGTCTGGTTTTGCCTCAGTCCCGGCCGAAAGATCCGCACCTTCTGCGCTGCCAGCATCCGCAGTCTTTTTCTTTTTCTTCCGCCTCTCGTCACGCTTTAGCTTGCGTACGAGAGTTTCCAGCAGGGCATTGGTTTGTGCCAACTGTCCTTCTAGCACGTCCAATCGAGCCTTGGACGACCGAACCTCGCCACCGGACTCCTGTTTGGAAGTTTCCTCACTAGAGTCCTCCTCATGCAAGGATTCCTCATCCATAGCCTCTTGTTCGACCGGAGGCTCCAGCTCCGGCGGAGGTTCCGTCTCCGCCTGGGTTCGCTTACGCCCTGCCCTTGCCATCTCCCAGCAATCCGCCTCTATCCTTCGCTAGAACTGAGATAAAGGCTCCGATACCAAATTGTAAGCCACAAATTTTTCCTTTCCAATTTGCCAGCTTACCTCGTCTATCCGTCCAACACTGCCTTGGCTTTTGCTAAGTTCCCTTGCCAAGGTTCTCGCCTATGGTACCAGCTCCTACTTGGTTTCAGCTACTCACTGCACGAGCAACGGAGTGTTAGCCATCCTTCCACGGATTCCCAAATCACTCCCAATCCCCCTCCCCGGGTTAGACTGGACTTAAGGTTCGGCTACACTCCCCGCAAGCACAAGCAGCCAAGCACACCAAGCTTCCAGGTTCCTAACATCCCTTGGTACCACAAGACTTGATCATGGGACCCTCTAAATCCCAAGTCTTGAGTGCAACACTTGCTTCGGGACGCCGGGGCGAAACACCGTGGCCTAACGGCCCGGCATGGGTACCTCTCGCCCCCCACTTCCATCCCGAAGGAAGGCCCAAGCCCCTAGGAAGGGCGAGGACCAATGAGCCGCATGGTACTCAAGTGGGGCACCACTCCACATGAGCCGGGAGCACCGCAATCGGTTTCCCTTTCGGGAGTGGGAGCTGCTCTTGAGCACTTCCTTGGATGGCCCCTCCGGCACCAGCCAAGTCCATGCTCACTCCCACCCAAGGCCCCTTAGTCCCAGTCCCAACCTCAAGTCGGTTTGGAAGCCCAACTGGAGAGTCCCTTCAAAACTGGTTCCTGGACCTCACTATCCCTACTATACTTTTGGAACCCCCTGCAGCCCCCCCCCCCTGGGGGACGCACGCTTTGGGCTTTCACCCCTTGACCCGTATTAGTATTTGGACTTAGTCTCTGGCTCGATCTCGGATCCGATTTCAGATCCGACTTCGGATTCGGTCTCGGACTCGATCGCGGACTCGATCTCGGACCCGATCTCGGGCCCGACCTCGGACTCGACTTCGGACTCGGTCTCGGACCCGATTTCGGATCTCGGACTCCGTCTCGAACTCGGTCTCGAACTCGGACTCGAACTCGGTCCCCGAGTCGGTCTTGGACTCGATTCCGGACTCTATCTCGAACTCGGTCCTAGAGTCGGTCTTGGACTCGATCTTTGACTTGGTCCCATCCGATGAACTCTTTGTCATTTTGGTCATGCTTTCGGGGTTCCCTTAGCCTACGACACCTCGGCGAGTTGGTTCCTTACAGACCCCTTTCATGCTCTTCTCCAGAAGAGGAGAAAACCATGACAAAGCTGCACCCTCGAGCAACGTCCCAATCGCGCCGATTTGAGACTCGGGAGTGGGGTACCGCCGATGTTGAAGTGCAAAGATCAGCTCCATTTGGTTCAAAAATCCACGAAGCTCTGAACGCTTGCCTGAAAATTTCGCCGGGAAACTCACCTTCGGTTCAGGAACTTTGCTGGATCCTTGAGCCGAAAGTGAAGCAAGCTCCTGCTGCATGCGAAGAAGGGTCGCCTTCAGCTCGGTATTCTCATACTGGATTTTTGCAAGGACTTCAGCAAAGAAATCAAGATGGCTTGGAGACTCCATTGGCAAGAGAAAAGAAAGGGGAAAAAGACAAAGGCAATCAAATAATCAAAACGAGCTAAAAGAAAAGCAAAAAAACCACAATCTGAATCAAACTATCAAGACCCCCAACAAGATCAAGACTGGAAAATGCTAAAGACAAAGAGAAAAAGCTAGTGAAAACAAAGAACAAGCCTTAGACTAGTGTTGATTCAGATTGTGGAGAAATGGAACAAGGCTAACCTATATATACTATAGGTTGATGAAGCTCCACCACTCTTGGATTGAGGACGGCGTAAATATAGCTGAGGTCGAGGAGGCGCCACATCATCATCAGGAATATGGCTCAAGACTCAGGAATCGGGAAGTGTCTCGAGAGTCAGGAATAGGGAAGTGTCTCGAGAGTCAGGAATATGGAAGTGTCTCGAGAGTCAGGAATAGGGAAGTGTCTCGAGAATCAGGAATGTGGTCTGCAGGTCAGGAATCCGGCAAGAGTCAGGAATGTGGCAAGAATTGGGGGATTCCTGACAGTCGTATCCTCATTTCCAACGGACTCAACGTATGCCCAATCGTCTGACTACGCGCCGTTGGAACCTCCCTACACCGCCCCTGCTTCCTGTTCGGTCATGTCCACTTTGCCAACGGAGGCACCAGCTGAAATGGCGTGTGATCACACGCCATCGGAACCACCCCATGCCACTGTTGAGCCAGTTGTACCAGAGTCTACAGCTGAAATGGCATGTGCCCACACGCCACACCCCACATTGTAGAGGAGAGTATTTCCGCCCTTCACGTTTCCTCGACCAAAACCCTCTGAACGACCATCGGGAGCACCATTCGCTAATATTGTAGATGGTAAAATTGACTTGTACCATTTTTTATGCTGACGCATTTCATTTCAGAGTCACGGCGAAGGTACTGTATCATTTTTTATCTGAACGGTGTCCTTTTCTCCCATGAGCGTGGCTCGTCCTCGAATGTCACTGCACCCTCCAAAGCCTGCGGTCGCAAGTTGGTCAAAAGAGACAGATTCACATTAATCACACGGGAGAAACTGCGGGATCTAATAATGACCATGCGACACTTAAAACAAAGGGCCGGGTTCAATTTGCAATTGGGAGTTTGGACATCCATGATGCGCCACAATGCATTAACGTTGCTACAGATGATGCACGATCAGACGCGAGTAATATTACCATTTGACTTTCTCCTAACGCAGGAGGATTGCTTGACTATGGTCCATGTGAGGGGTAGCAAGCCCATCTTCGTCAAGCCAGAGGCTGTAGTGATGAACCGGACTGCTAGGTCAAGTGAAATCCTCATCATCGATGACTCGCCGATTAAAACTGTAGCGAATACGCACACATATACAGTGCACCCCATCTCTTGCAGTATGGAAACTAGGGAGAAGAAATCGTATGTTCTGGGGGACCTTGCAGAACGGCTTGGAGCGATGGTGATAGAGAACTGGCCAGTCCAGGAGGTGGCTGCAGAAATCAACCAAATGGCAGATGGAACGGTATATCAGAAGCCATTTGATCGGACAGACACCAGTCATCATTTATGGCATGTATATTTTCTAGCCAAGCACTATCCGCATCTCCATAATCTGCTCAACCGGATGGGTTCTTCGACCACTGAACATGAGCGTGGACGTATTAGAGAAGAGATGGCATTACTATTGGGTTTAAATCCTGATAGTGTGGAGAGTGATGAAATTCCAAGATTATTGTATAGGCGTTGGAGGCAAAAAATAACAGTCTGAGATGGCATGTATTTATTTAAAAATGTAACTTATTATGGCATGGGGTTCCATGCCATTGTATTAATATTAAAAGACAATTCTTTGAGAGGATTTGCATTATACTAGAAGTGTTACAGCATGTTATTGGAAGTCTACGAAGTTGTTTTATTAATAAGGGGAAAGTAAAGATTGAATGGGGACTTGGGCTCCACCTAGACTCGGAGCAACTGAGCCAATATTAAAAGGATGGAAAGAAATTGGACGACGATGACAAGGAGAAGAGAGAGGTGAAGCAGTGGCAGGGGGAGGAGAAGTGATTGAGTAGACATTTCCTTGTTTAAAATAAAATGGCATGTGCCTCAATGCAGTTGAATTTTGTTATATTTATATACTATATAAAGGTTTGGAAACCTTATTTTATAAGTGGGATAATGACAATTCCCACTTTAACGAAATAGAGCTTTATTGCTGGTTCCTTTTATCAGCCCCTCTTGTTCAAGTGTTAGTAAATTGGACTTTGCATCTGTACTTGGCCGGATGAGCACAAGGACGGAATTCCTAAGTGTCTATTCAGCCAAGCATACTTGGCCTGTGTAGCGCACCTTATCTCTCTCCCCTTAAGCCAACTGGAAAAGGGGCAATTGCTTGATGAGAGAGCCCTTAGTGGCTATTTTATCCCCATTTATCCCCTAAGGTTCCAAGGATCCACGGTATCCCCTAAGGTTCCAAGGATCCACGGTGACAGTATATCCAAATCTCATCTCATGATCACATGCGCTACACTCACCCCCCCTTTAGAGATGTCAATGTCCTCATTGACTATTTATTATGTCCTCCATTTCCACACTCAATCTACCAATCCTTCCATTGTGTAGACCAGCTATTCCATGTGAGGCAACTAGTCATCCACCTGTACTGCAGTCCCACGGTGGATACCTTCGTCCGTGGATACACCACACAAGAGGAAGGACGTACGCATAGATGCTCAATATGTACGATTTCAAATTTAGGGGTAGGAATATACCTTGCTCAAGGGTATATTATATTTTTAATAAATATACAATGGGAATCGAACCTGTGCCATTTGCTCCGATACCAACTGTAGTGCACCTTATCTCTCTCCCCTTAAGCCAACTGGAAAAGGGGCAATTGCTTGATAAGAGAGCCCTTAGTGGCTATTTTATCCCTATTTATCCCCCAAGGTTCCAAGGATCCACGGTGACAGTATATCCAAATCTCATCCCATGATCACATGCGCTACAGCCTGGCTTTTTAGTTCTCTTTTGCTCTGTCTTGCACTGGCTTGACAAGAACCCTCGCGTATTGAGATTGGTCCCTCAATATCGCTACATGATAGCTTACCGTGTCTGCCAAACACCCTCGCTATCATGCCCTTTATGTTAGTCTCATTTCGGTCCCAAATGCTATTTATGGAAAGTGTCTAGATTTGCTTATTTGGTATATCTACGGAATGTAGAGATTGTCCTGAACACAATGGTGTTCGTCCCGTGTCCAAATTCGCAATTTAAGGACATTCCATATTTAGTAAGTTTCGAGCTTGTCCCAGAGACTAACTCCTGATACTAAGGGAGGCTTGGGGTGAAAGCCCAAAGCGTGTGTTCCTCAAGGGGGGGGGGGCTGTGGGGGGTTCCAAATGTATAGTAGGGATAGTGGGTAGGTCGGGCATGGCCGACCAACCTGAGGCATAGTTTAGCTCCCGCTTGCATGCCTGTCCTTGTTCTGCGTTTGGCTTGGGTCTAAGCCCAAGCTCCATTCCATGCTAGTTGGTGGAGTACCCATGTCCTCGCGTTAGGCCACCGGTATGCCGAAATAGCGCCAGACTCCGTTTGGCTCCGTTTTGCATGCTAGTCCTGGCATTGGGATGCTGGTTACTCTAGGACTGTTCCAAGTCGCTCTGGGCTCCTGTCCCTTCGCTCCTTGGGCTTTATGCTTGGGAGTTGCTCCGTGGTTCGGTTCCGTCACTCCTTGGCTCCATGCTTGGGAGTTTGGCACTGTTCCTTTGTTCAGTGGCCCAAGGCCCTGAACCTCGGGTTCTTATGGACACGTGGCATATGACACGTGGCATCTGTCACGTGGCACAAAGAGGGTTTAGGTTCCGCTTCGTGGTGTTATCCTATGGTAAATCACCATAGGATAAAGGGTCAAAACCACGTGCGCTACACTGCACCAGCTAACACTGCTCCTGAAGTTTTGGAAATCCTTCTCCTTGGAGATCTGCATCTTTACCAGTGGATTCATAGAACGCTACTCTTTGAAGGTATGGCATGGAGTCCCTCTTTTGCATTAGAGCGAATGTTGTGAAGGGGAGTTGACACCTCTCTGTGGGATTTGCAGGCGAGAGAAGATGTACCTCGGTGATTTTCACTTGAAAGTCGTCCATTTTCATCTTCACCCCGTTGAAGATCCAAGCCTGAACTCGCAGTGACAAGCAAAGCAGCACAGGGACTCCTAGAGGCTCGGGGATATTATATTCTAAACAGCACGCACAGATTGATTGGAGTCAAGTCATGTCACACAAGTAGATGAGAAGATGGACTCTGGATATTAACATGTAAGGTGGTACACAGGATTAATTCGTTTTGACTTTCTCACTGAACTTTGCCATTGTTTCAGGAGGAAGGAACACCGTGACTTCAATAGCTTTCACATCTCTCGGTGACAGGTCGTAGAAGCAGAAGCCGTTCCACAGCTTCGTAGCATGTCGAACAGCAGCTAGTTTCCCCCATCCAAAGTCCAGACTATACATTGGAAATCTTGGAGAGCTGCCAGAGATTGGTAAACACAACATTGGAGTTATTTTGTTGTTCTTGAGTGTGCTTCGCAAAAGTCTAATATTTTCCTTTCAGATCATTACATAGTTGTGAAATTTATATATATCCAACTTGTACATATAATCAAAGCTATAATCAAAGTGACTGAAAATGCCTCGCCTCCGCCATCTTTTGAGAACCATACGACATAGTAAACAATTTAATGGAGATTTAGATGCCTTTGAAACTATGATTGATCATGATACACATACTATAGCTGTTCAAAATAATCATGATAATGATTCTATACACCAAAATATTAATCATGATAATGATTATATACAGCAATCAGTTGGACACTCAGAAGCATCTGGAACCTTACATGCATGTCATTATAACAATTACATATATCAAACAATATTAAATCCACCACTCGCACCCATGAATACCACATTAGCAAGCCATAGTATTTATAATGACTTTAAAATAATAAATTTGAATAACATTTGTTTGTACTTTTTGTAATGCATTGCATTTTAAAGATGAAAACTCTTCAATGTGTTTCCAGAATAACCAAGTTATATTACCTCCAATTTCATCTTTACCATTTGATTTACTTTCACTTTACAAGCAAAATAAGAACTCTAATTTTAAAACAAATATTAGACACTACAATAGTGTTTTTGCTTTTGCATCTATGTCTTCTAATATTGATACTATAAAAGGTCATGGTCCCTATTGCTTTAAAATCCATGGTCAAATATACCATAATATTGTTTCAGCACATCCTTCTAAAGGTCAATATTGAACTTATAGACAACTTTATATGCTTGATACTCTAGAAGCTGCAGATATAAGAAAGCAAAACCCTTTTAATTCAAGCTGTGAGACAAACTTACTTAAACATCTTGATGCTTTCCTTCATCGTGTTAACCCATATGCTCAAGCTTTCAAAATGATGTATGAAATGGAACAAGAAGAAATTCGTTCTGCTACACTTTCAGGTTATCCTATACATGGTGTTTATATGTTATTAAAAATTGAAGGAACTAATCCACGACGCTATAATGCTCCACAGACAAATGATGTTGCTATTGTGTTTGTTAGTGATGATGGAGAACCGCCACATAATCGTGAAATTTGTATATATCCAACTGTAAGCAATTCTAAATGTATCTCAACACTTGATTATAATTGTGATCCAATGGTTTACCCATTAATATTTCCTTTTGGTGACAGAGGTTGGCACAAAAATATTTTTAATTCTGGGCGTCGAATTACATTACTCCAATATTATGCATACCGTTTATCTATAAGAGACACAATACATTTTGGTTTTGATCAAATTTTATATGCAGGAAAACTCACACAACAATATATTGTCGATGCTTATGTAAAAGTTGAAAGCAATAATTTGAATTAATATCGGACTCATCAGAAACAATTGCGAGTTAAAATGTATACTGGTCTTATGGATTATGTTGCAAACCGTGCTACTAATGAAAATATAAATCCAGGCAAGATTGTTATTTTACCTTCAAGTTTTGGGGGTGGCCCTAGAGCAATGCAACAAAATTATCAAGATGCAATAGCTATAATTACTCATTTTTCAAAGCCAGATCTTTTCATTACTTTTACATGCAATCCCAAATGGCCAGAAATTTCAAAAAACTTACATCCAAATGAAATCCTTGAGGATTGTCCAGACTTGGTTTCTAGAGTATTTCATATCAAGCTTAAAATTTTTTTGAATGATATTACTAAAAAACATATTTTTGGAAATTGTATTGCTTTTATATATGTAATTGAATTTCAAAAGAGAGGCCTTCCACATTGTCACTTTCTAGAGATTTTATCTCATAAAAACAAGATTAAAGACCGTGATGCTATTAATCAATACATAATGGCACAATTGTTTAATCCTCAAAATGAACTTGAAATTTTTAAAATAATTAAATCCCATACATGGTCCATGTGGGCCTCTTTACCCTAATAGTCTTTGTATGGAAAATGGTACTTGCTCAAAAGGTTATCCAAAAAAGTTTAATTATGAAACTACTTTTAGTGTTGATGGATATCCAGATTATTATAGACCTGATAATGGCCGTACATTTCTAAAAAATGGGTGTTACATTGATAATCGTTGGGTAGTGCCTTATAATAAATACCTTTGTAAAAAATATAATGCTCATATTAATATTGAAATTTGTGCTACTATAAAAAGTATAAAGTATTTATTTCAATATGTTTATAAAGGTTATGATTGTGCTACAATTGAAATCCATTAAGCAACCCAACAACCTGATAATATTTTAAATTGGGATGAAATCTTAACATTTTTAAATACACATTATGTATATGCTCCAAAGGCAATATGGAGACTTTTTAAATTTAAAATGCATGGTCATTCGACCCTTATAATCCGTCTTCCTATCCATCTTCCAAATTTTCAAAATGTCTATTTTATAGAAGGTTTTGAACAAATAACACTTCAAAGAGCTACTCAAAATGGTACGATGTTGACAAAATGGTTTGAATTAAATATAAATGACCCAAATGCTAGACAATATACATATCCTGAAATCCCTTTTATACTATACATTTAACCCTCATACTCATAATTGGCAAATTTGACATACAAGAAATGTCATTCCTCGATTATATTCTATATTGCCATCTAATGTTGAACTATATCATTTACATCTTATTTTATTTCATAAAAAAAGTGCTATATCTTTCAAAGATCTCAAGATACCTAACAATATTTATTATGACACATTTCAACAAGTTGCAGATGCAATGGGGCTTATAGCTGATAATACCAAATGGGAAAAATGTTTAAAAGATGCTTGCTTTTTTAGAATGCCACCACAATTAAGACAATTATTTGTATTACTTTGTATTTTTTGCACTCCAAAAGATCCTTACTTCTTATGGGATAAATTTAAAGATTTCCACTCTGAGGATTTCACGCAAACAAATCCAATTTTTCATTATGAACATGCTTTACATTATATAAATATTAAAATGAAAATGCATGGCAAAACTAATCAAAACTATCATCTACCTTTGCCTTCTGAAAATTTTGATGATGAAAATATTGTCAACTCAACACAAATATATCAAAATGTTGAACAAAATATTCCTCGATTTAATCAAGAACAGTTAAATATTTTTAATGATATTCTTAATGTTATTGATCACCCAACTGAGCATAATCGATACATTTTCATTGACGGCCTTGGTGGTATTGGTAAAACATTTCTTCTTAACACTCTTATAAATATTTTACAACTGAAAAAAATAAATGTTGTTAGCATGGTTTGGACAGGAATTGCAAGTACTTTACTTTATAATGGCCGAACTTCATATATTACTTTTAAACTTCCTATTCCAATAAATGAAACATCAACTTCCGGTATAACTGCTAATAGTGAAGTAGGTATAAGAATCATAATTACTAACGTATTGTTATGGGATGAAATAAATATGGTTCACATTCATGCATTCACTACTGTTGATCGAGTGTTGCGAGACCTAAAAAATACATCATTACCTTTTGGTGGCATAATTGTTGTTACTAGCAGGGACTTTAGACAGACACTTCCAGTCATTTCACATGGACATAAGGCACAAATTGTTTCAAGTTCTGTAAGAATAAATAAATTATGGAGATTATTTAGAAAGTTATCTTTGAAAACAAATATGCGGCTTGCTGAAAGTGATAAATCATGGTCTGAATGGCTTCTCAAAGTTGGAAATGGTGAAAATTTTGAAAATTTACCATCTTTACCTTCTAACTCCATTTTATTACCTCATACACAACTAATTTATTCATCAATTATTGATTTTGTTTACCCTTCAGTACTTGATATTTCAAACCCTTATATTGTAGCCAATCGAGTCATACTTACCCCACTTAACGATGATACATTTGCAATCAACAACACTATTGTCTCTAGATTATAAGATGATACATGCATCTACAAAAGCATTAATTTTGTTGACACTGAACATCCCGAAAATTTTCTAACAGAATTCCTAAATTCTATCACACCTTCTAGTCTCCCACCACATAAACTCTCTCTCAAACAAGGTGCTATTCTTATCCTTCTAAAAAATATGTTTCCATCAGTAAGACTATGCAATGGCACACGTCTCATCCTGAAAAATGCACTACCAAATGTTTTAAATTGTGAAATTGTGATGGGGCAATTTAAAGGGACAAGAGTTTTTATCCCACGTATCACATTAATACCATCAAATACAGAAATTCCATTCAAAATGTCCAGACGACAATTTCCAATTTGTTTAGGTTACTGCTTAACAATCTCTAAATGCCAAGGACAGACATTTGACCGAGTTGGAATTTACTTGCCCCACCCAATTTTCACTCATGGGCAACTTTATGTGGCTTTATCAAGATGCACATCACCACATGAACTTGGAATTAAAGTTCAAAACACCACACGCCAAGGCCACCTCCTTCCTCAAGATCCTTCTGTTTTTACAATTAACACTATCTATAAAAAGGTTTTATATTGAACCTCTTTGTAAACCACCCAGCATACACTAGGCAACTTATAGAAATATATTTATCATTTACTGGTTGTGGTATATTTTTACTACCAAAGTTTAGGACAAATGCTTTTACTTTTTTTTTATCACCTTAATCCAGCAAGCAAGTTTTAGTTGATTCATTAATTTATGATCTACTGATTTGTGATTTGTGATCCATATTGGAGAATTTTACTTTCTTTTGTACTAGTGAAATTTCAATTTAACTTGGTAGAATGGTATGTTATCTTAGTTAATGATTTTGGAAGTAATTAAAGAGAATGACTTGAAAGACAATTTATAAATATTTAAATATAGAGGGAGAGAGTTTATGAACAAAAGTGCACCCTTTTTTTTAATTGGTTAAGAGTGTTAAGATAATTGAGGTTAAACATCCTTGGATTTAAATAGTATTAGGTTAGATGACCTTCTTGAAAGTCTAAATTCAGGAGTTTATATTTAATATTAGAGAACTTTTTGGGAATTGACTTTATTAGTTGGCTTAGTGAATCACGTTATATATTGAGATTGACATCTGGCAAAACTTAATTCGTAAAAGTTCAAATATAAAAGGAAAAGGCCCATAATAAAAATACACCCTTTTTTTAATTAGTTAAGAGTTTTGGGATATTTAGTAACCTATCAGAAAGTCTAAATTTAGAAGCTTACATATAAACAACTTGAATTTTATCACATTATCATTATTTTATTGTTTAACTTGAAGTTTTATTGTAACTCAACTTGAATAATTGCCACACTAAAATCCCTAATTAAAACCTATTGCCATTTATTACCCACTTATTTTCTTGAGAGAATGTGATATTTACAACTTCTCCATCTTCAAAGTCAATAAATCTCTATTCTCTTAAGATCACTTCACAAAAATCACTTTAAATTTCTGATCTAATAGATGTATAGGAAGCAATTTACAAACTCCTAACCTTACTTCCAACCCACTTTACTTCTTGGATATAATCAATTGCAACAATTTAAGTGTTATTGCTATTGATAAATCTACTTTATTTTGAACTTCATGCATGTACCCAAAATTTATCTGACAAAACCCTACACCTATTTTAACCATAAAAAGGAGTGGTAGTATGCTTTTTTATTTTCTTTTCAATGAAGTTTCATGGCCCGCAAAGCAATAGTCAATATACCACATGGCTGGTGAATTTTATCAATATACTTCCTCTCTCACAGTAGTGGAGGAAAGCTTGTAACTTACTTGCAATATGTTGAAGTCCAGAAGGCCGTGCTGCAACTGTCGTTGGAGGAAAAAAACTGAAAGGCTTGAATGAGCACCTTTTAAGACTTGTAATTCGTTTCTGAGAAAAGAAGAAACTATAGCCCAGAAAGAATCCTTCCATTGCAAACTTCGAAAAAATCTCTCGTTTGTTGAAAATTCGTTGGCACGAGAGCTAAAGCTCCTTTCAAGCCAGTTTCTTCTCGTTTATCTCCTTTTTCCAGGTTTCGAGGCCTTCGGAAAAAGCTGTGGACGCCATAGCTAGAAGAAAGCACAGAAGCGAAGGCCCAGATATTGATCAAACGATTCACAAAGTTTTAGTTTAATAAAACCAGCGTAGTTTATTCAAATGCTCATCCAACTTTTTAGCAGCAAGTGAGTTTGCCATCGACATTGCCAATGCAATCGTCCAGCACACGGTTGGAGAAGCGCTTGTAGCCCTTGGCAGTGGCACAACGAGCACCGATGGTGATCCCATTGAACTCAACATCACCGCATTTGGCAGCAAAGTTGGAGGAACAATCGAGCTTGCCCGTGTAGTCGACTCCCACGCACTGGCTCACATCGATGGAGCTCTTGACATGCTTCCCATACGGAGTTCTACATTTCGCGTGCATGGTGTGGCCATCGAAGCTAATCCCCGTGCAAGACGAAGAGAACTGGCAAGCCTGAAGGAACCCATGGCCAAACTATCAATCGATATCAAACTCTCAAAGATTACCTGGATTGTGACGATGAGCATGCACAGGACGACGATGATCTCGCGGATGGATGCCATGGTAGTACAGGTAAATGAAGAGAAGAAGAGCGGAAGCTACGATGGTGGATGACTCCCAGTATAGTCGTATATATCATAACTATATATACATGATGAAGAGACTCACCTCTAGCCTACACCTGGATCAATGAAGTGGCACTCCTGCCACCTAAGATCATGTCATAGAGAGCGTATACCTCAACAGTAAAAGAAATCAAAGTGATATATGAAGAGCGAGCTCTTAAGAGTGCTATATACTGAAGAAGAAGGCTTGAATGATCATTCTAGAGCTTCCCTGGGCTTATATAGTCTGGATCCGTGTCATGCCATGAGTTGGAGCCTATCCCAAAGACTGACACGGCATTTGGTGCTAGCTATCATCATTCTTGAGTTTTGCGACTAAGCATTTTCTGAAAGACAAAAACAAAATGACTATGGACACTTCATTGAACTTGTGGGTTATTGTTGACCCAAGAAACTATGTTTGACATGATGCACGCTCTAGCCAAGAGGATGGTCTTTGTTGGCAAAGTGAATTGACAAGCAAAAGTGGAGTTTGCATGATCTTGTGTGCTCTCAAAAAGTATTCTATTTCCACGTATTGGATCCAAACATCTGCTAGCAATGATAAAATGTATGCCCGGACTGATAGAATCCAATTCTTCTCGACACTTCTATGAGTACAGCAATGTGACATTTTTATAAGGAAATACGTTTACAAAATGATTTTATTTCCAAACCACACAAACTTTATGTAATGGATCCAAACTTCTTAAGCAATCAAATGATTTATCTTTGCTCCAGACTGATGGAATCCAATTTCTTATGAGGAGATGGCTGTTTCTAGCAACAAATGAGGTGACCGTCATCGTTGCCAATGCATTCGTCCAGGGCCCGGTTGGAGAAGACCTCATGTCCATAGCCATCTTTGCAGGTGGCAGCCATTGTGATCCCATTGAATGCAACGTTGTGGCATCTGGGAACAAAGTTGGAGGAGCAATCGAGCTTGCCCGAATAGTCGACTCCCACACACTCGTTCACATCGATGGAGCTCCTCACCACTTTGCCAGCATCCGTCCTACAATTCGCGGACATGATGTTGCCGTAGAAGCGAATCTCGGTGCAAGACGAAGAGAAATGGCAACTGGCCTGCAAAATTTCACCAGAAACCTCTACAATTCTTATTCCATTCTTTGTTTTCAAGAAATAATTTACCTGGCTAACCACGATGAGCATGCTGAAGACAATGAGGATATCGCAAGTGGATGCCATGATCAAGAACTTATGGAAGACAGCACTGAAGAATAGCTTTAGATGATAGATAGATGGATTGAATGATTGTAATTGCATGATCGAGTTTGTGGGGTTTATATAGTCGTGCGACGTGGTGTGTTGGAACATATCCAAGAACTTTTACACGGCATTTGCGTTAGCATTGTTTGAATTTGTCGTCTGTAGCGAAACGGTCAAAGCTCGGACACTTACCAGTTCGCGTGGTCATGTCGAGAACTCTAAACTTGCCTTTGGAGCTCCACTTGTGGGACGTTTCAAATGCTCATACGATTGTTATGACGCAAAGGGGTGCTCGGAGAGAGTTCCAGAGGGAGCTTGTCACGAGGGGTGTGGAGGTGGTGGAATTCGATTTTCTCACACCGAAAGCTGTCATGGACTACTGTTACGAGCGTGGATTCCTCATGGTTTTATGGGAATGTGGAGGAGCTTTGTCAGCTCCGGCACTAGCTGCTGGTATCATTCACAAGGTGAACCGCATTTTTTTTCTATCTTGCTTCTTTCGTTTTTGTTTCTTTGTTTCATGTTCTCTTGTTTTTGAGCAGGTTATTGCGTTTGTTGCTCCAAAAATCATTGGAGTGACTGCCCCAACGCCTGTTGGTGAGTTGGGAATGGTGGACATGACACAAGCTTTAAATCTGCTCGACGTGACTTTCGAACAAGTAAGCTCTTATCAAAACGTTTTCTTTTCCCCTTACTCCGTGGCCCAGACATGTTGGTTTCGGGCTACCTTAAGCTGATTCCGCGCATGAAATCACCTGCTTCTGCCTATGCGGACGATCCCTCGATTGCAGACGCTGGAATTTTCTCAAGCTCCACTGTGATCTACTTCTACAAGTCGTGGGATCCATACGGTGCCTTTACGAACTTCACAGCACACTCAATTAAGCTACCTGGCTCTAGCGAGACGTGGAAAAGCGTCGAGCACTACTACCAGGTTTTCCTTCGACGTTCGCTAGCAATTTTTTTATCGGGTTTCTTTCTTTCACATAGGCACAAAAGTTTAGTGGAGTCAAGGACGAACTGGCAATGCAAGCTATAGAAAATATCAGAAATGCTGAAAGCCCAGAAGAAGCAGCTAGAATTGGAAGACGCTTAGCTCGCGAACGTCCTGACCTGGTAAGCTTTGTTCTCTCGGTTATAAAACAAAAACTTCTTGCAGGTGAGGCCAGACTGGGAAAACTCCAAGATGGACGTGATGGAAGAAGCACTGGTTGCAAAGTTTTCGTCCTACCCGCAGCTGCGAAGTTTGCTGCTGTCAACAGCTGGTTGTGTGCTGATCGAGTCGTCCCCGCAGGACTACTTTTGGGGGTCTGGCAAAGATGGCACGGGACAAAACCAGCTGGGCCGCTTGCTCATGAAGTTGCGAGCCGCGATTCTTACAGAGAACTAGCACGTCCAAAAGTAATTTTGTTAGTGTTATATATCTCAGAAGTTTATGCATTATTTTGAACACAAACTAAGTCTCGACATCTATCAGATATTGCTTCTAAATGAATAATTATAAATTCTGTTTCTTTTTTTTTAATTTAAATATAACATTTTTGCCAGAATAAGACAAAAGCTTTTTTTTTGGCCGGGAGTTTTCTACGCTAAAAACCGTTTTAGCCTTTAAAAGCTCAATAACCTTTAAAAGATCAAGTATAAAATGGTATCATTAAGACAATCAGTTTAAGGTTTTGCTTTTATGGTGCCCTTTACAGGAGCGCGAGCGATCATCGGCGACAAACTACACAAGCTGAGTGAGTACCGGATCATTAAGGCCCTTTACAGGAGGAGCGATCACCGGCGGCAGCACAGCACAGGGGCTACACCAACCGGATCATTAGGGATGACTTCCGATGCATGGTGCATCTAGGTGAGTTGCAGAAGGGTGAGCAACTTGGGAAGCGCAGTCACTGGGACAACGAAGAAAAAGCGAGAAAACGTAGCCGGCATGAAGCTACTTCTCCTGAAGAGTTTTCTCACATAGGTGCTTGTGTGGGTCAAGATGCAAGGGCGGAGGCAAGGTTTGCATTGTTCACACAGCAGATTGCGCGCATGGAGGCGAGAATATCAGCTATGGAGCCCCTTGTCTTTTCTTCTAGGGGGATTGCGAGATGCCAGGGTGCAGCAGGTGTTTTGGATGTGGTTATGAAGACCATGGATTGGAAGCTTCAAGAAGTTGTGGTTGATGCACTGTCTGCAAAACTCGAAGTCAAAGGGGAGAAGTTCGTGGTTAGCAGGAAAGAGTTGCAAGGAACTAAGCAAGTCATGAAGAAACTCCAACAGGACTTCATTTCATTTTCAGGATTTTTACATCACGTTGAGAGGCAGGGAGAAAATTTTGACAAGGTAAATGTTCTCTTGGATGCAGCACTTGTTGCATTTGAGAAACAGACAGGGATTGAGGGAAGCAGGCATGGTTTTCAGCATTATCTTAGTAAGATCAAAGGTCTGTGTGTTGGAGGTGTTAATGCTATGGCTCTCTACAAGTATGATTCAAATTACAGTGACACAATGAAGCCTCAAGAAATGCTTGCTCTGAAGCCACCAGAGATGATCAAGTTATCAGTAGCAGACTACACTCTCAAGTTGCAGCTAACAAGTGAGATTGAACGGTTTTTGGAAGAGGAGAATGGCAGAAGTACCAGTGAGCTTGAGAGTGCTATCCTGGAAGCAAAAGTATTTTTGGGCCAGGTGCTCAAGTGGTATAAAAACAAGTTGAAAAAGAACTTGGAGGAGTAGTGATTTAGAGAACTTGGAGGTAAGCTGCTTTATAAACGGCTCAGCTTACTGTATCAAAACGTGTGGGGTGTTGGGGTTTGTGTGTTTAGTAACAGCTGTTTAGTAAGTTAGCAAATATCTATTTCATTCTTAATCCTGTTTTGACTCGAAGAACACAGCTTTTTTTTATCCAAGCTCATGAGAACGACGAGTGCAAGAAGGTTTCTAGTCATCTCATTCATTCACTCCACTTTCCCTTTAATTCGAATCGTTCTTCATTCACTCAGCGCTTGTATGGCCTCCTTGTCTCCGTGGCAAATGCCCGGTTGCGGCATTCACAGTCTACCAAGGTGTAATTCCGCGGTTCCCGATGAGCTCTGAGGGAGGTACCACGGTTGCAAAGTCGCGGATGAGAGCATTTAAAGTTCATCTTCCACTTCTTTCAATGCTTTTGAGGATTAATTTGGTGCAAGGAGCTCTTCGCGTTACTCTTTGCGTGTTCTTTGTATGTTCTTTCGTTGTTTGTTATGAAGTACTATGTTCTTTGTGTCTTCATTGTATGTTGCTTATTCTCTTCATTTCTCAACGAACAGGAGGCCGGGCCAAAGTCGGATCACAACTCCAAGGAAGGAAACAGACACTTGCAAATTTCTCTCTGGCGTGGCACAAGGTAATGTAGCTTCTTGCTTTTCCTTTGTTTCTTTTCTTCTGTAAGTTTATCAATCTCTTTCTCATAGGAATGACACTGGGAACTCCTATTGCTGTTCTAGTTCCAAACACGGATCAACGTGAAAGAGTAAGTTTTCGTTAACGGAAGAAAGAAAATGAGACGCTGGAACTTAATGTGAGGTATTCTGCAGGATTGGCTCTAGCTAACATCTAACACAAGATGGAACCAATCTCCCTTTGCAAAGCTTACAAAGTTTGAGACCTTTCTATCTACACACACAAGAAGTATGAAGGCTTTACCTCGCCAGGAGTGTGAATCTCATGGGTTTCTAGACAGGATCTCCTTTCTGTTTTTGTTTCCTCAACTTATGAACAATTCATGCAGGGACGAAGAGACGATAGTGATGAGAATAGCATGCAAGCCGACGTCTACAAACTTTACAAAGTTCATCAATTCTCACTGCGCTGGCATTGATTTTGCTTGCTTGATTGCTTCTTACAGAAATTCCAAGAGACTGTAACGAGAGACCGGCAAGAAGAGCTCGTGGTCGTCATGATCCCTGCGTCGTTCCTCGAGGTAACATCCAGGAATCCTTTCTCCTCTCGTGAATGCCCATCGATCGATTTCTTGCAGCTGTTCCAATGGTGTCCAAGGCGATGGTGGCCTTGGTTCTCGCGGATCAGCTCCTCTAACACTACGCGCAGTGCCAATTTCTCCCTCTGGCAAAGCTCCACCATGCTTTGAAGGACAGCATGAAGACATTCGATTATCTTAGGTTGCTCGAGCAACTCAAGATGGTCTTGTCAAAATCGCTACGAGAGCTCGAGGACTTGGAATGCCTGTGGGAGTTGGACAGCGAGCGACATTCGAGAGTTTGGCATGGATCGAAGGTGCAGGAGAACGGCAACTTCTTGAATCCGTGTCAACAGTTTGAGCTTCCAGTCAGATGTGGAGATTGCAAACACGCATATGCTGTGTTCCCGAGCTCGTCACGTGCTCCCGAACTACACGAGAATCGTGGCGTATACAAGCTACAATGAGATCCACCAGACCCGGCGCTTTGTACCAGGGAGCCCGATGGACTTAGCACTCCTTGGTCATTATGACAAGTTCAACGTGAGTACATCAGGTGCTACTTAACAATATACCTTTTTGCGATCCGAATGTTCCACAAGAAAACATCTCGATCTTCCATCTTGTAAAAGACTCCCAAGACGTCCGCTGCGCGCCCGCACTTTCCATACATTTCTCCATGACAAGGAACCTAAATGCCGCTGGAGACGATTTTCCTTGTGGATGCGCTTGCCCCTGCCCAGAAATTTGTGCTAAAAAACAATGCAATGGAAAACCACCGCCATTGCCATCAACTACATGGTGCCTCGATTACGGGTGCTTGTGCAAATCTCATAAAGTAAAGAATGTGAGTCGATGACTCTCTTTTCTTCAGTTTCGATGACTTGTCCAGGGATCCGGTCTGGCTCAATCTTCAACTAGGCTCGCAAGCACTCACAAGCCCACGGTTCTTCTTTTGCCCTTTTTGTTTTAAATATTCTTGTGGAGGACAGCCACCTTTCGGCCTCGATTATTTTCCATGCGATGCCCTCTTCTTCACACACTTCTTCACACACTGAACCTTTTGGGTGCGACTTCAAATTTCATGGAGTTTTTCAAATCTTTGGTCTTGTTGCTGCTAGGAACAAGCATCAAACTTGGATAGACCACGATAAGAAAGTGCCTTCATGAAATCTCAAGCTCCCCAAGATTTGTAAGAACAAAGAGCCTTGACTCTTAATTATGGGCGGTCTTGCTGCTAATCATATCTTCAGACATTCAATATTTGGATGTGGCAGAAGAAGAAAAGGTAGCTTGCCTTTGTCCATCCAGGGATTCTTCCAAGCTTAGTGGTGAAAATTTCATTCCATAATGGTTTCTTTCTTGAGCTTGACAGCCCAGAAAAGATGACAGCCTTATAAAACATTCCCACGAGCTGAATGTACAATTTGGACTGGAACCTGGCCGGATATGTGGCTAGAATTAAGAAATAGTCTTGGGCCATGGACGAGATGTCCATTCCATTCAAACCATAAAAACATTGGGTCTCTGGCTGTGGATTCGAACCTGTGACTTTGCCAATACACCATCTGATCTCCACCGTATCTTCACAGCTGCCCAGAGAAATAATTGGATGCTCGCCATCGAGAAAAAGAATGCCAAGGCAACGGGCAAGTGCCGCGATCGCAATGTTCCACGAGAAAGAATCTCGATCTTGAAAGATTCCCAGCGTCCATACATTTCCATTAGCAAGGAACCTATGACGATCGAGGCTGCTGGAGACGATTTCCCTATAATAATAGGGAAGAGTTGCTAAGGTTTTTGGGCTGTCGGATCCAGCCAATGTGGCGGGGACTTTTATTTCTGTAACCACGTTTTAATGAATAATCATTCTGCATCATCCTGCTGGCCATGGAGCTTGAGCCATTCCGGAATAACCTGCGAGGACAAAGAAAAAGAATCAATACTAGAAAATCACCTTCTTGCCTCGGGTTGGCTGTGTCGCCCAAACAGTGTGATCACCCTCCAGCCCGGTACCTGGTCGTAGTTGTGGTGCACGAACAAGGCACCGAGGCGGAGACGCTTGGCCACCCAGGCACCCAGCTCCGTTCCTCGGAGGTGAGCATCGTTGCGCATCTGGTAGGCAGCCTTGTCACACATGAAGATGTCGCTCTTTTTCCCATCCTCGTCCAGAGGATTGTCCACGTTACGAACTGGAAAGAGGCCATGCTTCATAGCCTCCACCTCGTCAAGCCCGCTGGGGTGGAGCTTCTCCTTCTCCTCCGTGCATGGACGCCTTGGGGAGGCGTCGCCCCTGCTGCTGCGCCTACGCTTGGGGCTCCTGGAGCACGGCCTGTCGCCCAAGCTAGAGGCATCCATTCCATCGTCGTGCCTGCGCTTGCCAGAGCGTCGCCTGCGCAAGCTAGAGTCATCCATTCCATGGTCATCCTTGTTGCTAAGCCAGCGCTTTGGAAGCCCAGGTGGCCTGCAATCCATTCCATCGTCGTCCCGAGGCCCGCGCTCTGGCCTAGCACTTGCGTGAGCGTTGCCTTCACGCCAACTCATGCCCTAATCTCCCAGATTAGGGCTGATTGATGATTAGGTTGACGGTGATTCTGATGCCATCGTTTGGCATGGATTCAGTGTGTTGCTACTGCACTTTGTTTAAATTTCACAGCAGTGTTTTCCTTGGAACAAATGAAATCAAAGGTTATCTATCAGCCTTTTGGATTGAAGCCTTGTGGATGCACAATCCACAACGCAGTTTCAAGCGGCAACAAATAGCATCTATGAATGCAATTGCTGCCAGACGATCTCGAGAGTTGCGCATGTCAAGGTGAAGATTGCCATCCAAAGAACCCTAAACAGCAGTAATCTTGCAGAATACCTAGTATGTCTCCATAGAAGAAAGGAAATTGACTGGTAGCTGCTGGACTAGCAAACAATTTTCAACTTCTCAATTGGCAGAGGTTTGTTGCATTAACATTTCCTGTCTAGAGACATCACTGTTTTTGGTCTTGGATGGTGAAGGTTACGACAAGGGATGTCTGGAAAAATACTCCCTAAGTTTCTTGTAAGAGAACTCTACTTCTCTTTTATTCTACTTCCTGTCTATATTCTGAAACGGTTTGACAGGCATAAAATGGTTGTTTGTGGCTGTTCACAACGAAAATATGGAAAATATGAGTGTATTTTCTCATATCAACAACCACATGATTGTTGGTAAAGCTCTTTCCATTCTTCTATAAGTGTTTTGTGTTTAGATTGAAACAGCTTCCAGAATGGAAGCTATGAATTTGAAACAAATTAGCGAAGCTGGCTGACATGCTCTCCTTGTGTATGCTTCTCTAGATATGGTCTCGTAGAAGCATAAGCATCCACTAGTAATTTCATATTGACACTTATTTCATTTTAGTTGGGTAGCCACTTGTGAGATTTCAAAGCAGCTGCTATCTACAGGTGAGACATGGTGTCTTTTTTCACTAATACCAGTTTGAGTATAATAGTTCCATTCGTCCAGCTCTTCAATTGCATATGTTGTTCTCTATGATGGAGTTTGGCGTGCCTGTGAGAAGCACGATGGTACGTTGTGAGCTACTCGTCTGGACTTATTGCAGCGATTGTTGACTGTTTACTCTGTAGTAGATGCATAGTTTGAGCTCGAGCTTGTGTTTGCAGCAAGTGCTTTCATTCCTACAATACCTCTTGTGATACAGAAATTGTTTCAACTTCTACAAAGTTGAAACAATTTTTGTACCACTATAGATACTGCAAAACATGGTTTACCCTAAAAGTTGCTCTCAACTCGAGGAAGAATTCCTCAATAAGTCACAGCAGAACTTCTTGTATTAGAAGGAAGGCTGAGCGTACCTGAAGGAGAGTGAAATCTTGCCTGCAATGAGATGAAAGAGTTTGAACTCTACTTGAAGAGCTCTCAACTTGGTCATGATTCTTAGAAAGTTTTTGCATGGAAGCTACCTGGGAAGTGCTTGGAATCCCAATACTAACATAAGAAAATTATTTTTGTTTCCTATTCCCACCTAATATATATTAATTTTAGTGTTCATCGAAGGAGAGAATTTTCATATTTTTAAGTTTAAATTTTATTATTATTAACACAAAAAGTCAATATAGATAAAGTAATATTACCAATAAATTAATGCTTAATTCTTTGTCACTGACTGGACTAATCAAAGGAACCATGGAGAAGAGAGTAGCAGTGATTGGCGCTGGCGCGTCGGGTCTCGTAGCCGCTCGGGAGCTCCTGCGAGAGGGCCACAGCGTCGTGATCTTCGAGCAAGCGCGGCGAATCGGAGGTACATGGGTGTATGAAGAGAATCACTCTGGATCATCAAATGCGGCCCGCAATTATTCATGCCACAGCAGCATGTATGAATCCCTGCGCACGAATTTGCCGCGGGAGGTCATGGGCTTCTTGGATTATCCCTTCGTGCCTCGCCCCTCGTCTAGGGATGCGAGGAGATTCCCCGGCCACGAGGAAGTCTTGGATTACCTCGAGAGCTTCGCGGTGGAGTTCGGGCTCCATGGCTACGTGAGATTTAACTCCAAAGTCAAGTATGTTGGATTGGTGGAGAGCAATTGGATCGTCAAGAGCTCGAGCAGCGCTGGAAAGGAAGAAAAAGAGAGTGAGGAGGTGTTTGACGCGGTCGTGGTTTGTCATGGTCATTATTTCCAGCCAAGGGTCGCTCAAATTCCTGGTAAGTCTTCTCAAAGCATCTAAGAACTTTCATAGATAGAACGAAGAACTCTTTGTTTCTACAGGGATTGAGAGGTAGCCTGGAAAACATTACCACAGTCATACCTATCGCACTCCAGATCCTTTCAAAGACCAGGTTTGGATGATCAAACTAGTGATTTTTCAAACCTGGAAAGCTCTTCAGTTTCATTGTTTCACAAGGTGGTAGCAGTCATTGGAAATGGTCCAAGCGGCGAAGATTTGTGCAGCGACATTGCTGCTGCTTGCAAGAAAGTTCACTGGTGTGCCAAGTCATGGAATTCTTTATCAGAGCCACTTCAACAAGGGAAGATCCAAAGACACTTGATGGTAAGCTCAAAGTTTCGTTTTTTTTATCTCGTATTTCTCTAACGTTTTTTCTTTTAGATATCAAGAGCTGACGAAGACGGACGATTGCATTTTATGGATGGAATGTCAGCTGTTGTGGATGTTATTTTGCATTGCACTGGGTAATTTACGAATTCTCCTTCTCTTTTTCGTTTCATATAATGTGCTTTTGTAGTTACTTATATAACTTCTCATTCTTGGACACCAAAAGCTACATTAAAGTGGAAGACAATCGCGTTGGGCCCTTGTTTAAGCATGTCTTTCCTCCTGCATTGGCTCCATCTCTCTCGTTTGTTGGCCTGCCTTGCAAGGTTTTCATTGTTTGTTTCTTCGAGCTCTTCCATCTAAGTTGTCGTCCTTTCCAGACTATCGCTTTTCCTTTGAGCGAGCTACAAGCTAAATGGATTGCTGCCGTGCTCAAGGGACGAGCGAGTTTACCATCGAAAGGAGAGATGGCAAACGAAGTCGTGGACTTTTACAGAACTCTCGAAGCTCAGGGTGTTCCAAAACGATACACTAACCATCTATATCTCGAGACGGTTTGTTTTTTTTAAAAATGATTTTTTCTAGTGTTTTTCGTATCCAACGATCTCTTCTAGTTTCTAATGCCTGGTGTTTCAGTTCGACTATGCTGAATGGATAGCAAAGCAGTGTGGAGGAACTTGCCATGGCTTTGAGCCTTGGAGGAAGGAGCTCTGTCTAAGCACACTAGATAACAAGAAGCTCAATCCAGGTATCTATAGAGATGAATGGAATGACAATGATTTCCATGAAAAGGTGGTGGCCATCCTGGCTAAGAAACAACAACAATAACAATAATTCCTTTGTTTTTCTTTGTAATGAACATCAAACAATAGTTTAAACATATATATACTACCTATTTGCTGCCAGGCGAAAATGGGAATTTCTTTCCTCTCTCTCTCTTGTTCCTCGCTCCAGTTTCCATCCATCCAGTCAATGCAATCCAATCGACCCAATCCATAACAAATACTGTTTTGATTGTTATAATTTTGTTACATTGAAAACGAAATTGGAATAATATTAAAATAACAAATATTATATTTCACTTTAGAAGAAGACTTGGAGGAAATAACTATAAACATGTGACATAGCAAGTCCACTGCAAAAAGCTAAGTGTCAATGCTGGTCAATACATTACGTGTCACAACACTTCTTTTTTTCCGCCTAGGCAATTGATAACTTCCCTGCATCAATGATTATTCATTAAGACATGGTGTAAGAAATCACACTGCTGTTTTGTTTCACTCCGTCTAAGCATGATGTAAAAATACTTTTCCCGGTGTATAGAACAGCACTTGTGCTGGAATGTGTGTAAATGTGTTAAAAATTTCCCCTAGGAAATATTCTCAAGAAGATTGATGTTATCATATGTTCTTCCTTATCACTCTTGAACATTTTGTTGTAGATTTGGAGTTGGACTCTGCCCACTCTCGAAGAAGATCCAGCACTAAAGCAATCATGTTTCCAGCTTTGTAAGTTTATATTCTTTGTAAATCATAGAAATTTTGCTCACTAGACTCTACTTATTGTGTTAAAGGTCTAACTTAGTTTAAATCCTTGGAAATAAAAATGAATAGTGTGCCATCTGGATATCTAAACTGTTGTTTGATGTTCATTGCAAAGAAAAAGAAAAAGACATTATCGTTATTATTACATCATTGTTATTGTTATTGTTTCTTAGCTAGGATGCAAATTATTGTCACTCCATTCATCTCTATAGCTACCTGGATTTCAACGGTGTTCTTTCGGAATCCCGATTGAATCTATCGAAGATATAATCTTTGAAAGAGCGTTCATGTCCCTCTTTGCCAAGATTCTTACATGGTTTACATTGTTCTTGTATTTAAAATGCAGGAAGAGCTAGTAACAAGATGATATGATGGATTTGTGGATGTATTGCGAGGTGTTCTTTGGGAAGAACTCCAGCGAGCTCTTGTTCCTGAGGCTCTCCTGCTGATTTTTATCTCTAACATGTGATAAAGTTATTTCCTCCAACTACGTGGGCGTGCGAGCTCAATCACGGTGCGCAGTGTTATGGCGTGGCTCATTGCGATTCGATAAAGTTGTGAGATGGGACATGATTATGTCATGGATTTGTCTATCTATGTATGCCATGAGAAGGCAGAAGGGACATCGTTTTCTGCGGTGACGGGGATTGATCTTTCCCCGAGGCTCAAGAAGCATCAGAACAATTAGAGACCCCCGTCATGGAGCAAATGCTACTCTCTGGAAATCGCCATATGTACCAATTGGCAAGTTTTCTAGTGCTCGATCTCGCGCCAGAGCCAAGTGGAATCGATCTTATAAGAACTTCCACATCTCCTTTGATCAAGGACATGTGGACCTTACTGGTCTTACTCTTACTAGACGAGAACATCAGACCTAAGAGAGTAATCGAGTCTTCCTAGAGTGAGCCCCGACTGACTGGACGGCTAGCCCTTGATTGGATCAAAGCCACATTGAAACCATGACGGTGACAAGCGTGGAGCAGATGCATGAACTCTAGAGCTGGATGCCTTCTATCGGACACGATTCACAACAGAGGACCAGCCATGACTGGAAGCAAGGTTGGCTCGAGCTGGACTCAATAGACGAAGGATCGGTTCTATACGTGGGATAGGATGCGAACTAATATCTGGTACAACTTTAAATCAGGCCACCCAGCTCAGTTGAGGTTCTTAACCTTGTGGCGCCATGCTTGTGGATTAATTCTTCCTCTTTTTTGAATCTTCCTTTCTTTGTGTGCTCTTTCGGAATCCGGATTGAATCTACCAAAGATTCAATGGTGTTCACGTGCCAAGATTCTTACATGGTTTACATTGTTCTTGTATGTATAATGTAGGAAGAGCTAGTTATCGCGAGGTGTTCTTCGGGAAAGAACTCCTGTGGAGCAGCGAGCTTTTGTTCGTGAGTTTCTCCTATCCATCATGCCTTCAGAAACGGTATCAAAGATTTTGCTGGGTTTTATCTATAATATGAATGATCCAATGTGATATAGTTTCAAAAGCTATTTCATCCAACTAAGTGGGCGTGTGAGCTCAGTGCTGCAATCACGGTGTCAGTTTTCCAGTGGGTAGTAGTGCAAGGTAAAAAAACACTCTAGATTTTATCCTACTTTGCTCTTTTCTATATCCTTTTTTTTACAGCGGTTTGAAGTAGATGGTTAAGCGCCCTAGCATTGAAAGGTGCTCAAGGTGCTGCTAGGGCGTCCTTGTGCTTGCGGCGCACTGAATAGTTTTGTCTTTGTAGATTTTACCTGCATTTAAGAATCTTCACACTGTTGTTTTGTTTCACTCCGTCTAAGCATGATGTAAAAATACTTTTCCAGGTATCTAGAGAACAGTGCGTAAATGTGTGTAAAGATCCCACCCACACAAATGACACCCAGTACGAGAAGATTGATGTTTTCAGAAGTTCCTCTTTGAACGTAGATTTGGAGCTGCGAGAACTATGGACTCGATGAATTGTTCTTTATTAGAGATTCTGTAAAGATTCCACTAATTGATTAGGATGCCACACGGTGATTGTATTTTTGTTTGTTGATTCTTTTGAGGCTATGGAGGCTTTCAATGGTTCCTAGCGTTTGATGTATAATATACGCTGTGGCGGAATCTAGTTTTTTTTTAGATTGCACAATTGTCAGTGGATCTACGCAAATAATGGTCGCAGGGAAGGTTCTGGAGCTCATTTCAACGCCTCATGTCGTTTGCCTTGGGCTCCTTAATGTTAAAGAAGGTATTTTTCATCTCGTCAGCAGCACGAGACTAACAATTCGCATTTGCGGGAGGTGGCTTCGTTTTGGCTTGACCTTCAGGCAAATAAAGAGTGAGGCTGCAAGGTCAGATTCTTCTCATTCTCACAGCAGAAGCAACCGAGCAAGATGGCACTGGCAGTGGGGTAGTTCTCCCATCTGGGCTTCATCATGGTCCTCAACCAGATAGATGGACGTCTGGGTCCGTTTGGAGTTCAAGCTCAAGAGGTTTGTAACTTGGCTTGGGTGGGATACTGAGCTCTCAATCTAGCAATGTTATAATCCGGTATAAAAAGACAAAGATTTAGTTGCCCTAGACTATGCTATGCCACCTTTTGAAGTTCTTCACCACCCAACCACCCCCGAGCTACCTCAAAAGCTCCACTACACCACCGCTCCACTGTGAGCCCTAGGGTAGGTTAAGTCCCTTACCCTAACATGCCTTAATATACCCTTGAGCCTCCCTTTGACCGACGTTGACCACGTAGTTAAAGCTGGCGCTTAACAATTCTTCCCCCCCCCCAACAAAGTCCTTGTCCCAAGGACGAGTTGTACCGGTGATCACCCTTTCTAGGGAAACCCTACTCAAGCTCCTGGTCCATCTTTCACAGCTGTATACATCAAGGAGGCATTGGGCCCATCACTCCGAGATAGTACACTTTTCAATTGGCTAACATAAAATACCGGATGAATTTTCACCCCAGCTGGCAGCCGCACCCGATAAGCGCTTTACCAATGCACTCCAGCACTTCATATGGACTAGCATATCAATAGGAAAGTTTATCACTCTTCCCTGTTTGTAAAGGCACCAAGGTGTTCCGCCGCTCACTTGACGGAAAAATCACTCGCACAAAGACGAGATCACCCACCTTATATTCCCGGAATTGGTGATGCTCATTGGCAAACTTCTCCGCTCTATCCTGAGCTACTTGCAAATTCCATTTGCACACCACCAGAATCTCATCAAGTTCTGTGGCTAGATTAGTTGCCTCAGAATCAAGCTTATCTTGAACGTCCTTACTCATATGCAATCCCAATTCCACTGCTGTTCGAGGATGCCTTCCAAACATAGCAAAGTAAGGACTTAGTTTGGTTCCACTGTGTTGGCTATTGTTATAAGCAAATTGCACCAATGGAAGATATAAATCCCACTGTCCTTGCCTTTGACGAATGCTACAACGTAGCATATCCTCCACCACCTGATTTACACGCTCAGTTTGCCCATCCATCTAAGGATGATCTCCACTTGAGAGTTTCAAAGTCACTTGCATAGCCTTTGCAAAACTTTTCCAAAATCCACTGGTGAACTTTGAATCTCAATCACTAATGATGTCCTTTGGCAAACCAAAATCAGAAAAAACCTTCTCCAAGTAAACTGCAACCAAGTTTGAGGCAGTGACAGTCTTCCAAAGAGCCAACAACTGCATATACTTCGTCAACCGATCCACTATAACCCATACTTGCTCCTTTTGCCTCTGTGTTTGTGGCAAACAAGTGATGAAGTCTATAAAGATATTACACCAACGGCTCTGAGGAATAAGTAAAGGTTGCAAAAGTCCCCCCAGCTTCTCCTGTGGCACCTTAACCCGCTGACAAAGCTCACATGATTTACAATACTTGAGGATATTAACCTTCCTATTCCTCTAATAAAAGTTGCGCTTAATCAACTCATATGTCTTCTTCCCCCCAAAATGACCGGCCTCTGGACGATCATGATAGTGGAATAAAACTTGAGTAATTAACATATCCACCCGTGGCAAATATACACGGCCATTGTAGTAGAGAATCCCATCCACCAATGAGAAAGGGGCTTCCATCTGGGCTCGCAAAGAGGCCACCTCAGCATCCTAAGCATGAGCATGCTCAACTAACTACCCAAACTTGCTGACCACCTTACTCAAATGATAACAAAATCGTTGTTGTAACGTCGTCACATGATGAACACGAGATAAAGCATCTGCCACCACATTTGATTTTCCCAGACGATGCTCAATAGGAAACTCCCCAAACTCCATGAGTTTGACCATCCAACAAGCTTGCCTAGTATTCAACTCCTTCTGTGTGAAAAGATACACAAATGGTTTGTGATCTGTCAACACTATGAACACTGCACCATAAAGATAGTGCCGCCACATCCGCAAAGCATGAACAATAAAAAGTAGCTCTTGTTTATATGTGGAATAGCGTTGCTCCGCGGAATTCAAAGTTCGACTCTTATATGCAATAGTCTATCCCTCTTGCATGAGAACTCCTCCCAATGCATAACTACTCGCATCGCATGTCACCTCGTAAGGTTTCGATGGATCAGCAATGCGAAGCACTGGAGTCTCGCTCAACAATCGTTTCAGTGCCACAAAACTCTCCTCTTGTGGCTTCTTCCACTCGAATTGCACCTACTTGCGTAATAACTGCGTCAAAGGAATAGCCACCTCTGCAAACTTATGCTGGAAATGTCAGTAGTAATTAGCCATACCAAGAAAACTGTGCAACTCGGCCACTGTAGTCAGTGTAGGTCAGTTTTCCACTACAGCCACCTTCCTTGGATCCGTTTTGACACCCTTAGATGTCACAATATGGCCTAGATATTCCACCTCCGACTTTGCAAATTCACATTTGCTCTTCTTCGCATAAAGTTTGTTGTCTCGAAGTAGCAAAAGAACCTTGCGCAAATGCACCCTATGCTCCTCCATATTCTTGCTAAAAACAATAATATCATCCAAGAAAATCTCCACAAACTCATGAAGATAACGCCCAAATACTTCCGTCATCAACCGAGTAAATGTGGCAGGTGCATTCATCAAACCAAACGGCATAACTGTAAACTCAAAATGTCCGAAGCTTGTGTTGAATGCCGTCTTAGAAATAGATGCATCATCTATTGCAATCTAATGATATCCACTCCTTATATCAATCTTGGTAAACACTCGTGCTTCACCAAACTTGTCCAGGATATCATCCACACATGGCATCGGCATCTTATCCTTCACTGTCTTCTTGTTCAAAGCGCAGTAGTCAATACACATTCACATTGAACCGTCCTTCTTCTTCACAAGCAAGATCGGAGCACCAAACAGAGACTTACTTGGCTGAATAAATCCAAACTCAAGTAACTCCTTGGCTTGTCATTGAACTTCTTGCTCCTCCGCATAACTTAACTGGAATGGACGCCGGTAAATGGGCCGTGTCCCCAGCTCCAATGTAATCCCATACTTCACACCTCGTAATGGAGGCAACCCATGCAGAAGTTCATGTGGAAAAACATCAAAAAACTCGTCTAGTACATCCCATACTGTTGCTTCTCCCCCACACGTGCCTTGGTCGCCCAAGTCACGAACAAACAGCAAGTAACTCAAAAGTGCTTTTCCATTACGACAAGCCCGCTTTAAAGATGTAGTAGAGAGCATAACAACTAGTGGTTGAATGCCCTCGCCAAACCACACATCTTTAACGCTACCATACTCCAACGAGATACACTTAATGCTCCACTTTATCTTTGGATCCACCTTCACCAACCATGGCATCCCAAGAATGAGATCCACACGATGGATATCCGCGAGATAAAAAATCTCCACAAGTGTGGTTTTGCCAACCAACACTTCCAGCCCCTCGACACAAGCATCGAAATGCTGAGTAAAGGTAGGTGCACCCTCCACTGTGTATGGAAGAACACCGCGTGTGACCAGGCCATGCTCCGCAACAAACTTTGCCGAAACAAAGTTGTCATTGCTCCCACTATCCAGTAAAATCCGCATTGGATTGCCACGGAACATGCCCTCCAGCATTAAAGCTGATTCACGCGTATCCTCGAGCTCCATCTTGTTCCACACACAGTTGAGTTGACGAGCAACGATCGAAAGTCGCTTCCTCCGAGTCGTTCTCCTCATCCTCAAGCTGCAAAGTTTGCAACTTTTTAATATCCGACTTACCGTGAGAAGAAGATTGGCCATTCTACTTATCCTGCTACTTGTTCTTCAATTGCAGTGTGAGACACAAAATCCCTAGGCCCCAAAGTGGAGCCGGAAGGGTGCCACGTGGTAGTGGCTGAAGCGAGAGCCAAACGAGTGTAACACGTTTGGACCAAAAGCTCCGACTTGAAAAGTCAAGAGCGGGAGTGGAACTCCTAACGAAGTGCTCGAGGAACGAGCACGAAGCGAGCAAAAACCGAGGCTCCAAAAAGGGACCCAAAAGGACCAATACATGACACGTGGAAGTGTCCAAGATGGACTCGAGTTGGAGTCCGAAGTGGAGTCCGAGATGGACCTGAGTTGGAGTCCGAAGTGGAGTCCGAGATGGACCCGAGATGGAGTCCGAGACGGAGTCCGAGATGGAGTCCGAGGTGGACCCGAGATGGACCCGAAATGGAGTCTGAGATGGAGTCCGAGATGGAGTCCGAGGTGGACCCGAGATAGACTTGAAATGGAGTCCGAGATGGAGTCCGAGATGGACCCGAGATGGAGTCCAAGATGGACCCGAAATGGAGTCCGAGATGGACCCGAGATGGAGTCCGAGATGGACCCGAGATGGAGTCCGAGATGGAGTCCGAGACGGAGTCCGAGATGGAGTCCGAAGTCGAGACCGAGACCGGGACCGAGACCGAGACCGAGACCGAGACCGAGACCAAGATCGGGACCGAGACCGAGACCGAGGCCGAAGCCGAGACCGAGCCCGAGCCCGAGTCCGAGTCCGAGTCCGAGTCCGAGTCCGAGTCCGAGTCCAAGTTCGAGTCCAAGTTCGAGTCTGAGAGGGTGAAAGCCCAAAGCGTTCGTCTCCCAGACCCTGGGGGGTTTGGTGAGCTCCAAAAGTATAGTAGGGGGAGGATTGCAGTGGAGCCAGTTTGGCCAGGAAAGGCCAGTTTGGCCCAGGAAGGCCGGACCCAGTGTTGGGTGATGAGCTGCCCACTGGGAAGTCCAAGACTAGAGTGAACACGGACCGACAAGCGGGGTAGCTTGGTGAAGTGTTCAAGAGCTGGCTCTAGTTCCCCCGGGAGATCGACTGGCCGATGCTCCCAGTCCAAGTGTGGGTGGCACTACCTACTTGGATACCTGGTGTGGCTCAATGGAACCCGCTCTAAGCCCATGGCTAGAGCACCCAAGGGCAGAAGGCGAGGAGAGTACCCAGGTGGCTCGCATAAGGCCACGGTGTTCCGAAATGTTGTCCCAAAGGCCCAGACTGTGGAAAGGAAGAGGAGCAGTCCTCTAGGGTAGTGACCAAGGACACAGTCGTGTGGTGAGGAAGTCCCAGAGGACCGTGGGACTTAGTGGTCGGGCCTGTGGGTCTCGATCTAGTGGCAGTGTTGGCAAACACGGCCAGGGGCAGAAAGGGACTTAGTGGGGACTGGCAGAGGGATATTGGGGAAGGCTATTTCCCTTGTCGGTGGGCATCCTAAGGATGCTAAGGAGTGGATCTGAGATGACCACTCACGGATGGTTTGCCTAGTCTTGGAGAGCCAAGACGGTGATGCAAGTGGTATTGGACTACCAGTGTGGCAAAGGTGATTGGGCATGGCCTTAGCGTAACGGGCTGCTATGTCGGTGGTACCTTTGAGTGTCGGTCATGGGATCGGACACGTGGAGCACTTGGACCAAGTGCAAATGTTGAGTGGCATGGATGCCATTCTCGGGGCTAGCAAGTCCCAAATCCTGAATTGGACTTATGGAGATTGTGAATGAGACTCCTCCAAGTGGTCAGTGGTGTGGTTAAGTGACTAAAGTAGAATGAAAAATTTAGTTGCTTACATGCAAACAATCAGCCTTGTAATGTCCAAGTTCGCCGCAATGATGACAACCCTGTCTATAATTTTTCACAAAGTACTTCTGCTTCTTGGACCCCTTTGCATCCGAGGTAGTCACCACCGACTTCAACTTGTGATGCTTGTTCCCATCCTTGTGTCTATGGCGATCATCATGACGATTCTCGACAGAAGGACTCTGCGAACGCTTACGAGACTTGTGCTTGTCATTGTCAAGTTGACGAGCGGCATCAAAGAGCTCCTCCAAACTCTTTGTAGGCTGAGAATGACGCAAGTGTTGCCGCATGCTCTCACTATGTAGGCCATCAATGAAGTAGGACTTGTTCTGATCCGGATCCTTCGTTGGAACACAACTAATCAAGCGAGTAAGCTTCTCAATATAGTCCCCGAGCGTCATTTTCCCTTGTTGGAAATGTCGAAGTTCTATACGAGCATTCTCCACGTCGTAATGAAGGGCAAAATGTAAACGAAAAGCAACCTCAAACTCATCCATGGTAGACACTAGTGGTTTCTTATCCGCAACACGGAACTCCTCAAGCCAATTCCACCATCAAAGACCCGCATCACGCAAAACCATCGGAATAGCCACTAAAGCCTCTACATCTAGAGTTCCTCTAGCAGCCAAGAACTTCTTCACATTAGCTAGCCAAGCGAGACATTCATCCACACCACCATCACCGGAAAAGGTTGGAATCTTGAGTCGATCTACCAAAGAAGGCTTACTTGGAGCGCTACCCCGTCTAGCCTCGAATGCCTCAACACGCCCACATATGGTATCCATCATGCCATGCATTTCGTCTTGCATCTCTTGCTGATTTCAATTAAGGGCTTGCAGCTCATGAACCACATCTTGAATAGTCCAAATCTCTGCAGTTTCGTCAGCATTATCGTCGGCACTACCATCGACAATAGGATTCCAGCGTTCAGCTTGGTCAGCCATTGCAACCAACTCCTTTGATACCAATGTTATGATCCGGGGCAAAAAGACAAAGATTTAGTTGCCCTAGACTATGTTATGCCACCTCTTGAGGTTCCTCACCACCCAACCACCCCCGAGCTACCTCAAAAGCTTCACTGCGCTGCCGCGAGCCCTAGGGTAAGTTAAGTCCCTTACCCTAACATGCTTTAATATACCCTTGAGCCTCCCTTTGACCGATGTTGACCACGTAGTCAAAGTTGGCGCCTAACAAGCAACATCAACAAGATCTACGACCTCTACGTCACTCATCTCACCAACACCAACACCAAAGCTCAGCAAACAGAATCCAGTTTACCAGAGTGAAGAACGCTATATAGCCAAATTGCCGTGGCAAGGGAGTGAAGGACAAGTTCAAAGGAGTCACATTCTCCTGGACTTTCAGCGTCACCGAGTCCTCCAGCAATGGACGGCCCAGTTACTACGATCGAAGTGGAGGAACACAGCAAGAGTACGTCGTCCAAGTTCACAGGAGGCACAAGTATATGCTCTTGCCAGAGTACATGAGGGAAGTTGAGAGCTTGAAACGACAGAACCAAGACTGGCAGCTCTACACCAACATGGGACACTCAATGGAGCGGGTTTACAAGAAGATCGTGGAGATCAGTGCCTTCAAGCACGCCTTGACGTTCTCAAGCTTGGCGCTGGATCCCGAGCTCAAGAACAAGATCATCCAGGACCTGGACTCCTTCATGGGTGGCAGGGATTCTTCAGCTGGGAGAGCTTGGAAGTGCAGGTATCTGGGCCACCAGGGACTGGGAAGTCGTCGCTCATCTCTGCCATCGCAAACTACACGCAGTACGATGTCTACGACATGGAGCTGACGGAGGTGAAGAGCAATGCCGACTTGAGGAAGCTGCTCATGGGGATTTCCAACAAGGCTATCATCATGATCGAGGACATCAACTGCTCGCTGGAGCTCAAGAAGAGGGGAAGCTAACATCGGAATGGATGGTGAGTCCGAAAAGAAACACAAGAAAATGGAGGAAGAGAGTAGCAGGCTTACACTGTGCCGAAGGATCATTATATTCACGACAAACCACAAGGAGGATCTGGATGGATCTGGTCGGGCAGGATGGCACATTTTCATGGGATACTGTGGATTTGAGGTGTTCAAGGTGCTGTTGAGATCTTGCAGCCCAGTGAGTTTAAAAGGAGTTTGAGGAGATCAAAGAGCTCATCACCAAGGTTGAGATCACTCCTGCTGATATCATGGAGGTGTTGGTCCAGAACAGGGGGAACTCAAGAGGGGCTCTAGTGAAAGTGATTGAGACTTGCCAGGATCGAGGCTGCGAATAAAGAGGGTGATCAATGAAAGTGGTAAAAACAAAGAATGACTTTATAATGAGGAAATAATCTTTACCATAATTATTATGGAGTAAGTTTTGTGCAAATTGGCTTTGTAGTAGAAGTTGGACCTTTTAACAAAATAAAGACTGCAATTAGTGAGCAACTGATACAAAAACTTACAAAGTTCAAGACATGGTTGCTTCAATGCTGGATCCTCTTCGAGAGAGGGCGGCTGGAGTCCATAGATCATCTCGCAGCTCATGTCCTCAAAATCTACACAAATTTTTTTTTCTGAGTGATCGAAAATATTAGTCCTTCTCTTACTCGGTGTCATGGTCAGAGGCAGTCCAAAGTCATTTGTGAATAAATCTTGGGTGGGAATTTTACACACATTTACGCACATTCCAGCACAGGAGCTGTTCTCTAAATACCTGGAAATCAAAAGCAAAACACATTTTTACATGCGTAGTTTTCTTCTTTGTAGATTTCTTACCTGCATTTCAGAATCTTCACACCACTGTTTTGTTTCACCCCATTCACTTCTACCTCAAACCTCTGTCAAAAAGTTTGATAAACTAAAATCAAATCTACACTATTTTTTACCTCGCAAGGTCCTACTAGCCACTGGAAAAATGGCACCGTGATCGCAGCATTGAACTCGCAAGCCCATTTAGTTGGAGGAAATAGCTTTCGAAACTGTATCACAATGTTCGCTCAGCCATCACATAGATAAATAGTACCGTTTCTGGAGCTCCGGGAGGCATGATTGATAGGAAAACTTGACGAACAAGAGCTCGCTGCTCTACAGGAGTTCTTCCCTTGAGAACACCTCGCGATACATCCACGAACCCATCGTATCCCGGCTTGTTGGTAGCTCTTCCTACATCAGATTTCTTTAGATCATACAAGGACGATATAAACCATGTCAGAATTTTATCCATACCTGTGGCACTCTCCATCTTCCTGGAAAAGAGGGACATGAAAGCTCTATCAAAGATTGAATCCTTGTATCGTGTCTTCTGGCCCATTGGCGCTGGCTTTCCCGACGGCTCCGCGATCTTACAGCGAATCAAGCTTCTATGGAATGAAATCGCGGGCGCGCCCAGCGCCATTCCGCAAGAACCAGAAAAAAATTAAAAAATGCCACGAGCAAAACGAGATTGCAATAACCGCCGCCCGGGGGGCTCGAACCCCCGACCACAAGGTTAAGAGCCTTGCGCTCTACCAACTGAGCTAGGGCGGCTTTGCATGTGATTGGGAAGAAAAATCGACAAATTTCTAGTTTCATCTTTTAAGCCTGAAAGTTGGATGTTGGATGCAAAACTGAAACAATATCAAGTAGCAGCGCTTTAGATTTAGTTATAAAAGAGAAACCATGAACTAATCTTGTGTTGAGAGTGGGATTCGAACCCACGCCCTTGCGGACCAGAACCTTAATCTGGCGCCTTAGACCAACTCGGCCATCTCAACTTCTTGTTTAACATTAATCTCGTGCCAACTTTCACGTTAAGTCGTCTAGCTTTATCTTCGTCCCCCGATTCGCTGGAGGAAACCCTCTCTGCCGGGCCTGGATTCAGCACACGCTCCGGTGGGAAGAACGAGATGAATCGTTGAGCCGGAAAGAACCCGAGGCCCAGAGCTCTTGAGGCGGTGGCGAAGAGGAGCGGGAGACGATGATTTTTCTTTGTTCGTTCTTCTAACCCGGCAATGATCAGGAGCGAGGAGTACTGGCGCCATGAGGCAAAGTTCCTAACCCAAAACAGTACCAGGGCAGCAGCGCGAAGGCGTGAGAGGGCTACGAGAGGCAAATCGCCTCGAAAGTCTTGCCTTGGGACCAAGTTGAGAGCGATCGAGTGATGCACCAGCAGTGCCAGAAGCAACATTGAAACGATAAAAGAAAGAGTAAGAATGAAAGAAATCTATCTAGCAAAAAATCTAGAGCAAGCACTCTTGCAAGGGATTCACGACCTCACAGCAATTAATATTCAAGCGCAAACTTGTCGCTCCATTTTGGTAAAAACACTAGACAGTAAAAACGGGGCTTGAATCTTGCCGTAAATAATTGACACAAGAAGATTAATTTCTCTCATGGATACATTGAGCTCGAAAATCGAATTTTGATATATCATGATCATGTTTCCACATCTTACCTTGGGTGTAAGAAATATTCTAGAAAACGTTTTTGCACTCTTTCATAAGTTGCACATTATTATGAACAGCAGCTTATTTTCTCTCAAACACTGGAGACGATGGCACTGCTGTACGACTTGTCATAAGCCACAGAGTAAAGCATCACACCTCCGTACTTGGAGGAGCCCTTGATGGTTGGCAAGACCTGGGACGTAAGAACATTAGGAGGCATGTATCCAGACCCAGCAGCTTGAGGTGATGCTGGCAATCCCATGAAAACCTTGACAGTGCTTGGGGTGACGGAGTTTGAAACCCAATTATTCCAAGAGCCCAAGATCCCGGAAACTCCATTGTTGTTGTACTGACACTGTGGATTGTTATAGAACTGCACGAACACATATGTGAACAGCCCGGGAACCTTGATCACGGATCCAAGGCTTGCGTCTGGGATTGGACACTGAGGAGCAGCGCTTAGAATCAAGTTACAATTGAAAGATTTGAGCTTCTGAGCCATGGCGATGTAATACTGCTGTGGAGTGTTGCCCGTCTCGATGTCAAAGTCGACGCCGTCAAGAACAGCGGACCCAAGCGGACGATTGCCCGAAGAACCGCCCAAATAGTTGTTCCAGATGTAGGTGGCGACGGACTGGCCATCGCTGGACGAAGAGAGGCCATAGCTTCCGGCGCCACCGCCGATCGACAGGAGAACCTTGATGCCTTTGCTCTTGCAAGCGTTGATGTCCGAAGTGAGGCCTTTGCAGCCACCGGAGGGTGGATCGCAGTGCCCGGCAAGGTTGAGAAGTGGGGTTTGCCCTCTTCCAAACTGCGAAAGGAAGGAGATGATAAGAATGCGGTATCTTCCAGTGTTGCAAGCGCTGAGCAAGGTCCCTTCATTTCCATCTTGGCCCCAGTATATTGCTATGCCACCCTTGGTTGTGCTTCCACCGCCGCCACCACCGCCGCCGCCGCCGCCACCTCCGCTACCTGGGCACTGTGAAGCACAGTTTCCAGATCCACAGTATGCATCGGTGGTGCCACAGTAACCAAACTTGCTACAGCAGTAACCGGATTGGCAAAGCTTGGCTGCTGAGCAAGAGCCATCTTGTGCAAGAACTTTGATGCTCACAGAATTGATCAAGAACAAGCAGAGAACAACACTTGTGATTATCTTCATGTCTAGGTGAATCTGCAAAGAAAAGAAAAGAAGACGCTTGTTAAGTAGTGCCGAGAAAGTCCATCATTCCTTTGAAAACCGCGGAAGATTGCTGTTTTCTTTTGAACTCTCCTCTTTGGAAACGTGCAGTCAACACCAGTTTCAAGGAGACTTTGACCAGTAAAGACTGTAGGCCTGAGGTGGCAGTAATATATCAATGTCAAAGACCAATTCAAAACATAGTGGAGCACTAAGCTCCACCACCAATTCAAAATCAAATTCCACCACTATAAATCATGATCTGATCTTCTTCCAAGAAGGAGAGGTTCTCCAAAATTCGTCAAGGAGGGTGATCACCAACACTCTTTCCAATGATCACAGGGATCTTGATCTCAATCCTTCTTCTTGTTGTTAGTCTCTCTCAAGCAGCAGACATTTTAGGCCACAATGCGAGGCTCAAGAGCAACAATTTAGTGAGGAACAACATCAAATCCCAAGATGGGCGTTTCAATCTGGTTTGTGAGAATCAATTCACAATACATTCTGATTTATAATGTACAGATAATGCAATCGGATTGTAATTTAGTTTTGTATCGGACAAGCGATAACAAGCCTCTCTGGGCATCACGCACCGATAAGAAAGCATCTGGTTGCTATGTCTTGCTCCAAGGAAATGGGAACCTCGTCATCTTCAACGACGCCGACGTGGCAGTCTGGGACAGCGATACCATTGACGTCAGCAGCAAGGACGACGAGCAGTACCGCCTCGTCACCCAAAACGATGGCAACGTTGTCATCTACACGTCGGACAATAAGGCCACCTGGGCCACACATACTGTAAACTAAGGTAGTGACGTGGCGAGATAAACTACTCCACGTGTCAGGCTTTTGTATTGACACATCAGTCTTTAAAGAAGTTTTTCAAAAGTTTAAACATGTGTTTTAGGGCTAGCGGGAAGGAGGGAATGGACGCGTCGTGCTCCGCGAGCTGGGTGAGTGGTAGAATCCAGAGTTTCAGTCGAATTACACCGCGAGCTTCTAGCTCGGATCAAAATGGGCCGCAAAGCGCGATGGAGCGAGCCGCTGCTTATCGAAAGAAAATGGAGGAGATGAAAATCAAGAAGAGCAAAGAGGAGGAGAAGAGGTCATTATCGTCGAACGAGGTGGAAGTCGAGATTATCACGAGAGATGGAGTGATCAAGAGGCGAGCTCCACGGCCTCAGGACTCCCTCACGCTGGAGATCAGGAAGAAGGGGATGGAATTCGTGGGGCTGGACTTCTCCGAGAAGAAGAAGCCGGGGCGGCCGGCGGGATTGATCGCCGAGTTTGAAGCTCCGCCTCCCGGACAGCTCCCGGAAGTGGAGATCATCACGAGAGACGTCGAGGATGCATCGAAATCTGGAGATGATTTGTACAAGCCCAAGGTTTCTACGTGGGGTGTGTTCCCGCGGCCTCCAAACATCTCCAAGACGGTAAAAAATCAGTTTTCTTTTTTTTTTTTTTCTGGACGAAGAGATGAGACGTTTTGTGTTTGATCTTTGATCTTTGTTTTTCTTGTAGTTTGGAGGAGGACGAACAATAAAACCGGGAGAAGAGCTTGAAACTGATGAGGAAAAGAAAGCTCGCGAAGCAAAGACTAAAGAGTTGCTTGCCGAGTATCGACGAAAAATGGGCCTGGATATTGATCCGAGAGTTTCTTCCGAGTGCCAAGAGGTTTGTATTCCTCTTTTTTTTCAGATCTCTCGATTTCTAAATGGTGGAACATGTAGTTACGTTGCAGATCATGAGTAAAGCAGAAGGATTGCTCAAGAGTGGCAAGTTAAGAGATGCAGTGCAAAACTTTGAGATTGTCATGGAGAAGATGGTTTTCCAGGTTCCAGTCATGAAGTTTTAGTCGTTGTTCTAAAGCAAAATTCGATTTTTCTGCTTGGCAGAGCGAGCTCCATGGACAAGCAGCGCTCTCAAAGGCATTGTGCCTCGAATCCATGAATAGGTAAAATAATCTCCAGCTTTTCTCTTTCACAAAGTAGTCTTTCTTTCACTCCAGATCGCGTGAAGCTCGCGTGATCTATGACAAGCTTGTCTCGCATTCAAGTCAGAGCGTCAAGAAAAGAGCCAAGCAACTCATATTTAGTTTCGAGGTAAATCAAAGAACCTCGTCATATAGTTTCGGATCTCTTCAATCAAAAACTTTCTAGGCCGCGGAGAAGCTCAAAGTAAGTGAAAACTCAACATGGGACGTGAACGCTTACCGGGACTACTTCGAGCTCATTCCAAGGAAGTACACTCGCTACAACTCGTCCTACACAAAACCATCAAGTGAAGAAGGAGAAGACGATCAAAAAGCGGCATTTAGAGAGGGATTGTTCTACTTTGCACTAACTTTGGCTCCTGTGATACTGGTGTTCGTGGTTGCCATTCTCAAACGAAATGGACACTAATCAAATGTATACAATTTTATCTTTCTGACAAGCAAAGCCGCCCTAGCTCAGTTGGTAGAGCGCAAGGCTCTTAACCTTGTGGTCGTGGGTTCGAGCCCCACGGGCGGCGGATTTTTTGGTTTGTGTTGCGTGCTTGGCACACGCTGGCTCTCTCGTTTTGGTTGTAGATTAGTTTTTTTTCTGGTTCTTTTGGAATGGCGATGAGCTCCGTTTCACTGCATAGTAGAAGCTTGATTCGCTGTGAGATCGCGGAGCCGTCGGGAAAGCCAGCGCCAATGGGCCAGAAGACACGATACAAGGATTCAATCTTTGACAGAGCTTTCATGTCCCTCTTTGCCAGGAAGATGGAGAATGCCACAGGTATGGATAAAGATTCTTACATGGTTTATATTGTCCTTGTATGATCAAAAGAATTCTAATGTAGGGAGAGCTAGCAAAAAGACTGGATATGATGGCTTCGTGGATGTATCGCGAGGTGTTCTTCAGGGAAGAAATCCGGTAGAGCAGCGAGCTCTTGTTCGTGAAGTTCTTCTATCAATCATGCCTCCCGGAGCTCCAGAAACGGTACTATCAAGATTTTCCTCTTCGAGTTTTATCTATGTGATGCATTGTGATATAGTTTCGAAAACTATTTCCTCCAACTAAATGGGCTTGCGAGTTCAATGCGGCGATCACGGTGCCATTTTTCCAGTGGCTCGTAGGACCTTGCGAGGTAAAAAAAATCCTCGAATTGATCCTAGTTTGTTCTTTTCTATATCAAACTCTTTGACAGCGGTTTGAGGTAGAAGTGAATGGAGTGAAACAAAAAAGTGGTGTGAAGATTCTTAAATGCAGGTGAGATTTCTACAAAGAAGAGAACTAAGCATGTAAAACTACGTTTCCAGGTATCTAGAGAACAGCAATTGTGTTGGAATGTGCGTAAATATGTGTAAAATTCCCACCCAGGATTTCTTCACAAATGACTTTGGGTTGCCTCTCACCATGACACCAAGTACGAGAAGATTGATGTTTTTATTTCCTCTTTGATCACCCTCAGCGTTTTTGTAGATTTTGAAGACATGAGCTGTGAGATGATCTATGGGCTCCAGCCAACCTCTCTTGAAGAAGATCCTGCATTGAAGCAACCATGCCTCCAGCTATGTAAGTTTAGATTCTTGGTATCAAGAAGATTTTGCTAATTTTTTTTTTGTTTTATGAGAAGGTCCGACTTCTGCAACAACGGCTGTATGCACAAAACTCCAGCAAGAGTACTAAGAAAAAAGCTTAATAATAATAATTAGAAAGCTTAAAGGCTTATTTTCTTATATGGTACCAGTGGCTATTAGTAACAGTATGTGTTTCTTGGCTGGTCTCCCCATTTCTAGCTGGTTGTATATACCAGTTTAATATTGATATCGGTGGCATAGCAACATTAATAATAACATTTGAAGAAGTTTTCAGTTTGAAATTTGATCTTTTCAAACTTTCAATCTCTTTTTTCAAAAGATGGTAAATTCACTCTAACATTGAATCTGGTTTCGAAATAATTGAGTTATAAATCTGGCTTGTATGAGTAAAGTCCTACAACAATAAAGCCAACTTAACTAATGGCCATTTACCCCTAGATCTCAACAGCCTCATAAATATGGCACTATTGAAGAACTCAAACCTGAGTGGACAAATGTGAGATATTGACCTTGACTCTTAATAATTTCGGAGCAATATGTATTGCTATTGGCATTAACTCTTCAAATTACTTAATAAGCATAGTCTAACTTTTGCTTGCGTGCTTGTTCTTGTTTTACATTTGACTTAGGTATAAGCTTAAGCTCCATACCAAGAGTTAGCGTGCTTGTTCTTGTTTTATATCTGGTTTAAGTTTTATACCATGTTAGTTAGTGAGTATTCATATCCTTGCATTAGGCCATGGGTATGCTAAAATAACATTAGATTCTATTTGGCTCTATTTTACATGCTAGACTTAATATTAAGATGCTGAAAGTTTTAAGACTGCTCCAATATTGTTTTGTACTTTTGTCTCTTTGCTCATTAGGGTTTATACTCCAAAGTTATTTTGTGCTCCAATTTATTATGCTCCCTATTTATATATTCAGGAGTTTAGCTTTGTACCTTCATTTAGTGGCATAAAGCCTTAAACTTAGATTTCACTACCTTTGGCTCATGTATCTAATGGTTTTCTTATGGTAAACCATTATAGAGTAAAAAGTGAAAACCATATGTGCTTTGGACAAAGGTTTAAGTTCTGCTTCATAATTATTCTATGGTAAACTATTATAAAATAAAGGGTAAAAACTAATAATCATTTTGAAAACCTAATCAAAGCTATTACAATATTATTGCATATATAGTGAAATAGGATATCTCTCTATAGAGAAAGTTGGAAGGTTAAATTTTCCATTGTGGTAATTCAGGTGGTTAATGTTTGGTAGGGGCCATTAGAGATTAATATTTTATTTCACTAGTCTCAATGAAAATTATATTGATAGTTTGGTTATACCTTTGTGTTATTAGCATTTATGCATTTTACTAGTTAGTAATTATGTTAGTGTTCAAATGAATTGAATGATAAGTTGAGTTAATTGTGTTTTAGATGAGATTGGTTAAGTTTTAACTTTTCCTCCAAAAGTGATTTATTCATAAACTATACTAGCTTCATAAAAGGAAGAGTTAATTATCAATATTGAAATTCTTGGTTCTTTATAAAATTTGAGTTGAGGATATATTGATCATTGATGATTCTTCTTGTGCTTGTTATAAAGTGAATTATATCATGTTTTAGAAAATGGATTCATAAAGGATTGTTTAGTGATCACTTATTGAGCATAACTTTATCATGCTTAGCTTGTGGATTGATACAATAATGCTTTTCATTAACTTTTATATTATAAAGTTTAGCTTATGGATATATTAAAGAGGGTATTGTGAGTTATATCATGATTTCTTCTTTGGTATTAAAGTTGGTTAATGTAAAACTTGTAATTATTGTTAGGTGAGATATAATTATATACTTCTTTAAACTTTAGGCTATTTGGGTTATTATATTTATTATTTCATTTGTTAAGAGTTATTAGGGAAAGCATTTTAGCTCATTAGTTCTAATATTGAAGTTGGTATTTGCATTTGGCAATCATTAGTAATGATTGGAATAGTTGATATCTTTATTAGAGATCTTGCTTAATTATTATTAATGTTAAATGATTTGACATTCTTCGGGATGGTGGATTATTACTCAATGATAATTATGCATCTCTATTATTAGAATGATCAATGATATTTTTTGATGGTTAGTTGTTGTCTTAACTTTCTACATTACCATATATTCTTTATAGTTTATTTTAGATTGGTTTTTTGAGTTTAAGTTATTAGTAGGATATTGTTAACACTTTCTTGAAAAAATCTAATTCCTCTATATTGTTGATTGAGATCTATTGAGACTAGCTAATGCAATAATTTATATGAACAAGTGTTTATTTATTTTTGCGACATTCATTATGAAATGTTAATTATTATTACAGCTGTTTCTAATAGATTAGAATATTATTTCATTTAAGTGATACATTCATGAGCATTTTGCTTGCCAATTAATGATATTTTATTAGTTTTTTTTATGATACACTTGCTATTAAATTTTATTTGATGGTTAATCCTATGACTTTAAACCATAGTGATCTTGGTGGTTCCTATATTGTATTGGTTTATTACATAATAACTTAATTGAAATACATTTGTGTTCTAATTTAAGATTTATTTATTAATAATTTATTGCCTTTAAGATATCTTTGTCTGTGACTTTAGTATTGTCTATTTATTGATCTTTGGGTTTGGGATAGTATATATAAACTAGTTTCGACACTTTGTGTGTATGATGAAGCATTTAGTTATGGGGTAATTGCTATTGATTGGTCACATCACCTATAGTAACCTTTTTAAACTTTACTAATAGGTTTAGTTTGTTTGTTTAAGAGGGTTGAAGCCTTTAGTTTATCTCTCTATATCATATATAGGTAGGGGCATATCATCTTTTGTAAGATAGATGACACCTAATATAGCAAAGGTGGCTGATTTTGTTGGTCATTTCTATGTCGGTGAGAGCTAAAAGGTGTTTGAGTTGTAGGATATTTGCATTAAATTAAAAGATTACCCTTTAATTCATTTAAGTTGATATATTTCTCATAAAATATATATATTACAAACTTTTTTTAGAGTTGTTTCTTTGGCAATGGTTTAGACTAGTCTAGAGTATGCATTTACGGGGACATTGATCCTATTTGGGGGGAGAAGAGTGTGTTGCAAATGTGATTGTGAGTATTAAAAGTTATTTGTTAACAAGTTCTTTTAAATATTTTTTCATTACTGTTATGATAAGAGGTTAATATTGCTAGACCCTTTATCAATCAGTTGAGAAATTGATCTTCACATTTGCACTTGGCCAAAAGAGCATAAAGATGAAATTTTTAAATACTATTAATCAAATATACTTGACTTAATTAAAGAAACTTATTATAAGTGTCTGAATTTGCAAGTGACACATATCTATAGTATATAGAGGTTGTCTTGAATACAACAATATTGTTCCCACATCCAAATTTGCAATCTCATATCAATCCATATTTAATAAGTTTTTGTGATTGTTTCAGAGACTAACTCTTGAAATTGGGGTGAAAGCCTTCCTCAAGAGGAAAAAATAAAAGGGGAGGAATGTATGTATAATATGTATAATATATATATGTATGTATAATGCATATGCTTACATGCATATATAATGCATGTATGTATAATATGTATAATATGTACAATATGCCTATGTATATATAATAAAGATAGTGGGTAGATTAAGCATATTCAACCAACTTGAAATATAATTTAGTTTTTGCCTTGAAATTTGAGTTTTACTCCACTACCCTTTGCTCACACATTTAAAAGTTATAGTTCCATTCCATAGTTATGTTATAGTAAATCACTTTAAAGTAAAGGGTAAAATCCATGTACATTACAAACTTGGATTTCCATTCTAAGTGTGTATAAGAAGTTAAAACTCTATAATAAAAATATTATACATACAATCATATTTTTATTGCTTATATAGCAATTGAAAAGTGATTGTATGCATAATATTTTTGCATGCAATTCAAAACAATAAATATGCATATGTGTAAATATATAATGCTCATTTGAACTATATATATATATATATATATATATATATATATTTGTTAAGGTATTAAAAACTTTTTCACAAATATAAAAATATAATATGATAATAGATTAATCTAAGAATTAATAATATATAGATATGCCTAAGATTTATAAAGAAAAAAGTTGTGGAATGAGGTAAATTATTATCATTTGGTTTTTTTTGCAAAAAGCATTAAATATATGAAGCCTTACTGAAATGTGTAATTTTTAAAGTCTATAAAGTAACCAATGAGGATATTTGGGGGAGTACTGTGAGTTTCTATAGATATATATATATATATAAAATTAGCTTGCTTAATTTAAGTTGTAATATCAATGCAGTTTGAACCACTAATTATTTGTATAAGTATGAGACTATTCTCTTTTGCCAGATTGTTTTTGTTTGTTGCAAATTATAGATTCAGAATAAAACATTCTTACTGTTATATCCAGCAATTAACACTTGTGGTTTGATACTAGAGACACATCAAATAAAACAAATGCTTGCGTCCCCAAATTCAAAGTCTCAACATGGTGCTACTTTTATTTTTTCATCATAATTGTCAAAGTCAAATCTTACTAGCTCTGACTTTCTTTCCGCGTTGCCCCGAGGTATATAAGTCCAACCCAAACCGAGGCATTCCAAAAAGCTCATCTCGTACTTCCAACAAAGAAAATAATGGCAATGTTTGAGCAAAGCAAAATGCTGGCTATGTTCCTAGTGATCCTCGCAGTGCTAGCACCAGTGGCTCCAAAAGCATCAGCAGCAAAAGGATCCATCGCAATATACTGGGGCCAAAACGGCAACGAAGGATCGCTCGCCAACGCTTGCAGCAATGGCACCTACAAGATCATCATGCTCTCCTTCCTCAACGTTTTCGGTGGCGGCCAGATCCCCCAGCTCAATCTCGCCGGCCACTGCGACCCATCCTCGAATGGCTGCGTGACACTGAGCTCCCAGATCGCCTCCTGCCAGAGCAAAGGCATCCAGATCCTCCTCTCGCTCGGCGGAGCGGTGGGGAATTACACCATCTCCTCCGCCAGCGACGCCAGATCCGTGGCGAGATACCTGTGGAACAATTTCTTGGGTGGTCGATCCAGCTCCAGGCCTCTGGGATCCGCGGTCTTGGATGGAATCGACTTTGATATCGAGAATGGAGCGATCCCGGATAGGTACGCGCTGCTCGCCCAAGCGATCCGGGACGTTTCTAGAGGCTCGAGCCGCAGGGTTTTGATCTCGGCGGCTCCGCAGTGCCCATTTCCAGATGCAAACCTGGGATCCGCCATCGCCAAGCAAGGGCTCTTCGACTACGTCTACGTACAATTCTACAACAATCCTCCCTGCCAGTACGATGGCAGTAACACCACCAGGCTCCTGGATTCTTGGAAGGAGTGGAATTCCAAGACGCCCAATGTGAAGATCTTCATGGGATTGCCGGCGGCGCCAGCGGCGGCGGGATCTGGGTTTGTGCCCAGCCAAGTTTTGAGGAGCCAAGTACTTCCACGGATTAGATCCTCTCCAAAGTACGGTGGTGTCATGTTTTGGTCCGTGTTCTTCGACCGGCAAACTTCGTATAGCCAGTCGATCAAGGCTAGCGTCTAGTAGATGTGATCAACAGGAAAAATGAGAAGGAATCTCTTCTCTTCTCTTATCAATTCACTGTTCTTCCAATGCATAGTGGAAGTGAGAATGTTATCAACTTGACCAGTTCTTCCTGGATCTGGAGTGTCACGGTCATCGAATTAAAGCAGCGCGACCTTGTCACAGTAGATCTAATTAAAAATTTCGTGACCCCCAGCAGTGTACCCCGTCCTTGCTATCAACAGAGATTTAGAACAAGCGATGGGCGATGCTTAGATGCCTGCCTAGATCAAATGCTGCCACTCCCGGCTCCGTATCGCACGGCCACTCTCATATAAATTCGCGATTCATGAGCTCGATCATGCGATTGTCACACTTTTGGTGTGGCGAGCTACGAGTCAGATCATAGTGATAGACCCAAGAACATTAAAACCGATCGATTGCGCGATGGCCAGATCATAGTCATAGACCCCAAGAACATTAAAATCGATCAATTTATCAGCTTGGAAGTGATTGCATTGATTCAAGAGTGATGGTCTACCGACCTCCTGGAAAATTCAAATTCAAAGTAAAAGCATATACTAGAATCTAGGTCTCGTGAAAGCAAATTTAGGGTTCTTGGCGATTATTGGCGATGGCGATGGCGGACTGACCGCGGCAGCGCCGGCGGCGTGCGTGGAGCACGTCCAGGGCGTCGCGCCGGTGGGGAAATTCACACGTCCGCGTCGCGCTAGCTACCGATTTAAGCAGATGGTGAGATTTTCTTATCCCTGTGCGCCCCTGATTAGTGACAGGTCGCGAATCGCGATTAAACAATGCCTGCCTTGCCTGGTTTGCCTGGTTTCACCTGGTATGTGACGGATCTGGCGTGCATTCGACGCAAGAATCCCTCTTTTCACCTTAAAGAAATCGGCGATCCTTCTGTACGAAGGACGCTCCCTTGGTGCAAAGTCATCGTCTCCGTTTGCTGCCTTGCTCGAGAATTTTTCCTGTTCTTCCCTGCCGGACTTTTGATTCCTTTTGTACAGGGAACAGCGCTGTACTTCTCAGTGGAAGCAGTGCTTAAAGCTTTCACTTAAAACATTAGCCAGAGCCCCAATTGCTATGGTTGGTGTGATTCCTTGGCTTCTTTCTTTCTTTCTTTTTTTCTTCCTGCCTTCTTGATGGTTTTTGATTTTTCTTCTTGCGATGTCTTGGTCGTGCGAAGAAAAAACTCTTATCTTCTCTGGAGTGGGCCACTGTGTTCTTCATTTTGCTGCGTCATGTGAAGAAAAGGACGTGTCCGTCGTCGTCGTGTGTGCTACATGAACACTTGGGAGAAATCCTTTGTTCGTGGTAGCTACAGTGAGGAAACTTTGCGTCCCCTCGTCTGGTTTTGTTGATTTTCCGGTTTGTGATTGTCCTCCAAGAGCGACTTAGCCGCACGCTGTGAGTTTTCTAGTCGGGGAAATCAAGTGAGTGGCCGAGTTGTGGATTGTCTTCCTCACGTTTCTTTCTACTAGTTTTATACGCTTTTTTTTTTCCTGGTCTCTCGTCTTGCTTAAAAGGGACTTCTGTCACTTTGCTTTTTTTCTCCTAGCGCCACAGAGCCCCTGAAAACCTCTGCTGCTGCTCTGGTTTTTCAGTACTCACGAGAAGATTATCTTCATTCTCTCCCAGGGCTGCGCGAGGAGGAATTGCCCAGCATGGCGGGAGCAGCGCTCACAAGACTCTACTCGTCGTTCAAGCGAGGCCATCGAAGGTCGTCCAGCGAGAGCAATCCGATAACAGGGAACTGTGGTCGAGCTAGCACCAGCAGTTGCGGAAGCGTCAACAGCCAGGACTGGACACCGTCGGCTCACGAGAAATCTGGTGCTTCGGTGAAGAGGGTGATTGTAGTGGTGGATCAATCGAGCGAAGCGAGACTGGCACTTCTTTGGGCTCTCTCGCACATTGTCCACAAGCTGGATGTGGTGACTCTCCTCTATGTCTCTCAAGGTATGGATTTCGATGAAGTTCGAAGTTCTTTCATTTTCTTTGTCTCACACCTTCTGGTATTGCATTGTCCGCTGCAGGGAAGACCAAGTTTCGAGGCGAAGCAAAGGGGTATCAAGTTCTAAACACGCTCAAGGATCTTTGCTTGGAGCGGAGGCCAGAGGTGAAAAAAGAGTTCTTTTCCTCAGTTGTGTCGCTCTAAACGCGTGGAGTTTTCTTTTTCCTCGCAGATTGAAGTGGAAACTCTGGTTGTAGAAGGAGACAAGGGGCCGATGATTGTCGGCCAAGCCAAGAAGCTCGAGGCTTCGGTGCTTGTTCTTGGCCAAAGAAAATTCGGATTTTTGTGGAGGTAAGAGCCCACTATCTTCTCGTTTCTTCGTTTCACAGGCTAACACCTGCGCTTTCCAGATTTCTCAGGCTCACTGGCGATGGTCTAATCGACTACTGTATACAAAACGCCGAGTGCTTGACGCTAGCGGTGAGGAGGAAAAGCAAAAAGGTCGGTGGCTATCTCATCAATTCCAAATGGCAGAAGAACTTCTGGCTCCTGGCTTGAAAGTCGCGAATCGATCGACTGGATTCGTGTTTGTACAGAGGGAAAAATCGAGAGGAGCCGCAGTTTTGATTGACCACGATAGAAGAAACAAAGAAGGTTTGTTCTCAAGCAGCAGTACAGAGATCCTTTTTTTTTCTCTTGTTCTCTCTCCTTGTGATTTTGCAAGGAAGAAGTTTCGATGAAGTTCATTGTATACAATGTAATAGAACAAAAGAGGTGTTCTTCCCTTCCAAGATTTTATTTCTAGGGTTTTGGGGGTTTTGGAATGAGCGGGCGTGTCAATCGCGCGCTGCGATGCTTGGCGCTGCTTCCAGGTTTGCTTGCCGCTGCATCGCGATCGCAATGCTGCATTTGTGTCGATCGTCGTAGGCCATCGGCGATCTGCTGCGAGATTTTGCTCCACGCAGTTCGAGACCGACAGCGAAGATAATCTGTACAACGGGGATGAGACAACGAAGGACAAGAACTTCTCACGATCCGCGACGTACAACACATTTGGACTCTACAAGGTTCGTCGCAGTGATCGTTCTTTTGGGAAATTTTTTGTCATGAAGTTCTCTCCATTCTTTCGTTGTTCCTTTGGCCATGCTTGATTTTTGTTTGAATCCAGGCAGTGCTCGTAGGACAAGTCGGGTTTGGTCCGTTCGAAAAAATTCTCGGCGATGGGAGAGCTCTCACTTTGTTCTCCATTGGAACCTCGGGCCTTATCAGGCCACCGAATTACCCCGAGCAGATCCAGTGGCACAAAGTGGCTGTGTACCCGGAACGCCTTCGAGAGATCGCGAGGCAAATCAGTAAAGGGTAAGAAAAGAAGAACTTCTATGCTGTGCTGCTAACGTTGTGCACAGACGTAGAGTCTACCTCGAAGGGAATATGGAGGTGAGGATTTTCAACGACTATGTCACTGGTGCTGTCAAGCAAATACGAGAGATCTCCGTAAGGCATGATGGTACGTAAGAAAAAGGAATCGTTTCAAGCTAACGCATGATCTCCTTTTCAGGCCAGCTGATTTTGCTCGAAGACAAGAATCCCCCGAGAAAGCTTACGCTTCCCACGATGGCGTACACACCGGCTGCTGTCACAAACTCTCCGCTCGATCCTTGTCAAGAAGAAGCACTCGAAGATAATGTTATTCTACCCAGGTAGAGCTCTCAGTTTCAGGCTGACATTCATCTGGTGATATAGCGTACGAGAAGAGAATGTTTTTAAAGTCTCTCGTGAACTTGTGACCTCTTTGTTTGTGAGTTACTGCCACGTGTCACGTCCTGGTTGGGCCAATTGGGCGAGAGATTTCCGGTAAAAGCACTGGCTTTCTGTTCTCACGCATGGCGAAGAAGAAGGTAATCTAGCTTGTGAGCTCCCAAGTCCTAAAGATTATTGGTTCTGGAAAACAGGGAGGGAAGGGAAAGAAGAAGCTGACTCCCGAAGAGAAGAAATTAAAAGCACAGAAGCTGGCTCTCAAGGTGAAACGACATGCTTTTTCTTCGCAGCTGTTGATGTGTTGTGCAGGCTGAAGAAACGCGGAAGAAGAAGGAAGCTGAGCAACTATTACGTTTGAAGCAGCTCCAGGTACCGGTTATTGATTTACGAGTCTGTTGATGCTGAAATGTATGTCAGGAAAGAGAAGAGCGGTACACGAAGGAAAACTTGGTCGAAATCCACGCTCAGTGGAGGAAGATCCTTCGTGTTTCGAGGACAAAAGAGCTCCGGGAGGAAGTCACTGAGCTAGCTCGGGAACATGACTATCAGGTGTGTTGATTGTTTTCTTTCCGGCATTTTTCCTGACGAAACCGTCAACAGGTTGAAAGGAAGAACAATGTCCTTGCATCCCTATTTCAAGAACTGGAAGAGTCCGAAGAACAGCATCGTTCATCTTTCAGCAAGCATTTGCAAGTTCTCGATGGCTTGATAGATCTACATTACGTTCGAACAAAAGTACTTCCTGGCAGTTTTCTCTTTTTAACTAAGGGTTTATTTACCCGCAGGATATGGGTGACAACTTTGAAGAACGCCTGAAAAACCTTGCTTCAGATTTTAATAACGAGAAAGCGGAGATGATGCGGGTTCATGACAAACAAAAGCAAGTAAGACTGTCAGAAGTTTCTGTTTCTTAGCCTTCAACTTTGATCTGCTATACAGATGTTAAATGACATGATGGACACAGTGGAAGCGCAATTTAAAGAGCACGAAGGGGAACTACGTCACGAGTACGAGGCTAGTCGGGAAGAAATGCGGGTATTCCATGTCGTTGCCATTCAGCTGTGTTCATTGTCCATTTTTGTTTTTACAGAACAAAAATATGGAAGAATACAACGTTCTCAAAATCTCACTGGAGAACGCCATTGAGGATTTAGAGAGACGTTTGGAGCACACGCACCAGGTGAGCTTTCGATATTCTAATATTCCAACTGATTGATTATAGCTGTTTTCAGGACTACTTGTCGAGTACAGAGACCAAGACACAGGCGTTTAAGAAGATGATTGACAAGGACAAGGTGACGGCAAGATTGATTGAACAAAGAATGAGAAAGCTCATGTATATACATGACAACATATCCTACTGGCGAGCGAAGATTGGAACCAACAGGTGGTTGAGTCATCGCGAACTAGCTTCGTACTGATGCGACTTCACAGCCGAGAGTGGGATGGAATCAACAAGGCTCTTCGAGATCAGAAGGATTACGTAAACGGGCACTATCAGGGCCTCAAGAAGAAGCTGTTGAGATTCAGGAATTGCGAACACGAGAAGTTAAAAGTATGGAGTTTTTGCCTGAAAGATGGAGACTAATCACCGATTGCGCTGCTGCAGGACATCTCAAAAACCAGTGAAGACATAAGCATAGAGCTGACGTCGCTGCTCAAACTTTCGCAGCGGATCATGAGATTTGGAGACGTGAACAGCAAGGTAAGAAGGTACTGCTCACAAAGGATCTTCACGCTTTTAACATCTTTTCAAACAGCTGGAAACCGAGCAGGAGAAAATCTTTCCATTCGATCCGTTGCTGGGACCGCCGGAAGTGGATGGTGAGCTTTGTCAGATTGGATTGGAACTCGTACTCACACCCGTTGGCATACAGAAACGGCCGCCGTTCTACCTGATAGCAGCAGCGTCGAGGCAACAAAGAAGAAAAGCGTCACTATTGCAGACAAGCCACGGGTTTTGAAGTTCCACGATACACAGAAGAAAGCAGCCGAAACTTACCGGGTGGCCGCATATGCAACTGATAGCTCCGGGGTCGAAGTCGAGGAGTGGAACTACCTCGCTCGGTTTCAAAAGCGATACAACAAGGTAAATCTCTCCACTGTGATGCGAACTCTCAGTTTTTGTTTGCTTCTTGTCAAAGGTTCTCCTGGATAAAATGACACTAGACTTGGAAAAGAAGCGGGTCTTGGCTGAGAACATGAGGCTCCAAACTGCACTGCAGCAATACTTGGATGGTATCACTGTGAATGAGAATGCTCTCAAAGGTCCAATGAACACACTCATGGTAAGTTGCCTAGTTTCTCTTCTTTCCATTCTTTCCATTTTTATTATTTTGGCTTTCCATTCTACCATCTTGCTCTTTTCTTTGCTTTCCATTTCTGCCTCTTTTATCTTGCCAAGGTTTTAATCCATTATTTGTATATCTATAGATGGTCACTCCATTTGGCAGAGCGCAAGCATAAACCAGCGTGGTATGGTTTTATTTTGATCAAACCAAAGCAAGCAAACTTTGCAAAGATGCTCTTGATTCTTGCGTAGAAACTCAATGGGAACACGAGCATCCCATTTCTCCGCCTTGTGCAGCAACGAAGCTCCTTGTCCAGACATCTTTAGGATCTAAAGCTGTGTCTTGGTGATGAGGAGAATGGCGAGGGTGCTTCTCTCTCTTGTCACCGCGAACCTGCCTCAACGCATGCGGCAGCGCCGGCAGCAATGCTTGCATGCATTCCGCCACTGCGTTGGGATTTCCAGGCATGTTTATTATCTGTGACAATCAAGCGAAAAAAGAAAAAATTAAAAAAAATAGCGAGCTTCTTTAGTCCAGATGATGGATGGGAGTATGAAAACATACCAGAGTGGAGCCACGGATCCCAGCCACGCCCCTCGAGAGCATTGCTGTTGGAGTCACCTAAAAAGAAAAGTAATGGATCTAAGTGGTAGCAACAGGATAGAATAGAATCTACCTTGAGGCTTTCGAGCAGCATTACGGTGGCTAGACCAGGCGCCTCCTTTTGCAGTACCGCCCTTGTGGCCTCCGGGGTTACGTCCTTTGGTGTACAGCCAGTTCCTCCTGATAGTACTCGTCTCGTTTAGAACTCCGGCCAGAACGTTTGATCACTCACCGGTGGTTAGTATGAGATCGATGCGTTGATTGTCACTCCAATCTTCGAGCACTTGCTGTATTCTTGGTATGCTATCTGGTACGATGGCTGTGGCTACCACTTTCGCTCCTCCCAGGCTTTTCGAGAGTGAATCGATCACCTGGACGGCCCTTGGTCCACTGGATAGAAACGAAACAATGGTGAAAAAAAACAAAAAAGTTTGTCCAGCTTTTACCTTCGATCAGGACCGTTTCCCGAGGACACGGTGTCGCTCACGGTTAAAATAGCAACTTTCACGCCTGGCTTGCTCGCGTCTGAGGTTTCCACTGGTTTTGTCGAAGAAGGCGGCAGAGTTTTGCTCTTGATATCCCTGATTATGATTGCAGAAACAAGAGATCCAGCGCTTAGGACTCCATGCCCTTTCGGAAGCTCGAGTAACGCGTTTGCAGACTTCATACTTAAGAGGCGACTGCTAGCCTGTCGACCTGTGCTCGCTGCAACGAACCTGGCCGCGTGTGACAATCATTAACTGAAAAAATGCTGAAGCCCAGAGTTACGTACCCCGACTGAATCTCACTGTCTTCCCATTGTAAAATAGCGCGATGATATTCTGGCCTCGTTGCATCAAGCTTGATTGGCTCACGTATTTTAGCTTGAACTCTACATAAAACAAAGTGTCATTCGAATGTATTCTGGAACTTGGCAGAAGCTTACTTGCAAGGCATAACGTCAGACTGTCCGGACATGTATCTCAAAACTGGAAGTGCAATAAGATCGAAAGTCACCATGCCACTGACAGGGTTTCCAGGCAAGCCGAAAACAAGCATTTTCTTGATGTTTCCTGGGGCTGAGGTGATATCGATTGTTGCAAACGTCAGTGGCTTTCCTGGTTTCATATTGACCTGAGCCAACAGTTAGCACAAAACAAAACAAAAGTTTTGTCCAAAGCTAACCTTGTTGAAATAGACCGTTCCCCTTTCAGCAAGTTTCGGCTTCACGAAATCCCTGTCCCCCATTGAAACACCACCTGTTGTTATGAGAACATCGACACCCCGAGCAATGGCTTCAACAAGCTTTGCTTCTATCGCTGCTTCAGTATCTCGAGCGATTCCAAGGTCTATACAGGTACATTGATGATTTTGAACAGCTGAAATAAGCATAGGTCTGTTTGAATCCCGAATCTACGCAAAATAAAAAGCCAGGTTTAAACAACAGAACTGGACGTCATGTTATCACCTGGCCTCTCTGCAAATCTTTCTCGAAATAATCCACTAATTCGTCTCCGGTGGACAGTATAGCAACCGTGGGACGAGGAAACACCTGAAAACACAAGACAGTAAAACACAATGAAAGAAATAAAAACATTGCAGCTTTCTACCTTGACCTTCGTAGTCCCAACGCTTGCAAGCAAGCCTATTTCCGCAGGACCTAGCTTGTCACCGGCTGATAGAACTTTGTCTCCTTTAGCAACATCAAAACCCTGGAACAAAGCAAAGTTCCCAACCAAATCAAAAGCATATACAAATAAAAAATTTCACCTCCACCATTCATTGTCTAGATTCTAGAAGAAAAAAAAGTCTAGCTAAAAAGTGAAAGGATCTTACAAGTAGAAAGTCCATACCACAGGGCGTATATCTTGGCCTTGGCTAGCACCGGACAGGACGCGGATTTTCTTCTTTCCATCGCGAGGATCAGAAACAATGCACGTATTCTCCACCTGGACAACAGCGTCAGCACCGCGAGGCACTGGTCCTGGAAACGTTCTTCACATAATAAGAAAAATGTGAAATGTGAGAACGCACATACAGTACCTCCAGTAGTGATGTACGCAACAGTCCCGGATTCTAAGGTGATGCCCTCCGCATCGAGGCCAGCTCGTGCTTCGGCCACCACTGGATAATCACCCGGACCATCCGACGACACAACAGCATAGCCATCCTGGGAAAATTCTAAGCGAAATTCTCACAGAGCGAAAGCCTCATACCTTGACGGAAGCTGGATATGGCGGCAGCGGATCGGATGCTTGCAAATCCTCGGCGAGAATGAGTCCCAGCGCTTGGAGCAGCTCGATCTCCACTGGCTCTCGCCTGGCGGCCACGGAGAGCGCTAGAGACACGGCCTCGGCGACAGAGACCATGGACAAGGATGCCGTCGCCGCGGCCATGGCGCTCCCACACAAACCCTCGTCCATCCTCGCCCAATTCAAATGGGGGCGCTCTTTTTATGTACAAAAATACTTTGGACCGTTGGATTGTAGAGAATATAGATTAGTGGAAGTTAAATTGATGACAATATTATATATCTGACACCTTAACCAAAATGTTATCTTTTACTAGTCTTTTTATTAAATGTATTCTGTTCTTTTGATGGAAGAATATGGAAGTAAAAACTTTTATCACAATGATTATCTTCTTCTTATGTTTAAATCCAAACTTCCAGCTCTAGCTGTGGTAAAGTACATATAGAATTTGAATGGCAATCAAACTGTGATAGGGGAAAACATTACTCCTTGATCTCTTGGCCTCTTTTATGTACAATATCAATTGGAAATCTAGGGCTATGACTTATATTCCAATTGTTACTTGTGGTTGTGGTTTGCTTTCATTGGCCAATGATCATAGGCTTACCTTGGTGTAGTGAGATAGTGGCAATGAATAATACTCTATAAGTAGGCTTTCAACACTACTTGTTGTCCTCTTGCATTGACTTTGAGAAAATTATATCTGACATATCCGCTTAACTCTACAAGAAGTTAACTTCACTTTCCCAAACTAGATAAACCTATATTTAAATAAATTGCTACACATTGCATGTAGCAATATTTAGTTTGCTTAATAGTAGTATTATAATTCAATTGATTGAATAAATTTTATAATTATAAGCATGCTTGTAATTTATAAACATCAAACTATATCAACCATTAGATGATAAAATAAGAAAGAATATACTAGAAAAGGTTTAAGAAAGTTTATAAATTATAAACATGTTTATAAATTATAAATACAAAATTAATCTAAATAATAACAACCATTAGATGGTAAAATATGCTAGAATATCTAAGCATATTCTAGGTATATCCACTACCATCTCAGCCCCCCTACAGGTTTGTTTAAGCAAACCAAAAATTCAATATAAACATTTAATAGTCTAAACAAGTATTTTATTAGTGAAGAGTGGCCGTGAGAGGTCTTAATTGAGGTGAGGGCATTTCTTAAGGTGATAACAAAATTGCACATGTTTCATTATTTCACACAATTGGTTAATAGGTTAGTATGTAGAACAAGCAGTAATATGGGATAATATATAATATCTTAATGATACTTGCCAAAAATCCATAACAAATAAATTATGTGCCCAACTAAGTCAATAAGGAACCAATCAAGAAGTATCAATCTCCTATTAATATAGTAGTGAGAAAAAAATGTCTTAAGGGACTAATTAACAAAAAATTTCCTCATAGTAAGTATTATAAGTGGCACTCCAAAGTGGAACTCACAATGTCCATAAGAACATCCATGAGATAGTGTTGGTCTAACTTAGAACACCTAAAATCCATTAACAATTGCCCTAGAACTAATCTTATAATACATATTATTGCAACAAGTGCAAGGGTGGTGCTCCACATTGGAGCTCAAATGCCCAATTATTGCCCATGTTAAAGTAGAATAAGCCAAGCACACACACACACACATGATATATGGGTTTTTCTGTCCTAATTTTGAGGTTTCATAACATGGTGTTAGAATTTATAAATTCGAATAGGGTAATCTCATAGTGTGTACACCAAAAGAGAGTCAATAAGGGCTTTGGCTGGAACAAATACAAAACAAAGTTGCTAAGGATAGGGATGTGATGTAGTAAACAAAGCAACATAAAGTGTATTCATTATAACTAGCATAAGCTATGTTAGGAGATTGGGCATTAGACCTAAGATAGCCTAAATGATGATTGTAGAAGTCAGGGAAATTAAGGCAATATAGTTAGTTAATGGTGCTATGGCTATGGAGTAACAAGGCATATCTTTCATCATAACTAGTGCAAGTTGTGTTAGTAGATTGGGCATTGGGCCCAAGATCGCCCAAATGATGCAATGACAAACTTAAATGAGTTATAATAAAAGCTATTGGACGAGATTAAGGAAGAAAGTCACAATATAGAGGTTGAACAACCATGATTTTTAGACTCAAGATATCTCATAACCATAGATAAACTTATGCTTGAGTAGTATAAGTTTGCATATGGATCCAAGAAAATGGTCTTGCATAGTGACACTCATTTTGGGATCCAAGGTAGTGGAACTCTTCACTCAAAAGAAACTTGATATCCATAGTTAAAATATGCAATAATGATGTTGTGGTGGTATTTGATAGTGAAGATGTGTTCTTCATGGACAAAAGTGGCTGTTAGATAACTGAGAAGAAATTATTATGCAAATGACATTCTTGTAAAGCATATTGGAGTCTAGGAATCACAATGTGAACAATAATGAGATGGCTTGCAAGAAGAGGCTTGTACCCTAAAAGCTTAGAGTTCCTCCAAAAGCTGCTCTTGCTATTGTTGCTAAATTATTGCAATAATAGAGTCTTGTATTGTTGAAGTTTTGATATGGCCAAATTGATGATGGGAATAGAAATGTTTGTTGCTGGTGCTGATGATGGCGTCAAAGTAGGGGTGGGTGGCTATGTTCTAAAGATGGCATACACTGCCATAATAGGAGACAGTCCAAACATCTCTACCATACTAGAAACACTTAGCTCTTACATCAAATCCTTCTCAATCTCCAATCATAGTTATACATGTCACTGCACTTGGAATGATGTCACTTGGCCACCTTTTATTGAATCCCTAACTTGAGCTTAGTCACATAAGTAGAGATAATTAAATTTTCTTCATTTGTCACCTCCTTCGCTTGACAAATCTTCCAATAGTGCTTGAATTGCATTGTGTAATCAAGTATAAATTTGTTGCTGCCTTGCAGAAAGAGGAAAAGCTCACAAAGCAACTGTTATGAACTCTTCTCAATCTCAAAAACTTTATGAAAAGAAGCAAGCACTTTAGGAAAGTCTTCACATTCATCTTCTACCAAAGCTCCCACCCAAGTTTGCACTTTCCCTGCTAACGATTTTATAAACTCCAAGTAGCATGTTGCATTTGTTAATTTAGCTGTTACTGACCTTGTTCTTTCTCAGGAATATCCATATCTGTCGCGAATATGACTTTGGGTATCGAAAGTTACTTGTCGACCAGTCCTTACGGACACTCTTACCTTACTGCCATGACGGCAGGAGATCGGTACAGTTGGATCCCTTTAGTAGCCCCTCTTGTGCTAGTGGAGTTAGCTGGGCATTTCGAGTGTACTTAGACCAGACGAGCATAAGGACGGAATTCCTACGTGCTATTAGCTAAGCATACTTAACCCGGTAAGGAGTTCCCGTCTCGTTTTGTCTTGCACTTGCTAGTGACAAAAACCCTCGCGTATTGAGATTAGTCCCTCAATATCGCTACATGATAGCTTACTGTGTTTGCCAAACACCCTCGCTATCATGCCCTTTGTGTTAGTCTCATTTCGGTCCCAAATGCTATTTATGGAAAGTGTCCAGATTTGCTCATTTGGCATATCTACGGAATGTAGAGATCAGCCTGAACATAATGGTGTTCGTCCCGTGTCCAAATTTACAATCTAAGGACATTCCATATTTAGTAAGTTTCGAGTTTGTCCCAGAGACTAACTCCTGATACTAAGGGAGGCTTGGGGTGAAAGCTCAAAGCATGTGTTCCTCAAGGGGGGGGGGGGGGGGGGGGGGTTATGGGGGGTTCCAAATGTATAGTAGGGATAGTGGGTAGGTCAGGCATGGCCGACCAACCTGAGGCATAGTCTAGCTCCTGCTTGCGTGCCTGTCCTTGTTCTGCATCCGGCTTGGGTCTAAGCCCAAGTTCCATTCCATGCTAGTTGGTGGAGTACCCATATCCTCATGTTAGGCCACTGGTATGCCGAAATAGCGCCAGACTCCGTTTGGCTCCGTTTTGTGTGCTGGTCCTGGCATTGGGATGTTGGTTGCTCCAGGACTGTTCCAAGTCGCTCTGGGCTCCTGTCCCTTCGCTCCTTGGGCTTCATGCTCGGGAGTTGCTCCGTGATTCGGTTCTGTCACTCCTCGGCTCCATGCTTGGGAATTTGGCACCGTTCCTTCGTTCAGTGGCCCAAGGCCCTGAACCTCGGGTTCCTGTGGACACGTGGCATGGACACGTGGCATGTGACATGTGGCACAAAGAGGGTTTAGGTTCCGCTTCGTGGTGTTATCCTATGGTAAATCGCCATAGGATAAAGGGTCAAAACCACGTGCGCTACAATATCTCAAGTCTAGATATAATTGCAAGCACAATACTAAGCAAAATTGTCAATGTCATCCTTTGGGAGAAACCCTAAAATAAGATTAAACATAGATAAATTTACAGTATGCTAGAGAAAATCAATTATTAGCTGGTCCATGTTGAGATCTAAATGCCCACTCTTTGAATTTGTGATTGAGAAATAAAACTTGTTATTTGAGATGCACTACTGAAAATTTAGTTCACCTTGCAACTGAGAGAATCACCTTTGAGCTTGGAATAAAGGAATAATATATGTCAAAAGAAAAATGATGTTAAATCTCTCAACACACAATACAAAAATTCATGAGATAAAGACAAATTTCCTTCTAGGAATTAAAAAAAAAAATCCAATAAAATTTTCTTAGAAACTGCAAGACAAAAAAAAAGAATTGCTTAAACCCTCAACAATAGAAAAATGATGAGAATTTGTTAAATAAATGAACCAAATCAACCAAGAAAGAGCTCACTAAAAACCATAGGAGTGGAGCTATCAGGCTCCATAAAGATTTATGGAAAATGATGGCTTCTAAAGAATGTATAACATAATTAAACATAATCCTATTAGCATGCAATTTATATCTCCTTGTATGTCTTGATTTCTACACTAAATCTGTAGATTTATGATGCCAAAGGATAGAAAAGGATGAGATCGATAAATCCATTTACTCAATTTAACAAAAAATAAAAAATTAAACCACAAGGATGAAAATTTTCAATCATAAGTCCCAAAACCCAAAGAAAGCAAAGGAATTTCATGAGAATGGTAATAAATCCCATGCTCAAGAAAACTCATTTGACTCCCAAAGTGCCCCTAGACATAGAACCTACCACCAAAAACAAAAATTATGCTTGAATTCCTCACAACTCTCAAGAATAAAAAACAAAATGCATGGAAATAAGATGGGCTGATTAGGAATTGCCCATCCCACCGTAGTTGCCATTTTGGTGTATGTTTTACACACTATCTCACTCTCAAACATTCTCAAAACACAGTAAAAAACTCTTCCATAGCCAAAATTCAATACATCATGCCTTAAACTTGTGGGGAATAAAGTTATATACCTTCCCACATTAAATATCCTCTTTCACACTTAGAATATTCATTGAAGGGAATATTTAGAGAATTTCCATGAATATTCAAAGAATCTTCATGCCACAATGATGATCATTGCTAAAAGTTACATCCAAAGCAACATCCTGAGAAGCAATAACAAACTATGACACAACCACTAGCAAACAACTCAAACCTCCAGACAGATGGTTACTAAGCAACACCTCAGTGAAAGGCCTTTGAATCTCCCTCAACGTTGCAAGATCGTGGCAAGGCAATCACAAGGGTTAACATGATAACCATTATTGCAATTGTCATAGGAGGTGGCAAGAAGAAGCACATTTATGCCATAGTCAAGATGGAACAAATATAGACTTAGCCAAGCTCAAGTACTAGACCTATTCCAGTGGCAATGCAATTGCCTTTACTGTGGGCATCTACAGTGGCAGCTATAGGTCTTGTTGTTTCTCCTCAACTGAGAGGGAATATGCCTAGCAATTTGTGATAGAGTGTTCCCTATTTTTAGGATATTTCGCAGCTTACACCCAAACTGGGCACCATAGTGATCACATCCTCGCCCCAGTCATATAGCCAGTACACTTTTTGGAGTAGATTTAGGCTCTTCAACTCTAGGTTTCTCTCGGTGACTTACTCCAGTGTGTCTCAAGCTTGGTTGACCAAATGGACTAGTTTTCTCACTTACAAACTGCCCACAATGCTTCTCCAGCCCCTACCAATGATCAAATGGAGCTCATGGATTGTCCAATTCAACTATATCCAAAAGCCTTTATCATACTGATCATGATTGTTGGGACTAAAAAAGATGGAGCACTCTTAGACTCTGAGTCTAGGAGCAATGTCATTTCCTTACACCTCTTGCACCACCTTGGCCTAAAGATCTTTTCTACTATTGCAGTTGTGTTCAAAACTTTTGCTAATCATACTATTGTTCTAGCATGTATTTGTAAAGGTGTACACATTTCAATCCAAGGTGTGGATATTGTGTTTGATTCTTGGTGGTTGATTATGGGGCTACTAAACTTCACACAATGGAGACTATGTCATCTTTAGATGGTCTTGGCATGAAGTAGTGGATTGCAAAACACATCATTGTGTTTGGGCACTATGATGATTTTAGATGGTAAGACACAAGTAACTCTTCTTAATGAGTGTGGGTGAGTGTGGAGGCACAAAATTTACTTGTGGTTTTCCTAAAGCTTATTTACAATGAGAGTTTGCCTGAGTTAAAAGTTTATAATTACCCAAAGTAGAAACATTCTTGGAGAGATGAGGAGGACTCCATATCAGAGTCTCTAGATCCATCACACACATAACCATGATGTATTGAGTTTTTTCTATAGAGGAGTTTCTTATTGTGTTTTGAACACATTTAAGAGTGAGATGATGTGTAAAGCATGCACCAATATCAAGGGAGTCTCTATCAAGTATCCTCTTATGAGTAACAAGTGATAAATGTTGAGTAGGTGTCTAATAATAAAGTTCATATCTAGCATTGTCACTTTGGACATACAAATCACAAAGCTTTGCAAGAGTTAGATCCAAAGGATATAGTGGTGGGTTTAGACCTTGAGAGTATAGCCATATGAAACTTTTATAAGTCCTACATGCTAGACAAACATCACTATCAAAACTTTATTTCGTCACAATGTCAAACTAGTCAACCACTTGAATTTGTTCACTCTAGTTTATATAAGCCTATAAATATTCCTAGCTATTTTGGTATGAAATACTTTATGACTCTCACTATAAGACTTACATCTTCTTCTTATAGGGAAAGGATAAAGTTGTGGAAGCCTTCAAACACTACACAACTTTTGTTAAAATGAAACTCAAATGAAAGATCAAAGCATTACAAACCTATGGACGAAAGGAATACCTTAATAATGCCCTTTGCAATTTTTGTCATGCATATAAAATCTAATATCATGTGAAATAGAAATTGAATATAGCACATAACCTCCTTTTTGGTGTGAAGTTGAGCAAAAATTTTGGTAATAGGCAATTGCTATAGCTTTAAAACCAATTGCCCACTCTTGTGCTCAAAGGCAGGTAAACTGTTAAAAAAGTTTGGTTTGGAAGGAAGCCTAGAATATCTTATTTTCACGTGTTTAATTGCACAATTTTTACTCAAGTCTAAGATATACTACGTAAAAAGCTTAATCTCAAGAGCAAAAAGTTTATCTTCATTAGCTATGCTAGTGATAAGGAATAAAGTTACAAAGGACATAAATTCTAGGATCCAATTACCAAAGCTACACTTGTTAGTATTAATATCATTTTTATGAAAAATGATTTCACACATAATGAGGCAGTGAAACCAAAGTTTATATGCTTTATAAATAAAAATCTTTTCATGTTTGCTATTCCTTTTGGCTTCCCATACCATGATGACGGTAGAGATGGTGATAATAAAAGTCATAATATTGAATTTCATTGTGATATTGGTCAACTTGCAAAGAAAGATGAAATTGCTTAGTAACATAACCAATTTGTAAGCGCCTCATTGAAGAGGTATGCCTAACCCTATGGAGATTCTTGACAATCCATACACACATAGACCATCTTAAAAAACATTAGAAATGTCACCTTCCTGCTTGATCAAGATGAGGTTCAAATTGTGTATATTTGTCAACAAAAACATTTTATATTTAAAGAGGCCATCCAAGGCCTTGATTTACAATTTCGGCATATAATCATTCAAAATGAGATGGATTCTCTTGTTGAGAATCAAACACTCAAAGTATATGATGCCTCATGTGGATGTAAGGTTAGAAAATCCATTAAATAAATATCAAAATTGTTTTTTTCTATGGTGAGTTTGCCAAAGAAATCTTTATATGCATTTTTGCAATCTTTCCTAGTTATAGTGACTATGACAAAACATTCAAAAGGCCTTTGTATAGATTAAAGCAATCATTTTACATCTGATACCATAAATTTGAGAAAACCTTGCAGCAGCAAAGTTTTCATTGTGCTGCTATTTACATAAAGAGAGAGGGGGGATATCCTTATTATCACCCTTTATATCAATGATTTGTTGATTACTAGGGTAGCCATTTAAAGTTTGAAGGTTACACTAATAAACACCTTTCCTATGAAAGATTTTGGTGAAATACATACTTTTTAGGCATCAAATTTGCCATTTAAAAATAGTATATTAAGTTTATCTTGTAGCATTTTGGCATGGTAAATTATCATCTTGTAAGGACACCTATAGTCACTGTTGCTTTAACTTTGGAAAGTGCAAAAAAGGAACTTAATGAGGTTTCTTATTGAAATCTCAAATGTATTTAGCACTTGTGAGGAAGTAATATATGTTATACAACTATTGTGTTAAGTCAATTTAGTACAATATAAACAACAAAAAAGAATAACTTAAAAGACGATCTATAAGAGTTTAAATATAAAGGGAAATAGCTTATGAATAAGAGTGCACCCCTTTTTTCCAATTGGTTAAGGGTTTTGAGATACTTGGGTTTGAGTAATATTGGACTATATGACTTTCCAAAAAGTTTAAATTCAAGAATTTACATGCAAAACTATAAACTAAATATTAGAAGGCAACAAGGCACATTTGTGATATCTCAAAGAGATAATAAATCTTGGATTGTATTACTTGATGAAGGAAGTGCTACACCAATGTGACATGGGTGACAAACCAAGGTTATCAATCCACAAGGGGTTGCCATTTGCAACTATGTGGGGTAGCCATTAATTAAACTAACAAGAAATAAAACATTTTTGCACTAAGGTTGCTTTGATAGCAAATTGCTTAGCTCAAACACTTAATAAAAGATTTTGGACATCTACACATTATATGGTGTGACAATTGAAGTGGTATAGCAAATATAAAATCTAATGTTCCATCAAATCTTTATACAATTTTATTAGAAGGATAAAACAAGTTAATGCAAGGGTGGTGTGCATCAATTACATCCCCATATTGCTCATAGTGCACATTAATTACATCCCAACAAGTTTATTTAGTTCTGGATATATAGGTTTTTCTACCCTAATCGCAATATAATGCTAGACAAAAGGTAATATAAACTCTAAAATATACTTTTACTATAGAATATGGTTGGCATATTCTTCCACTGAAGTGAAAGTTATTGTCGCTAACAACTAAACTTCAACATGTTTGTAATGTAGTAGTATATTTAGATGGATCTGGTCCACAATTAGGATAGTGAAACAAAATGTTAAAGATATTTATATCTATAATGTAATATCATATGCCAGCATAGCTTATAGTATATAAGTGTGCACCAAAACTTTAGCTTATTTATAAGAGTGAATGGTTTAGATTGAATAAAATTTAATAATTATCAAAATTGTAATTATACACTTGAACCTTATATCATCCCTTTATTTCATAAGGATGGAAAGTAATTGGTCAATGGGCCAAGATATCAAGGAATATCAGATGGAGATATTGTAATTTGTAATTACAGTACTTCAAACCTGTAATTTGTTCTTAATTCCTTTTCAGCTATTACACATGCATCATATCTAAAAAATATGTCATAATAAACCTCATAAACCTATAATCCCACTTTTTACAGCCTTGATATAGTTTCTTTAAATAAGCAAAGAACCCTTTATTTGTCAAATATGAATCCCATAACTTAGCATCATCAGTTTATAGCAATTACAAAAATAAACTCAACTCTACCATAGATGAGTTATAGAGTTTTTATAGTGCATCAATGAAACTCTACATCCCTATGACATATGTATACTAGAGAAATGATAAATAACCATCTTAATTTAAATACTAAAAATATATATAATTTGATATTATCTCCTTGAAATGTTCTATTTATCTGTTATCAATATACCCTCACTATTGATTTTAGGGTTCTAGTGATTTTTATTGAAACATTCACACAATACAAATTATAAATGATTTTTTTAAATATATAAGATAATATAGAGGGATAAGTTCAAAGGTATAAATAATAATTTATATTTTTGGTTTGCCTAAGGAAACTAAACTACCTAGAAGATGCTTGGATATTCTAATATAATTGAAAACCCTGTGAGAAGAATTAAATTTTTTTGCTATTATTTATTAATTTAATAGATAAAGTAGAAATTTGTAATTATAAACATGTTTATAATTTATAAACACAAGACGGTGGTAGAATAAACTAGAATATACTATAAAGTGTTTGGGAAAGTTTAAATAACAACCATTGGAAGAATTTTTGCTATGGTTGTCTTAGTTAAAACACCTCACAATCAGTGTGCATCTGTTGAGAGCACGGAATCACACAAGGACCCCTCCATTTTGTGATTGACTTTGTTTTTGTGAATGATTTTCCTTTTAGACCTCTTTTCAAGTGCATTTCTCCTCTCTATTATCTTCAATTAATTTTGGAAGTGGAGGAGAGGGGCATCAATCCCCTGATCTATTGCATGCTCTACCATTTGAGCTACACCCCTGGTACGGACTGTTTTCATATGCTCAAAATTACAAGAAATTCAACGAATTTGTTCAATGGCATCGATCCCACAAGATCTGGCCAGCAAGAGCAAGTTACTTTTGGATTTTAATCAAATCCCAGCTCTCAAGTTTATAATGTTAGAACCAATGATCATATTTCTTGCAGTACGATGGTCCTACAAAATCAAAGATGAGGAATAAGGAATATTTGACCATTAAAAGCTAGGGTTTCGCAAGCGGAGCCCATGGAGGTGGATGATCCGGTTTCTGGCTTGTCAAGGGAAATCCGGGAAGTTGAACGGCAGATTGCTGTGGTTGAGGGCCAAATTAGTGCGGTTGAGGGCCAAATAACTGCGGTTGAGGGGCAACTCGAGCAACTAAATGATCCCAAGATGGTCAAGAAGGAGGAGCAGCTGCGCAACAAGGAGGAGCAGCTGCGCGACAAGGAGGAGCAGCTGCGCAAGGACAAGGAGCAGCTGCGGGATCGCTTACTGAAGTCGAAGGGTAAGCCTATTGTTTGTCTTTCCTTTTTAGATCTCTTGGTCCCTTTTTGGGTCCCCAGGCGCGTTTCTTTTGCAAATTTTTGACTTGTTTCTTGCAGAACCAGTCAGAGCGACTGTGGCAAATATAGAGAGTCTCTTGGATACGTTTTGGCATGAGTTGCGCAAGCCAAATCTTGAACATCCCAAGGCGGATGCGTTTTCCCAACGTGTAAAGTCCCACTGCCAAAAGATCCTACAGACGAATGCCCCCGCCTCTTGTGGCATGCACTAGACCAGCCTTTCGAAGCATCCAAGCGTATCCTAGAGGGAACTTCCAAAGCGCAGCCGATCCTCACCGTTCTCTTCAACGTGTCGGGATCGGGGAAGACCAGGACATTATATGAGATCGCTGTAGCGCAGCGTGGGCTCTTCTTTGTGGGGGTCTCCGACACTGGTATTGGAGCTGAAGGTTCAGGAGATCTCAAGTTAGTGGCATCAAAGTTGCTGGAGCTGTATCCAACCGGAGACATTCCAGACGTTAGTGCTGCAGTCTGTCTCAAAGCTTTGCTCATTAGCAGGTTTTATTTGCTGGGGCAGCTGGAGAAAACGGGCTATTTGACAGGTCAAGCATGGCTCTTCAAGCAGGTTGCATTGCCTTCGCTCGAGTACTTGTACAACTTCAAAGATCCGTTCAAGGCGCTCACTGGTAGACTTTTAGACCTTATACGGACTAAAGAGGATTTGAAACCCATCGAAGGTCAGTTCCAGGACGTACTCGATCGTTTAATAGGGAGCGATCGTGTAACAGCGAAGTGGAATGGTCCAATCATATTTGACGAGTGCCAGGTGATAAACCGCTGGTTGGAAAAGCGATTTTCTTCGTTAACTCTTGGAAGTGGTACGAGATCGTTCCTAGATATTCTCGTGCCGGCGCTGATAAGCAGTGGATTTCGACAATTCTACTATGCAGGCACCGGGGCTAGGATGCTTACTGTGGCACAGGATATCTCTGCCACTCTGAAGAGGAGAGCTTCTGTTATCGTCTTTCATGGATTTGGTGGATTCATCACTGTCGAGGACTTCAAGCTCTATGCTGGGAAACTACTCCGAAGTGTGGATGGTATTGATATGCAGAGGGTCTGTGATTTGTACAAAGGGAGGTAGAGGTTCTTTGTCACAGCACTTGAGCAGTTCATTGTGAGCAAGCGTCCCTTGGAGCAGGCAACAGAATTTCTGATTGACTTTTTTGAGAAGATATGCACCTCGAGTAAGATCAGTCATTCTCAGGAAGGTGTATAGAACAAATCGGAATTGGAAGTCTACATGGATAAGACGGTCCTGAGGGATGTGGAGCTGTTTTTTGAAAGGACTCGGAATGCTGCAGCGCTCAAGGAGCTAGAGGTGATAGTGTATCACCATATGTTTGGGTCCATATCCACTGTACTCAACATCAACAATCCATCTCTGAGCCTTGTGGAGTCCGGGTTAGCCTGGCTAAGCACGGAAAACAGTGTTGCGTTGGAGGACTTGGATAAGTTCTTTGCAAAGCAGGATAGAGACACTTGGATCAAACTTCAGGAACCTGCTGTCTTGCGAGCTCTTTTTCATTACTTTTGTAGTCGGCCAACAGGCTTCGGTGAGTTTTTTCAGCAGCAGTTTAAAGCCAAGGGCCAAGGCAGCGATGCGACAGTGAGTCTTGAGTTTGAAAGGCTAGCTGAGGCATTGGACGGAAAGGCTCCCATAGACTTCGTTTCTCGCTTTCTTCGGAATTGCAGTGTGGAACTGCGCAACAGCACTTTTGAAGTTCCCGCAATATATTTCGAGAAGGCAAAGGTGGTGAAAGCACGGGTTGCAACGGAAGTTGTGACAAAGATGTGCGGTAAAAGTCACACCCATGGCGCCGACTGTTATACACTTGAGAAGTATCTCCACGACGTTGAAAGGCAGGCTGACGCATTTCCAACGGTTCTCTGGACTGGTGATGGTGGTGGCTTTCATCCAGACGCGTTGTTTTTTCTCACCAATGACTATGAGTCCAAGCGGCGGCTCATTCCTTGCTTATTACATATGAAATCCAAGACTGATGCGGCCACTCAAGGTGAAGTTTCAAGTGCTCTCGATTTGATGAAATGCAGGAAGAAAGAAGATGGAGGTTTGAACAGGCTTATAGATCTTGCTTCAGAAAATGGACTCCTGCAACTGGCAGTTTTGCCTCATACGGAGGAGGATCTGGAACAGTCTGGTTTCAACTATTTTACCAGTCGACTCCCTAGTGATGGGTGGTTTCCCCCACAGAAGCGGCAAAAGGTTGAGGGGGCGAAACGGCAAGAAGTTGAGGGGGCGATACAGCCATTATGTGGAGTGATTGGTGGCAACAACGTGTCTTTGTATCTCAAAGAGTGGTTGACTGATTCGGTCTGGGTTCTTAACGCTAATGTATAAAAATCTGAGAACCTGTAAGTTCGCATCGTGTCATGCTTAGCACAAGGAAAACGAGAAAGAAATAGTTTCTCCCAGGATTGTCAAAAATCAATAACTTACATTAGTGAACTCGATCGCTGCTCCTTCGAGAAGGCTTCTCTCTCTCTGATGAAGAACATGAATTGAGCTAGCAAATCCACTTCTCACCCCTGACTTGTTTCAGTGCCGCCACCCTCGAGTTCTCTCTAGCAATGGCTTCTTCCTTTCTAGAAATTCTATCCTTCCATGCTGCCAGAGCCTTCTCTCTCGCCTTCTCCGCCTCTACTCTCACACTCTCAGCATCGATCACTACATTCTCTAACGAGTTCTTGCCACTAGAAAACCACCCCCTTGTACTGTGAATGTAGCGTTTGCCACTAGCCCTGTGCTCTAGAGATCCATCCCTGACTCTCTCTATCATTGTTATCCCAGCCGGAGCTTTCCCAAAGAGATGGAATCCATCGTCTTCTTCCTGGGATGGAGCAGCCACTGGAGCAGGATCTGGCTCCTCCTCCACGCGGATAATCTCCAGTGTCTTGTCCAGGAATTCCTGGAGCTGATCTTGGAGGCGAACATGGTAGAGCTTGAGGTGATGATCGTCGGCGGCGCCTTCTTCTACCTGGCGATCGATTGGCCTAGCAGCGGATGGAGTGAGAGAGCTATAATCCACGACGCAGCTGCGCAGCTCCTCTTCCTCCTCCTCTTTGCTCGATCTCCAGAACCCTAGGAAGAATGACCTCGCGGCCGATCTAGACGAGCTAGCTCCGCTCCTCCAGCGCTGGTAATGGAAATATTTCGAGGGTTTTCTGTGTTTGAAAGAGTCGTGGCTACTGTCGACCCTTCCCAACTGCGCAGCTTCTTCTGCCAGGGCAGGCACTGGATTCGCGACCGCGGCAGCGTCATGGTGCCGGCGACGAGACAATCCCAGGTTTTCTAGCTCCTCGAGTTCCAAGGGAAGCCGCAAGGAAAGAATGGTAGCCTCCAGCTCTAAGGACAGATCGAGAAGTATGCTGGTGAAAGAATTTCGATGAATTGCCTCGTTTTCATGCTTGTTCTTCTTTCTTTCCAGGGTTTTTGTGAACTCTGCGATGAAAGCACAAGGAACTCTTGGACGCTGGCAAGAAATCCAAGTAAGCTCTATCTTTTCTTTTTTTTTTCTTTCGCGGGGAGAGCACTGGTGATTTTGTTTCCCTTCTCCAGGGAGCATGGATTCTAAGACCGAGCAAAGGAGATCCTGTTGGAGTTGTCCATTTTGTGGGTGGTGTTTTCGTTGGAGCTGCTCCACAGATCACGTATCGCTTGTTTCTGGAACGCCTTGCAGAGAGGTGAGAGTTTCGTATTGTATAAAATGATTTTACCTCTCTTCTTATAGCATTGAAAGTTGTTTTAATTTCTGATAAGGTTATAACAAGTTTTCTTAACGGAATAAGATTACGTAGAATTATATTAAATTATGTGAATCATCAACATTTAAATTTGAATTAAAATGATTATTTCAGCAGCATAAACTGGATAAACTCTGGCGCGGAGGAGTGCTGTGCGACAATGAATAGCTCCTCAGTTCATCACACCATAGCTGTTTCTAGTTTTCTTCATCCATTGATAGCTAGTGTATTTTTTTTATCTCGCCATCTTCTTTCTCCTCTCCTGCCGTTTGTAATTTATGTGAGGGTTGTGTGGCACCGACTAGAGAATTTGCGAGCTGACCGGCTGGGACATGATCCTGGCGTCACGTTTGACTTGAACCTTTACAAAACTCAAGGCCCTATGCTTGCATTTCTCCGGCTTGTTGGTACGTTAAATTTGCAAGAAGTGGAATCGCTGGTATCACATCTGCAAGCAGGCTTTGATCAGGAATGCAGGGAGGATTTCCTGAGCTATGATCGATGGCTGTCAGCCCTATTGACGAGGTACACTTTAACTTGTTTGTGGCATTCAGCTGAATCCTGCTACCGTCTTTTCGTGTTTTTTGTTTTGAATAAAGATCGTGCTTCGAGCACTTCGGAAGAAAATCTCCGTGCTTGTAAGACTTGGTGAAATCATGGCTACACGACTTTTGCTGGGTGACAATTGGGTATGATATCCTTGTTTCTTCACAGTTTTGATCCTGGCAGGTTTTCGAAGCGTAAAACAGGGAGTGTGGCCAAGGATGGCAGTTTGGTGGCCAAACGCCATGGCAGAAAACGTCGAAAGGAAAGGGAAAAACTAGTGTGGGCAGCCAAAAGGACAATATAACTGCCACTTGGTGTGCCAACGGCCGAAAAAACACGCAAAGGCTTCGATGCTCTGGTACTGTCCCCGTGAATTCTCTTGCATTTTGGTGGTCGAGCTAGACCATTTGATCCATTTCCTTCGCAGTGCTTCCTTCTAAACTTCTTCGGTGTCAAGAACTATGTCCGCTCCAGGCAGTGCTTTCCAAGGATTCCAGCGCCATCCTCCCGCTGGCCAAGCCGCCGAGAAGGTGAAGTTCACAGTCTCAGTTCATGGGCATCAGTGGAGTTCCGCGCGTCACGTTCACGAGACACTGCAGGAGTTTGCGAGGGTGATCGAGGTATAAGTTTTGTTGTTTCTTTCCGCGTGCTGATGGCGATGATGGTGAAGACTTGCGCAGAGAAACGCGAGGCGGCTGGAGTTCATCGCGCAAGGCGAGAGCATCCAGAGGTTGCAGCTGGTGCGGCCGGATGGCTCCGAACCCGAGGAGCTCGACGTGGACGCAACGCTGGAAGACGTTCTCATATGCATGGAGGAGAAGCAACTGGTAGCGATGATCACCTCCGGCGGCGTCGCAGCGAAAGAGGATGGAGGTGACGAAGGCCTGGCTTCCATCAGCGCTCCACAAGAGGCCCCGAGAACAAAGACGTTCTTTCCAAAGAACGAAACTCCAACGAGTTACAGCATGACTCCCACCTCCGCGGACGAATCCACGCCAGGCTGCTCGAAGGCGTCACCACCGAGCTTCGGCGGACTCCCGCTCAGAGGTTTGAAGATATCGATTCCATGCTGCGACTACAGTCCCGACGATGCAGACTGCAGGCAAGCGAAACCAAATGGCAACTATGCTCCGGGTGGTGGTGGATTTTCTGGGATGATGAACAGCAATCCGATAACGCCATCACCTGCCGAGCTCGCTCAGTTTCTCGTGAGAAGTTCCTCGGCGAGCAGGCCCAGCTCAAACGCACCGCTGATTCCAAACGCTCCAGCAGCAGCATTTAGGCCGTTTCCAGCGAACGCTCCCGCACCAAATATCGCGTTGCTGGCTCAGTTTCTCGCAGCTCAGCTCCGGGCTTTCACGCCAGCGCAAAACTCTCAGCAGCAGCAGCAGCAACAGCCTTTCGACGCTTTTCCACCGCTCGGCAAGGCAGCCGCGGACGAACTCGCTGGGAGTTCCTTGCAGCGTGCGGGACCGGGTCCAAAGCCCGGGCTTGCCAACGCGAAAGCCTCCAACAAGCAGCCCAAGACCGACGAGAAGGACGCGTCTTCGTCGTCGGCGAATGCGAGCAATCCTTCGCCTCAGTGCGCGGACACCAACGACGCGTCCAAGGGACGCTCGGAGCTCGTCTTCCTCGTCAACCGGCGGAGCAAAGTGGTAAGTAAAAGCACTCGCGACTGTTTTCTTCTTGCTTGCAACAGCCGAGTAACTAACAGCCAGCAACGGTCGTTGTTTTCCAGGGTGTTGGAACTCACCATCTCATACTCTCCGACTTGTCCGCGTACTTCCACCTTAGCATCGTCGACGCTGCGAAGAAACTGGGCGTGTCACAGACAACTCTGAAGAAAGCTTGCCGGAAGTTTGGGTTGAAGCGATGGCCTGGTCGAAAGGTAGATCAACTTGAGCTTATCAGCTTGACTTGAGAGCTTGTTTTTCTATCAGGTAAGGAGCCTGGAGAGCACCATTCACGGTTTAGAGCACACCATCGCCGTGGGACAAGGTGCCGGCATGGAGGAACTCACAGAGGCTTACATGAGATCGGAAGTTCTCAAGCTCCAGCAGGAGATGGAGCAGCTTGTACACGGGATTCCGGCCGCTCAGGTTAATAGTTCTCCCCGGCCTTTTGATTTCGAGCTTCTGCTCGCGCGCTAGCTAAACAGGTTGATTGTGTTAGCATGCAGCAGCATCTTCCAATGGTAAAGACGGCAGACCTGTACAAGAGACTCTACTCTCGAGGATGGCGATCGAAGCTCCACGGCCCCTGCGCGGGTCAGTGTGATCTCGACTTGAACGCGAGCTGCAAGGGAGGAGACACTGGCAAGAACAATGAGCAGCAGCCTAAATCTAACCAGGAGAGAATCAGCCCGAGAAACCATGCCGAAGACCACCGGAAAATGGAAGATCGTCTCCCAACACCGGTCGGACGAGAAGATCTCGAAGATCAACCTCGGGAGCCAACGCCCAAGAGGCCGAAAGTGGAGGAAGTGAAAGTCGATACAAAGCTTCGTCACTAAGTCATGCTTGGACGCGCCTCCAGCCGTTCTCAGCAAAGTGTGAGGAAGCTCACTTTTGTCGCTGCTTCTTCCACTGCCGGTAATCTTCGCTTAGCTCTTCCATGTCTCTCAAGCTTCTTTTCTTGCCGGGGATCCTCTTCACAGCAGCGATCTTCTTGTCTTGTTTGGAACTTTTCTCAGGCTTGCTTCGTCTGGAAGGAGCAGCTTTTAGCTCCCTCTGCCTCTGCTTCTCCCGCGATTTGTCACTGAACGGATGAAAGATCGATCAGTAGGCGAATAAAAAGTCGATGAACACGTACCGGTACTTGATAGCACTGAAATCTATACCCTCGACGGGGACAAAATGCTGCGACGTGAAAATGCCTCGTTTTAACTCGGGCATCGAAGGTAGCTGCAAGAGACCAAAGCCCATGGCAATCTTGCCAAGCTGCAGTTTCTTCCACCTAAACATCGAATGATCAAAACACGACGAAACGTAACGACCGCTACGTACTGGAAAATGTAGTTACAGTGGTGCTCCTTGTACGCTCGAAAATATGATACGAATGCTTTCAGTCCCTTTTCCATTACATCTCGATCGCTTTCAGCGGCTGCACGCAACTGCGATGAACACCATAAAGTCAGGCAATGGCATTTTTAAACAGCACGCAAACCATTGGAATGATATCCATCGCCTCCGGCTTGTTTCTCTCTTCGACGGGAACGTTCCTTATGCGCAGAAACCCCACATACGTATCCTCCTGCAAGGACACTCAAAGCAGCCCTTCGACGCTTCACACGGTTTCAAGTACCTTTGGAAGAAGGAACACAACAGAATGGCCAACGCGTCCAATTCTTGCAGTACGCCCGACTCTATGAACAAACGTGTTTGGATCTTGAGGAGGATCATACTGGACAAGATGACTCAAATTACTGTGTTACGAAGCGAGCCTCAAAACTTTTATCACAAAGCATTTACCTGCACAATCCAGTCGACACCAGGTATATCGAGTCCGCGAGCAGCGACATCAGTGCAGAAGAGCACACCCGATGGCATGTCGGTGAATCTTTGCAAGGCATTTTCACGGGATTTCTGCAATAGTTCATAGTAAAAACGAAAATCAAACGCAAATAAATATCACCTGTTTCATTTTACCATGTAGCACCACGATCGACACATTCTTCATGATATCAACCTTCTGAAGGACGGTTCCCCAGTAATCCACGGAGGCGCAGGTCATAAAGTATCTGTCATATTGTCAATATTCGAAGCAACGTAAGCTTAGCAGATAAAACCATGAGAAACCTACACAATAGTTTTCTTGGACTTGTGTTCAAGAAGGAATTGTGCTAACTGTGAGGACTTTTCATCAGCATCGCTGATGAGATACTGCGAGAAGTCAGAGTTAGTGCTCTCCTCATCGATAAAATAGACGCTTACCTGTACACTGAGTGTCGAAGGAGTCTGTTTTTTCGTTTGAAAGCTGTATTCCTGCCGGACACCAGCTTTCACCGCAAGTTCCTTTGTTTCCGTCGCAGAGAAAAGCCCGGTTATCCGTTGTCCAGGAAGCAGACTGATGATTTCCGAGACGCGGTGATCGTGTCCCATCTCGAGCAGCCGGTCCGCTTCATCCAGAATCAAAACCTGCGTAGCTCAAACACCTTGGCACCAAGGGTCATCTCAGTTTTGAGTACCTTCAAGGAAGAAAAATCCAAGTGAGAAGAACACCGCTGCATGATGTCCAGCAGGCGGCCAGGAGTGCCAACCAAAAATTTAGCTCGGGGGCACTTCTCGATGCTGGAAACATCCAAAGAGACGTCGGCACCACCAACAAGCAGCACAGGATCAAACTCGTTTAGGCCTGCAAAGAAGGGCCGCGACACATCAAAGATCTGAGACGCCAATTCTCTGGTCGGTGCCACAACAATCGCTCCAACCTTCACACAAGTTACAAACCATGAGGAAGAAAAGCAAAGAGTTCTAACGCAAGGAAAAGAGAACAAGATGGAATGAATAGATAAACACGAGAAAAATGAGAAAAAGAAGAAGAGGTACATAGAACACACACAAAAGTATACTAACCTGTCCTGGATGGAAGGAAGCCGAGTGCTTGCGAAGGATCTCAACGATGGGGACGACAAACGCAAGCGTCTTACCGGAGCCCGTGACGGCGCAAACGAGCGCGTCTTGGCCGCGGCAGAGCTGCGGGATAATGCGCTCCTGAACTGGCGTGAGATCGTAGAAGCCATTGCCGCGCAGCACAGCCAGCGTCTCGGCGCTGAGCGCCAGATCCTCGAACCTCATAGCTAGGGTTTATCCTGCCCTAAATTGCCGATTTGGCGCCATTTTCAAATTTAAAAACAGTGACCTAAAATATGCTAGCATATTTTAGAATATTCGAAAATACAGAATTTTATTTGAGTATCACGAATCTGTGCCTGTAGCCACTGGGCTATCATCGTCAAGACGAGACGCTGCGTGATCGTCAATGTATTCCTTGGTTTGCATCTCGATCAACCTTGACACGAAAAGTTCCAACTGGTTGAGCACAGGAAAACAAGCCGCTAGAGCGAAGATTTACCTGCTGATAGTTCGCTCCTTCGCGAATCCCAGCTCGTTATCCACAAGTAAATCCGCATCGTCGTTCCGAGCGGACCTTGACGACGTACGCTTCGGAGCGTCTGCGATTGTGACAATCCGCTCGAGCAGTTCTTTTGGAGGAGCCTCGGCGGAACAGACGAAACGAGCCTTGTTCTCGTACAAAACCTGGAGAGATATACTGAGTTTATCCGCAAAGGACGAACATCACGAACTTACGTCTATCAAGGTAACGAATCTATAAGCCGCGACCCGATTATGAGATCCAAATACTGGGACGCCCTCCAGAAAGAGAGTATGAAAATGGTCTGCAGTCACAGGTGATCGGATCTACAGAATCGACATGCTTAGTTCGGAAACACGTACTGAATAGACCGAAATAATCCGCTGCACCCAACGGCATCTCACAAAGTTCGTAGAATTGAAAATATGCGCATCCATTAGCGGAGATAGGAACCTGAGAAACAACCAAGTATATATCACGAAATGTAAGACGAAGAAGTCGTATCAAACCTTGAGCCTGCGTCCCATGACAACTTCAACAGTTGCTGGTGCAGTAAATTCGCCATTTGTTACAACGCGGAACTTTTCCTTGAGCATCTCAGACGCTCCTTCTCCAACAAAATAAAGCCCCTTCTCAACCTTGTCACAATGATACACAAATTCCCTTTCAGATAACTACTACTTAATAACACAAGAAAAAATACTCACTGCATTGAGTTTTCTGTAGTCTGTAGGGGATCCAACTTTATGGACCACGCAGCGCTCCTGAACAGGGAGTTTCACTCACTCACGCACTCAGAGAAAGTTGACTTACTTTTAGTGATGCAATGAACGGTAAAAACAAGTCCCTTTGCAAGCCCCGTTCATACAATTGGTCAGGAGCTCGATTAGAAGTGGATACCAGAACCTGAATAAAGTTTTTCATGATTAACCTTGCCGACAAAGAAACAAAAGAAAGACTTACAATCCCTTTGCTCCAGAGATGTCCAAACAGCCTGTTGAGAATTAATGCGTCCGCAACGTCAGTGACCTGCGTGGCGAAAGCTTGATAAAGGCTGCCAGCAACAAATAAAAAGCAAAAAGCTTGTGATATTGACTTACCATGAACTCGTCCACGCAAAGAATGACAGCCTCTTTCGAAAGCTCCTCAGCGAGCATCTCTAGTGGATCAGTCACACCTTTGAGTTTCTAGAAAATCATTTACTTCGACAGAAAATAAGGAGAAGGAAGCACTGAAAAATAGAAAACGTTGACTTACTTGCAAGCGACTGTGAACATTCAGCATGAAATCGTGGAAATGTAACCTCCTCTTTCTCCACGTCGAAGGCCTACACTTGTTGACCCATCAAGTTAAACAAAACAAGAGACCAAGAGAAAACTCACAATTGCTCGTAGAACATATCCATCAGCATCGTCTTGCCGGTGCCAACGCCGCCATACAAATACAGGCCTCTTACTGATGGCACGGATGGTGTTGGAGACAGCAACTCAGACCACCAGCTCTTGCTTCTGAGAGAAGACTGATTAGCTTGCTGGAAAATCAAGTGGTCTCTCTACCAAAAGTATTAAAACCTTCCGTGAGATTGTTCGGCACTCGTTCTATCAAGCCTACTCTCCGCAGCAGTGCTTTTGAGCAAGTCAAACAGAGCTTGCAGAGCTCGCAAGGCATCCTCCTACATGAATAAAATCAAACAGGCAAATGAATGAAAGGAAGAAAAAAAAAGCTTCCAAAGCGTACCTGATATTTATCTCCGGGGAGAAGGTGCCCAGCAGAAATTCTTCTCTCATACTCGACCAAAGGTCCCGCTCTCTCTAGCTCCAAACTTCTCGAATTTCCACTCTTTAGAGTTGGAGGCCTGGAAGCTGGATAGAATGTTTGAGCTTTAAAAGTTAAAAAGGAAAAACGAGAAATAGAGTTAATTACCAGGATTATTGTTCTTTGTGTCGATAGTAGAACTCGCCAATCTCCTTTGGAGGGTGAAAATCCTTTCACTGCCTTGACAATAAACCGGAGCGCTGGTCTCGAGAACTTCCCTAGAGAAAAAATCCCTTCTGGTGGCTGCCTGCGCAAGAGCTTTACACAATCTGCGCGATCCAGCCCTCATCGGAGTAAAAAATCTCTTCCCCTACGCCAGAATCACTCCCAAATCAATTAGCAGCGACAGGATCGGTCCAAAACACCCTGCCACCACGACTAAACTAGTGCCCGCTCGACAATCCGGGCAAGATTATCCAAGAAATTCTTCCAGACGCGCGGAGAATGGAGATCGCTCCAAAGAACCCTGGCTTTTGCTATCATTGGCGCCTGCTGGAGACCTGTGACGCGATCTAGAATCTCGCCAGCTCCCATCCACGCCCAGTCTGACGAATCATGGAGCGCTCCGCCCTTCTTTCTCCAACACAAGGGGAAGAAAATAAAAATAAAGGAAGCCCCACTAGGCTTACCACCGTTCGATTATAAGACCCCGATCGGACGGTCATCGTTTGAAGTTTTCTCCTCCAGATAAAAAACTCTAGTGAGGGATCTTCCAGCTTAGATTTGCTCGAGAAAGCAAAGAAAAATGGAACTTTTTCCTCTTCAGTGGTGGTAATGTTCGCCTCTCAGGATCGTCCAGGATCTAAAAAGCTGGGAGGCTTAGATCGTGAAACGAAGAATCGAATGGATTCGCACCTATAAATTTGCTCGACGAGGACGATAAGAGCGACTTGGTGATTGAGGACCAGCGAGGATAGCCGGAGTGTCACATTTGCGCGAGTTTTGACGCGAGAGCCGTGTCCGTATGGTCCACCAATACAGAAAAGTAGCGATGAGCTGCACTGCTTTGACATTGATCCCAAGAACAAAGAATGGAAAACTCGAAGACCAACAAAAAAAGAAGTTGGAGAAAAACAAAGCTTACGTTGTTTGCTGCATCAGCGATTAAGTCTGCGAGCTCGAGCGAAGTTACGTCTCGACCATTTTCATCCAGCACTGCAACCTGGGGATTTTTCTCGCGCAAAACTTCAAATGGAAAAAACCAAAACTTTTCTCGCGTACCCACCCAGTCGCTGGTTGAGATGTTTCGCATGGCATTCTCGCTCTCGGCCTCGATCTGGACCTTTGGATCGCTGCAAGGGAATGAAAAAGATCTGGAAAACTTGGAGAGAATGTTAAGACTTGCCTGGAGTTTTTTGGATTTGGTCGGACTTGCACTACTTGGAAGCCACAGTATCGTTGAATCTTCCGACTATATCCATCCAGAAGCATTTGGACGCCAGGGTCTGGGGATTTCCCCACGGTCAGGACCTTAATCTTGGCAGGCCTCTAGAGAAAAATTCGAGTAAGCAAAAGAACGTCCAAGCAAAGAGAAATGGAAGTACCACTGAGCGAGCACTAGCACAAGAGACGCTCCACCATGACGAAGCTCTCAAACTCGACATGAGCCCTAAGCCGTAATGCAACAACTTGTAGAAATGATTATCCTTAACCAATTTGTCTAAGATATTTCAGGAACTTACAAAACACTTGCATTTTGACTATATATATTGAACTCGATCATGGACATGGATCTTGAAGTTTTATCCAAGAAACATTTCCATTTAGATCTAAAGTGTCCTGAAAGATGGGCGATAAATCACTGCCTTGGTTGTGCCAACTCCGCCCCATCGCCCTGTGCTCAAGTTGTAAACACAGACAAGCCCTGTCTGTGAAAAGGTGACGAGATTGCCCTCTGCGTGGGTAGAACAACAGTAAGTGCTGTTATGGTCCTGCCCAGCTTGATCACAAATGGCTTTATAGTGCACTGCTGAGACTGTAACCAAGCCACCCTTGTCATCAACCTTCCACACGCCATAGCCATCAATTCCACCCCAAAACTCGCGGAAGCCTCCCGCATTCACCCGGCCGCTTGCAAAGTATCGCTGCCCATTGTGCTCCCACAGCCTCGCCGCGCACCAACCGGGACGTGGCAAAACACAACGCAGGATCTCTTCATCTTGTTCAACCGTGCCTTCCAGGCCTGTTGTAATCCTCAAGCTGCGCACAACTTCTCCCGTTATCCATGTGGTGCGGCCAAAATCGTACAATCCCAGGATACTAAGGTCATAGAAGAAGTCGTCCATGTCTGGAAACCTACAATCTATATTCCACTGCTCCCTCATCTTAATGTAAGTTGGCGAGAACGGGAGCTTGGGGAGAGAAGACCACGCACGTTTTGCTGAGTCGTAGATGTAGCACCAGTGGCCTGAACTGTCGGGGCCGGTAAAGTGCAGGCCGACTTTGAAGCCAACTTTGTCAACAAACATGGAGGCACTGATCACTCCCACAGGAGGCCTTGTTTCTACGTCCCCTGAATGGAGCTCTGGTAGTGCGCTCCACTCTTGGGTTACTGGATTGGCCACCAACAGGTGAAGCACATCTTTAGAGAGATCGTGGCTCGTGGCGATGCATACCAAGCCACCTGCAGAAGCAATGACATAAACGCCCTGTGGAGGCATTGCAAACTTCTCAATATGGTTCGCCTGTAATGGATCCCAGGCGTAGTGGTTGCCATCCAAGGAGGTAGTCATAACACGCAAGGATTCCTTTTCTCCACTATTTTGACACCACCGACGGCGAAAGGATGGATTGCTGATGATGGATTTCCATGACTTGCAGACCACAGAGGACCGACACAGTGTGGCCAAGTCCAGAAAGGTAAGAACCGCCTCCAAAATGTCATCTTGACCGAGTAGCTCCGACAGCGTTTTTCTTCTCTTCATGCTTTTAGGTCTTTCCCTTTTGTTACCAGGACCAAAAAGGATCACAAACGCGGATTTTTACAAAATTATGTCCGACAAATTCCAGTCACAACGCACGAACGCACTTTCTGAACCAGACCCACGTGCTTTAGCGAAACAGTTTTATCTTCGTGGATCCTTAAGCTTTTATAGGGCAAATGAAAACTATCTTCTTTTCTTCGTCTGATTCTTTGTCTGAAAATCAGACGAATCCAATAATGAAGACGAAGAAAATTGATCTTTCTCTGCTTCCTTGAATTTTTTGAGCTCTTACAAACACGCAGTAAGCAATAATTTGATCGCCATGGATTCCTGTCACTAGCGAAATTTTGCCGCGCTTGAATCAGGAATGGCTGATGCTTCTACACATTGGCTACAAGAAGAGGTGACTGAACCATTCGATAGAAAGATTGCCACTCACAACTCCAGATAAATTATACTGATATGAAACTTTTAAATCTAACGGGCACTCCGTCCCAACGCTTAGTCGTCCTAGCATGAACGGGGACGAGAAGCTGAACAATGCCCAGGATGACTACGCATGACGAGACTGTAACCAAGCCACCCTTGTCATCAACTTTCCACACGCCATAGCCATCAACTACGCGGAGCTCGTTGTAGCCTGGCATACACCCAGCCTCGACTTCAACAGCATGTCAAAATCGATCACATACTCGACCTTCTTCCAGATGGAGCGGTGGTAGTTGGCTCCACTCTTGGATTGCCCACCATCAGGTGAATCACAGAGGAGTTGAGGCCCCTATGGATGCATACGAGGCCACTTGCAAAAGCAACTACTACAGCTTTCGAAGGTAATGCAAACTTCCCAGTGTACTTCGCCCGTAATAGATCCCAGGCATGGCAGCGCTGGCCATGGAAGGAGGCAGTAATGACACGCAAAGATCGATCGCCACTGTTTTGGCAAAGCTCCAATGATCGTGAGCATTTATTTCTAAACCAAGACAAAAACAATTAAATTCTACCGCTAATCTGTCCATTCAACATGCTTCGTGTCGTAAAAAGCACCAACCTTGTTGATGATGGAGTTCCATGATTTGCAAAGAGCACCTACACAGAGTGGCCAAGTTCACTAAGCTAAGAACCACCTCCAAAATGTCATCTTGACCAGGCTCTTTTCTGCTCAGCTGGGAAATTTGAAGAGGTTCCCCTCAACTTAGTCCATTTTCAAATATGTGGATGGATGGCCGCGATGGATTCCTCCTCGCCTTGCAAGGGTTGAGAAGTACGAACCCATCTCAATCGGCAGGCGCGAGAGATTGATGCGATCCCATGATCAGCTGAAGTCATCGCTCGATGATTCGAACGCCGCAAAAGTAAAGATCACCGCAACGTGGCAGGCCTGGAACTCGGCCACAAAAGCTCCGCGCCATGGATGTTGCTAAGTGATTGTAAAACTGAATGATAGTGTGCTACCATTTTTCATGCTTCGGTTTCATCAACCATGCAATTGTGCCTCGCACTTTGTTACCATCCAAAACACAATCCCCATTAGAGCCTTTCTTCACTTTCAAGTTGACTTTAAACGATTTGGTCTCTGATTCAAGACACCGTCTGGATGTTCCACGCTCGCCATGTAGGTTGTGGCATTGTCTTCCACGTTATTGTGACGCGCCTGTGGATAGTTCTCGTTTTCCTTAGCGAGGAGATTGCAATGGAGGGATAAATGAGATCGCTGGACGCTATATTCTCCTCTATTGCACAACCAGTTTCTTCCGTGGATTGCGCCAGGAAGCCCGTGAATCCGGTTTCGATGGCATCGTAAACACGGCCAGGGTGAGTTGCGTTCATTTGCATTGATATGTGCCCGCCACCAAAGTTGAAGGGGGGGAACCATCCTTTACAGGCACCCCCAGGTTATCAACGTTGGAATCTAGAAGATAAAATTTTAATAAGGAAAATCTTATGGTTGTACGTGTGGTTACTATCTGTGGACTCCATTATCCTTTCAGCAACGTAATTATTCCTGAGACATGGGGGCAAGACATGGATGTTCCAGATACAATTGCATGGTTGTCTTGGAATGGGCTGTATGACAATGTAAACGAAGAAATTCTCTATGTAAAGGTTGTTAAATGTAATATCCGGAGTGATGGGATGAAGAAAATACCCCCATCACAGCTAATAAAATCTTCTTATGACGTTTCACAAGCATTGAAAAAGTTGGGCAATTAAATTCGTTTTTTTTTTACCAGGAAGAAAGCCTTCATGTTGTCCGAAACATCTCGAAAACTCCCATGTTTATTTCTCGCTGCTGTCCACGGCCACGGTACCTTTGAAACTTTTGGACTGGATGCCAGGGACTACGAATTTCACATACTGTCTCTTTTTCCTAAAAACAAAGAAAAAATTCGTCAGTAAAAGCAAGCAGAAATGAATCAGAAAGCTTACAGAAGAGATGCTCCACCATGACGAAGCTTCTCAACTCAACATGAGCTATTTACAAACCTCAATCCATTATACAAGAGATACAATACCAACAAGAACTTCACGCTCCAGAAGCTCTGTGTTGAGAGTAACAAACAAAATGTGCAAAAGCACCGCCAGGATACACTGCAAAAACGCTGGGTCCAATCTTTTTGCGACAAATCGAGCACAATGTCTCGTTCGTGAGTCTGAATCGCCGTGCTCTACATTGAAGCAGCTCATGACGGACCTGGAAGCACGCGAATTAGAAAGAATACAAAGATAGCTTGGCTCTACAAAGACGTACTTCTATGTGATCGCTATACTCCACTCGCCCGATGACCGCTGCATTCCGGCTTCTTTCAGTGGACCTCCGCAACAGTGGTTCCAAAAACGAAAGAAGATCCTTTCAACAGCAATGAAATCAGAATAAGAGTTTTTAAAAAAGGTGTAAACAAACATCACGGACCTTTAGCTTGGCATCGGACGGTAGCATCGACAGGACTTCGGTGCCGTGAAAGCGATCCCATCTGCTGCTCAGTAGATGAATGGCTTCTTCCAGCATAATTCCATCCTCCGTCCTCACGTCGACACTTTCTTCAGTGTCGCTCTTATTGCTTTCGGTAGCACTTTCGTTGCCATTCGTAAAACTCAGTGCGTCTTCAATCTGAGTGACTTTGTGTCGAACGTGTCCCTTGTGTTTGTGCCTGTGTACTAGGCCAGCTCCATCAGCTCCATCAGCTCTTGATATATCGTATTTGAGACCACCAAAACTAGCAAGGGCTAGCTTAAGTTCTTTGAGGGACTTTTTGGGCCGAAGGTACATCTCCAGCAGCTTTGAGTACAATTCCGCTGCCTTGTGATCGACGGGTGCATTCAATATTGGCTGTGATGCTGTTTCAACAACACGATCAAAGACACGATCACAATACGCTAGCGCCTTTTCTTGATTATGAAGCTGCAAAAGATAATATTATGATCGAGAGATCAAAGCATAAAAAACGAATAGCTTACCTTGTGCACATATATAGAAAGCGTAAGTTTGTGGTACTCCATTCGTCCCAGAAGTACTGCCTTTTCTTCGTAAAAACCCTCCCCCGGAAAACGGGGAAATATGTCTCGAGCATTATAAGCGGTGAAAGTTTCTAGAGCGGTCAATAATTTAGATTTTGAGTCGTCTGGCTTTCCTTCGAGGACATTGGACAAATACAGTAGTATCTGTGTAAAACATTAGAGTTTAGCAAAGATCTACAAGGAAACCAAAAACCAAACTTACAAGCTCGTTCTGAAACTCTGCTGATAAAGAATCTGGATTGTGCTTCACCATTTCCTCAAGGTAAACAATCTGCAGATCAGGAGCGTGTGCCTTCAGCTTCAACAGCACATACTTTGGAGGTAGGGGAGGATTTGTAGACGTAAACAGCTTCATGGCCTGGTCCGGACTCAGCTTTAAAATTAGTGTCGACAATTCCATGATAAGTGTCTGATCCTGTCCCCCGAGAGGCTGCGAAACAAGATAACCATACTTGATAAGACATAGAGAAATAGGATATAAGCTTACCTGCAAGTAATCCACAAGAGCCTCTGGGCCGTACGCATCCTTTGGAGGTGGAACTGGAAATGACTCGGGGTTCTCGACCAAACGAGCCAGTAGTTGTAGAGCCTCTTTATGCATTTTCTTGAACTGATACAGTTCTAGCAGCTCTTTGTAAAAGCCTCCAGCAAGCATCATTTCTCGGCACGCATCTACGTCGCAGTAGTTTGAGCCTCGAAGAAGTTGAATTGCAACTGGAGACTGGTTTGTAAGCAACAACGCTTGGATAAGTGCTGTATCCAAGACGGCAGCACTCTTCCGTGGATCGTCTGGCTCCAGTCTCGTGGAAACATTATGCTGTGTAAGAAGCTGCAGCTTAGAAATAGCGCGTCAGAAATAATCGGATTGAGTACCTTGTGACCCGTTTCAGACAAAGCTGCCAGTGCCTCGTCCGTATCTTTCGCCTCGGCCTTAGCAATGACATCCCCTCGTTTATTCATCAAGAAGGTCGCCAAAGCCGCCAGAGAGATAGATGTTGAGACGGAGTTGCTATTATTTTCATCCACCTCTAGCTCCCCCGAGTTCTCCATGTCTTTGAACTCATCAAATACGCAAAACTCCGGCAGCTTCACTGAAGGGAACAACGCAATGATTGACGGCAGACTCATGGATGATAGTGCGAAGTGCTGCAACGCTTCAACATATTGTCCGCGACTGAAAAGAAACTGGCCATATCTGCCCATAAACACTCGTCAGGCTGGAGAAAGCTTTTTCAACACCTACCTTTTGTGTATGGCATCTTCTTTCGAAGCTCGCAGAGATGCATCCTCGGGAGGCATTAGCTTGCAAAGCGCCAATGCATCTTCAAAGTTGCCTGATGCCGCTAATTGCACTACCTAGTCCAGAGTGTAACGTAAGCAGAACGAACGTAAAAGAAAGTAAGAAACAAACCTGGACGCCAATGGCGACAGGGACAAGCTTGTAGACAGAGTTCTCAGACGCGGCCAGCAAACCGAAACTACTCGACTGTAGCAGCTGCTTGTCTTTGTGCGCTATCATTTGCACGACACTGTAAGGCTCCCTCAGCGTTCTTACCTGGGTCAATTCTGACGTCAGGACTTGAAGCTCTTAAACCATAGAGACATACCTCTATAAATCTTGAAAGCCGAGCAAGGATATATGGTGGATGAACCATCACAGCTGAGGGCGATTCCGACCAGCTTAAAGCAGTTTGCGGGGTTACTTTCCCCGATTGATCTACGAATACTCCAATATTGTCCTGATCAAGTTGACATGAATGTGGATCAGTGGAGCTGATAGTAAACAAATGCAAAAAAACCAGTACCTTGCCAAGTAGAAGCTCGCCACGAGGCAAGGAAACGACGAGCGGTGGGGCACTTCGACCGCAAGGAAAGATATCCGTGGACGCTCCAGTTGCCGCATTTACAAAAACATACTCGCGCTTCACACCAAGACAAACACAATCGCCACACCAGACCATGGACTTCACGACATCTGGAATGGAGATCTCTTTAACTTCCGTGAAATCCCTGCTTCCTGCAAAGGCAGAGAAGAAGAACAAGATCAAAAAGTTATCTAGGAACTCCAAAGCAAAGATTTTGAGAGAGAGCTTTACCATCGTGCCTGTAAATGAGAAGCTTCTTGTGCCTGGCAACGCACAGCAATCCTCTTCGCTCGTCCCAGCAGAAGAGATTGGCCCCTTTCGTCTTTGCAAGAAACGCTACAGGCTCGAAACCTGGTAGCGAATGGACGGCCACTGCCTCGGCGAGAGTGATGAGCATCCCGCCCCGCGATTTCACCAGATCCATCTGCGACACCGCCTTCTTGGCGAACCCCACGATCGTCCGCCGCAGCACATAGCTCCTGCTGCGCTCCGCGCCGAGATCCTCCTCGTCTTGTGACGAGTCCGGGAGCGAATAGATGCGCAGGCTCCCGTCGATGCAGCCGACATGGAGGAATTCACCTCTGGTGCCAGATTCCGTGACAATGGCGCTCTCGATCCTCGAGGGGCAATCCCTCACCACGCACACGTCGTCAAACGCATTGTGCACCATAAAGCCCTAGCCACTGAAGAACCCTAAAAACAGAGGACGATTAGGGTTGGTTTATAAACTAAGAAAAAGGCCATATCATAAAAGGTTACCCTAACACTAAGGGACATTAGGACTGAAAATATTTTCCTAAAAACAGAGGACGATTAGGGTTGGTTTATAAACTAAGAAAAAGGCCATATCATAAAAGGTTACCCTAACACTAAGGGACATTAGGACTGAAAATATTTTTCTAATAGAACTCCATTTCTTGGGTTTAAGATACATTTAACAAGATCTTTTTTTCAGGCATTCACTTGCCAGTGAGAGATCCAAACACACAGTCTCCATTGGAACCTTTCTTCACTTCAAAGTTGACTTTAAACGATTTGGTCTCTCCTTCGTGCTTGAATTCCAAGACCGGGGGATCCACAGACACCAAGAGACCATTTGGATGATCCACGCTTGCTGTATAGATTGTCGCATCAACATTTGTGATGTGTCTGTGAATAGTTTTCGTTTTGCTCAGCGAGGAGATTGCAATTGAGGGATACTTTAAAGAAGGGTCTCTAGCCTCGATCCACACCGAAATCCTGTGAAATCAGTCTCGTTAACATCATAAACAAGCCTTGGGTGAGCTGCAGCATTTGGATTGATGTGCCCGCCACCGGTGTTGCAGGAACCATGAGCATGTTCTTTATAGGCTCTCCCAGGCTATCAGATTGGAACCCTGGAATCTTACTAGATCAAAACAATGGAAATCCCCCAAATTGGTGGTACCAACCTGTGGTTACTATTGCTGGCTTGATAGCCACAGGACTTCACTCTGGCTGATAGGCCTTCAACAATGCAACGATTCCTGAAACATGGGGGCAAGACATGGACGTTCCAGAGTCAAATGCATAGTTTGAATTGTTGTCTCAGAAAGGGCTATATGGTTAATATAATGATTTTATGAGATGATATCATGATATATCACAAGGTTGATCAACTTATGGTGTGGAGTTTATGTACGAAAGTATAGCCTTTCCAACACTTTTCCAACGCTTATATATTGTACAATGCTTGTGTTGTAAAAGCAATGCAAATCCAATAAGCAAATGGGGCCCACCCTAAATAAAGAAGGGTTTGTGCTCAGGGTGTGTGTCCTTCTAAAATCTTTCGAAGGAGACAATATCTTATCAAGTTCAAAACTAAAAGTGTTTCTAGGTAGTTTGATTTTACTATGCAATATAATACTTATTGCAACTCTTAGCCCTTAAATTATTACCTTAAGAATAAAACTTAAATGAAATTTTTAAAATTTTAAATATTATGATATGCGAATCCTTTTAAAACTGTATTCTAGAGAAGAACCATATCTCTCTCTTATATGCAATATTTTTACAGTAACAATTACTTTTTCCCTTTAAACAACTTTATAAAACTTTTCTATTTTAAATTTAATAGCTTTTAAATTTTGACAGATTTATTATTTAAAAGCCAAAAAACACATAGTGCAGATTTAGATTACTTTCTACAAACCAAAATTATTTTATTTAAAGTTCTAACAAATTTACCTAATGTAGTATATAATAAATATTTAAATCTTTAAACCATATATCTCCTTTAAAACATTTTTATTTATATAAAGTGTAGAGAGAGATATTAGATTTATAGTGAATAGTGATAGTTTTTAATATAAGTTGGTTTTATCACAATGGTTATTATTATTATTTCCATACTAATAACATTTTATTAAAGTTTTATAAAGACTGAATTGTAGTAGAAAATTATTGAAAAACTTTATTTTTTAACCTTGTCATTAAAGTTGAATTCTTTTACTTTTATTTATTAAGTGTATATTACAAACAGATTTGCAAAATGGCAGCCACTTTTTATATTTTATAAAAGAATTTTTAAAGTTTTATTTATATTCAAGGTGTGAAGTCCAAGTGTACAGTTATAATGCCATATACTAATATTAGTATAGTGGGATTTTAGTAGCCGTTGGAAGGTATGTAATGAAGTTAGTCACACTTATTGGCATTATCGATGTGTTTCGGATTGGTGGCCTTTATTTCCTGGGTGGAGACTTTGGTGTCAACAATGTCTTATTGGTGCTGCTATAGTGGAAGGTCTAGACACCAAGATGTATCTGGGAAACGAAAAATCACACGAGTAACGGAGGAACCTTATGTGAATAAGTCAGTGACTCCTTTATCTTTCTTTCGGGAGTATCAACAAAGGGTTCATTCAACATTAGTTCATTCAGTATTTACTTTCGAAACTTGTTTTTATAATAAGTCTTTTATTATTCTCTCTATATTGGTTGATATAGGTTTAAGTTTATTTTTTATTGATCAACCTGTTACCACATATTGTTGTCTATATTTATAATGTATTGTAGAGCCAATTTTCATTTTTTATGGCAATAGCTGTACACATGCATGTGCACGAGATGAGATGGACCTAGTTGTGCATGTAAGTGATTTCGAGTTTGGGTTGTAGTCATTACAAATAGTGCCGAGTCAAGTTTTTGACCTCATCCTTGGTATAGATTGGCTGTAACACAATTATGCCAAATATGACTTTAAGGCTTTTCACCCTTATTTCATACTTTTTTATATTTTATTCATTCCTCTCAATTTTATACCTCTTTATCCCTCTATTTCTACTTTTGTTTCCATTATTTTTTTCTCCCCATTACTTCTTTATATGTTTCAGTCTTATTCCGCTCTTATCTTTTCTAATCCCTTCAATAGTCTTTGTGTTGTAGTGGTTGACTAGCTCATGAAAGAGTATGCCAATCTCTTTGAAATTGATCTATCGTCTTGGGCCAAGATTGCTAGACATCATCCAATTCCAACTAGGGATGCTTGTTCAATCAAGGTTTCCTGTTCATCATCAGTTATTCAAAAAGATCAAGAGTTTATATACAAACATTAAGGAGATGTTGAAGAAGGGTGTTATTCGAAAGTTGTAGAGTCATTGGGCATGTGAACCTCATCTTGTAATGAAGCCTAATAGGAGTATTCATTTCTGCATCAACTATTATCCATTAAATGAAGTGACAATTCCAAATGTGTACTCTTTTCCTCATATTACTGATCTCTTGGATTGTATGGGGAGAAGTCATTAGTTCACCAAGTTAGATCTTGCTTTTAAGTACTAGTAAGTATTGATGGTGTAAAAATAATGATGAACACGACAAACAAGAGGATTTATATCAAAAGTAGTCCGAATCGTGATCAGATCTTTGGTGATTTCTAATTTGATTGAAGTTGTATATATATACAGCCATATATGAATCAAGATGTGTGTTGAAGTGAAATCCATTGTTCTTGCTCCGCTTTTCTTTCATGGTATTGGAGCTCAATTTCTGAACTCTTTCTTCTCCTTTCTTTATGCCTCACATCATGAGCTACAGCAAAGTTGGATTGATCTTGCTTCAGGGAGTCATTGCCTTTGATGGGAGGAGAGGGTTCAACATCTAGTCTGAGAAAATGACGCGCATGCTGTAGATGGAAGAACTCTAGGAAATCTTTTCACCACTGACAATCGCTGTAGATGCTCGTACGTGGCAAGCCCCTGCTGCATTGGGAGCTTCAACTTTAGTGGAAGGAGAAGTCGTGGATGAAAAGGCAATTCGTGCCTTTGTTGCAGCAGCTTGACAACAGCTTGATCCAAGGGAACAAGCTGCATTGGAGAAGAAGGAATCTCGAGCAAAAGGATTGATTCTTTCTAAGCTTGCAGATGCCCTTATGATGCGTTTGTGTCATAAGAGTGCTTGTGAGATCTAGGCTCATCTCCACAACAAGTATGCTGTTCTTTCCCTCTCCAAGATCAGCATGGTCGAGACTTGCATTCGTGAGACCCATTTTCATCCAGGCGAGAACTTTGAAGAGTTCCTTGCCAAGATGCAAGATCTGTGGATGGAGCTTGAAGGCAATCCAGCAGCATTCAATGAAAGCAAGAAAGTTCTGGCACTTTGCGAGGCCATGCAAGATTCTTCTTTTAGTTCTTTCGTCCCTACCATTCACATGATGTCGCTGAACTTTGAACAAGCTGAGTAAACTTTACGCTTGGAGCTGGCTGCGAGAGGTTTGATTGTGGACTTTGATCAGAGGCCTTCACATGTTTTGATCTCACAGTCTACATCAAATGTTTTTGCATCAATTAATCAGTCAGGGACTGATTCAGCTCTGTGGGCTGGAAATCATCGAGGCAGAGGAGGTTGTGGAAGAGGAGGACGAGACAAAGGTCATGGGTTTAGGGGAAATCTGCAGCAGCAGCAGAATTTAGGGAATTCTGGTAAAGAAGTAGCAATTCAGGATTGTTTTGTGGGTAAGAACAAACAGGAATGCTGGACCTGTGGGATGCTAGGACACTACTCCAAGGATTGCCTAGTTGCAGCTTGGCTGCAGCGCATGAACATAGGGCTCGCAGCAAATGCTCAAGAAGGGGAAACACAGGAACTTGCGGCATCATCTGAGGTAGCAGTTCCTAACGTTTCTGAAAAACTGACCATTGATTCAAGTTCAGAGAGACACCTAATGCAAAGCGGGTCAAACTTTGTGCAGTTGTGTGCTGCAAAAGGGAAGTGCATTCGTGTGGGAGATGGAAGCATTTTACCTGTTCGCACAATTGGGGATGTGCGAGTTCCATTGGGAAGAAAGTCTCTGTTCTTGAAGAATGCGTGGTATGTTCCAAAGATAGTGAAGAATCTGGTTTTTGTAGCCAAGCTTATGGATGAAGGTCTGGATGTGAATTTCTCCAAACATCAATGTCAAGTTCTTGCAAATGGTTGACCATTACTGCATTTTCCCAGATGTGGTAACCTGTTTGAGAAGGAGATAGCTTCTGGAGAAAAATCGAACGCTTCTGAGATATGCATGACTGCAGATAGTTCTCTCTAGCATTCTCGACTTGCACATTCCAATCCCCCTCTCATCAGGCGTATGCAGAAGCAGGAGCTTGTGGATGGCTTCAACGACCACGTTCTTCAAAGTTCAGCAAAATGTCACACTTGCATTCCTGGCAAGCAAACCTGTCGTACTTTCAAACCTGCTGTGATCAGAAGCACTTGTCCCTTGTAGCTCATTCACTCAGATGTTTGTGGACCCATGCGACTGTTTGCTCAAAATGGCACGAAGTATTTTGTGACGTTTACAGATGATTTATCCAGGCACACGGATGTCTTCTTTCTTCGTCACAAAGATGAAGTCTTTAGCAAATTCAAGCAATTCGTAGCAGAAGCAGAAGTGAAAACTGGTCAGAGGGTTGGTTGTCTACGTACTGATTTAGGAGGGGAATACGTCAACAAGTCCTTTCAGCAGTTCTATGCTAAACAAGGAATTCTTCATCAGTGCTCTTGTTCTCATACCCCTCAATAGAATGGAGTCTCTGAGTGCAAGAATAGGACAATCATAAATGCAGTTCGGTGCTTCCTTCAAGAATCAGGACTACCAAAATTCCTCTGGGCTGAAGCAGTCGGATCAGTTGTGCACGTTCAAAACCTTCTCCCTTATTCTCGCAATCCCAACAAGATCCCAGAAGAGCTTTGGACTGGTCAAAGACAATCAGTGGTGCATCTTAGGTGTTTTGGTTGTTTAAGCTTTGCAAAAAGGGTGGATGAGCATCTCGGCAAGTTGGAGAGAAGAAGCAAGCTGGCCTTTCTTGTTGGATACGATTCCAATTCAAAAGGATATCGCCTATACCAGCCTGATAATCATCAAATTTTTTTAAGCACTGACGTTTGTTTTGATGAAGGAACACTTTACAAAGATCGTGTTCAAGAAGAAAGAAGCTCAGATCAAAACATGAATTGGACTCTGGAAGAATGGAGTTGGGATGGTGTTGAAGACGATGTTGAAGATGACAATGATCTGACAATCATCTATCCCTCATCTCCTTTACCAGACGACCATCCAACACCAATCTCTGGATCTTTTCTTCCTGAAGAACAGGGCAATGCTGCTCATCATGCACGAACTGGAGAAGTCAACAGGGAGAACCTACGTGATCTACCATGATGACAGGGAGAACCTACAATGATCTACCATTCAATGTGGAGAACTATAGGTGGACATCATCTGGATGATCAAGTAAAGCACCTCATCCCAAGCAATGGTCTTTTGCAGCAATAGAAATAGCTTCTGAACCAGTCAACTTTGAGTAGGTGATTCAAGCTCTTGATGTAGATAAGTGGATTTCAGTAATGCAAGATGAGTTGAATTCTCTTGATGAGAACCAGACTTATGACTTGGTGGAAGCTCCTAATGGACATGAAGTTTTTGGATCACGCTGGGCATTCAAGCTTCACAGAAATCCTGATGGATCGGTACAGGTTACAAAGCAAGACTTGTTGCTCAAGGACATTCACAAGTTCCTGGAGTAGATTTTGATGAGATGTTCTCACCAATTGTGAAGCAGACAAGTATCAAAACGCTTCTGCCTTTTTTAGCGGAGTTTGGTTTATGCGCAGATCACATGGACGTAAAAACAGCCTTCCTTAATGGGAACTTGAAGGAGGAGATATTTATGCAGCAACCCCTAGGCTTTGAGCTTTTTGGATCACGGTGCTCCAAACTCGTCTGCAAGCTTCAGAAAGCTCTTTATGGCCTTAAGCAAGCTACCCATCAATGGTATGAATGTTCGGAATAGGTTCTGGAGAACTCTCCTGGAACAATATCGCACCAAGTTGAAATTCAACATAGCCTATCATCCACAAACAAGTAAGTTGGCAAATTGGAAATGAAAAATTTTTGGCTTACAATTTGAATTGTAAGGAATCAAAGGGAACAACTCGAGAAATGGTCCGTGAATATAAAAATATATAAATATATAAAAAGAAAGGGCCCATGAATAAAAGTGCACCCTGTTTTCTAATCAATTAAGAGTCTTAGGATATTTGGGGTTGGTTTGAATAATACTGAACTGGGTGCCTCCTGGGAAGTCCAAATTCATGAGTTTACACTTGGTTGTTGAGTGTGTCTTTCCTCAATTTGGTTTGCTAGTGAAAATTGTGAGCAATAAAAACTCAATATTTTCATGAATGAATTTTGGAGAAGCTTTGTGAAGTTCATGAAAATTGGCATCGAGCTAAATAGTGGAGATCATCCTTAGACAATAGACAAATTAAGTGAGTCAACCAAGTGGTTAAAGACAATGCTAAGGTGCAGGTTCGGCTACACTCCCCGTAGGCACAAACAGCCAAGGCTCACTCCCACTTAAAGCCTCTCGTGTGAGACACCAAATCCCTAGGCCCCAAAGTGGAGTCGAAAGGGTGCCACATGGTAGTGGCCAAAGCAAAAACCAAATGAACGTAACACGTTTGGACTAAAAGCTCCAACTTGAAAGGTTGAGAGCGGGAGTGGAATTCCTAATGAAGTGTTCAAGAAACAAGCACAAAGCAAGCAATGAGTGAGTCTCTAGAAAAGGGACACAAGAGGAGATGGAGTCCAAGATGGAGTCCAAGATGGACCCGAGATGGAGTCCGAGATGGACTGAGACGGAGTCCGGATGGAGTCCGAGATGGAGTCCGAGATGGACCCAAGATGGAGTTCGAGATAGAGTCTGAGATAGAGTCCGAGATGGACCCAAGATGGAGTTCGAGATAGAGTCTGAGATGGAGTCCGAGATGGAGTCCGAGATGGACCTGAGATGGACCCGAGATGGAGTTTGAAATAGAGTCCGAACTGGAGTCCGAGATGGACCCGAGATGGAATCCGAGATGGAGTCTAAGAAGGACCTGAGATGGAGTCCAAGGTTGAGACTGAGACTAGGACCGAGACCGAGACCGAGATTGGGACCGAGACTGAGCCCGAGACCAAGACCGAGCCCGAGTTCGAGTCCGAATCTGAATCCGAGTCCGAATTCGAGTCCGAGTCCGAGTCCAAGTCCAAGTCTGAGTCTAGTTCATCTCCCAAACCCTGGGGGGTTTGTGTAAGCCACAAATTTTTCCTTTCCAATTTGCTAGCTTACCTCGTCTATCCGTCCGACACTGCCTTGGCTTTTGCTAAGTTCCCTCGCCAAGGTTCTCACTTATGGTACCAACTCCTACTTGGTCCTATTTGCTTTCAGCTACTCACTGCACGAGCAACAGAGCGTTAGCCATCCATCCACGGATTCCCAATCTCTCCCAATCCCCCTCCCCGGGTTAGACTGGACTTAAGGTTCGGCTACACTCCCCGCAAGCACAAGCAGCCAAGCACACCATGCTTCCAGGTTCCTAACATCCCTTGGTACCACAAGACTTGATCATGGGACCCTCTAAATCCCAAGTCTTGAGTGCAACACTTGCTTCGGGACGCCGGGGCGAAACACCGTGGCCTAGTGGCCCGGTATGGGTACCTCTACCCCCGCACTTCCATCCCAAAGGAAGGCCCAAGCCCCTAGGAAGGGCGAGGACCAATGAGCCGCATGGTACTCAAGTGGGGCACCACTCCACATGAGCCGGGAGCACCGCAATCGGTTTCCCTTTCGAGAGTGGGAGCTGCTCTTGAGCACTTCCTTGGATGGCCCCTCCGGCACCAACCAAGTCCATGCTCACTCCCACCCAAGGCCCCTCGGTCCCAGTCCCAACCTCAAGTCGGTTTGGGAGCCCCACTGGAGAGTCCCTTTTAAACTGGTTCCTAGACCTCCCTATCCCTACTATACTTTTGGAACCCCCTGCAGCCCCCCCCCCCCTGGGAGACACACGCTTTGGGCTTTCACCCCTTGACCCGTATTAGTATTTGGACTTAGTCTCTGGCTTGATCTCGGACCCGATTTCAGATCCGACTTCGGATTCGGTCTCGGACTCGATTTTGGACTCGATCTCAGACCCGATCTCGGACCCGACCTCGGACTCGACCTCGGACTCGGTCTCGGACCCGATTTCGGATCTCGGACTCCATCTCAAACTCGGTCTCAAACTCGGACTCGAACTCGGTCCCCGAGTCGGTCTCGGACTCAATTCCGGACTCTATCTCGAACTCGGTCCTAGAGTCGGTCTTGGACTCGATCCTCAACTTGGTCCCATCCGATGAACTCTTTGTCATTTTGGTCATGCTTTCGGGGTTCCCTTAGCCTACGACACCTCGGCGAGTTGGTTCCTTACAGTTTGGTGAGCTCCAAAAGTATAGTAGGGGGAGGACTGCAATGGAGCCAGTTTGGCCAAGGAAGGTTACACCCAGTGTTGGGTGATGAGCTGCCCACTGGGAAGTTCAAGACTAGAGTGAACACGGACCGACAAACGGGGTAGCTTAATAAAGTGTTCAAGAGCCGGCTTTAGTTCCCCCGGGAGATTGACTGGCCAATGCTCCCAGTCCAAGTGTGGGTGGCACTACCTACTTGGATACTTAGTGTGGCTCAATGGAACTTTGCTCTAAGCCCATAACTAGAGCACCCAAAGGCAGAAGGCGGGGAGAGTACTACGAGGCTTGCGTAAGGCTACAGTGTTCCGAAATATTGCCCCAAGGTCCCAGACTGTGAAAAGGAAGAGGAGCCATCTTATAGTGTAGAGACCAAGGGGGAAGTCCCAGAGGACCATAGGACTTAGTGGTCGGGCCTATGGGCCTTGATCCAATGGTAGTGTTGGCAAACACAGCTATGGGCAGAAAGGGACTTGGTGGGAACTGGAAAGGGGATGTTGGGGAAGGCTATTAAGCTCTATTTCGTTAAAGTGGGAATTGTCATTATCCCACTTGTAAAATAAGGTTTCCAAACCTTTATATAGTATATAAATATAACAAAATTCAACTGCATTGAGGCACATGCCATTTTATTTTAAACAAGGAAATGTCTACTCAATCACTTCTCCTCCCCCTGCCACTGCTTCACCTCTCTCTTCTCCTTGTCATCGTCGTCCAATTTCTTTCCATCCTTTTAATATTGGCTCAGTTGCTCCGAGTCTAGGTGGAGCCTAAGTCCCCATTCAATCTTTACTTTCCCCTTATTAATAAAACAACTTCGTAGACTTCCAATAACATGCTGTAACACTTCTAGTATAATGCAAATCCTCTCAAAGAATTGTCTTTTAATATTAATACAATGGCATGGAACCCCATGCCATAATAAGTTACATTTTTAAATAAATACATGCCATCTCAGACTGTTATGTTTTGCCTCCAACGCCTATACAATAATCTTGGAATTTCATCACTCTCCACACTATCAGGATTTAAACCCAATAGTAATGCCATATCTTCTCTAATACGTCCACGCTCATGTTCAGTGGTCGAAGAACCCATCCGGTTGAGCAGATTATGGAGATGCGGATAGTGCTTGGCTAGACAATATACATGCCATAAATGATGACTGGTGTCTGTCCGATCAAATGGCTTCTGATATACCGTTCCATCTGCCATTTGGTTGATTTCTGCAGCCACCTCCTGGACTGGCCGGTTCTCTATCACCATCGCTTCAAGCCGTTTTGCAAGGTCCCCCAGAACATACGGTTTCTTCTCCCTAGTTTCCATACTGCAAAAGATGGGGTGCACTGCATATGTGTGCGTGTTTGCTGCAGTTTTAATCGGCGAGTCATCGATGATGAGGATTTCACTTGACCTAGCAGTCCGGTTCATCACTACAGCCTCTGGCTTGACGAAGATGGGCTTGCTACCCCTCACATGGACCATAGTCAAGCAATCCTCCTGCGTTAGGAGAAAGTCAAATGGTAATATTACTCGCGTCTGATCGTGCATCATCTGTAGCAACGTTAATGCATTGTGGCGCATCATGGATGTCCAAACTCCCAATTGCAAATTGAACCCGGCCCTCTGTTTTAAGTGTCGCATGGTCATTATTAGATCCCGCAGTTTCTCCCGTGTGATTAATGTGAATCTGTCTCTTTTGACCAACTTGCGACCGCAGGCTTTGGAGGGTGCAGTGACATTCGAGGACGAGCCACGCTCATGGGAGAAAAGGACACCGTTCAGATCAAAAACGATACAGTACTTTCGCCGTGACTCTAAAATGAAATGTGTCAGCATAAAAAATGGTACAAGTCAATTTTACCATCTACAATATTAGCGAATGGTGCTCCCGATGGTCGTTCAGAGGGTTTTGGTCGAGGAAACGTGAAGGGCGGAAATACTCTCCTCTGTAATGTGGGGTCAATCGCATCCGATGGCGTGTGGGCACATGCCATTTCAGCTGTAGACTCTAGTACAACTGGTTCAACAGTGGCATGGGGTGGTTCCGATGGCGTGTGATCACACGCCATTTCAGCTGGTGCCTCCGTTGGCAAAGTGGACATGACCGAACAGGCAGCAGGGGCGGTGTAGGGAGGTTCCAACGGCACGTAGTCAGACGATTGGGCACACGTTGAGTCCGTTGGAAATGAGGATACGACCGGCTCGGCGGCTGGGGCGGCCTCATGTGGGTCCAATGGCGCCTGGTCACCGTCAGTTGGATACGTGGACAAGATTGACTCAGTGGTATGGGCAGCATCAAGTGGAGCGTGGTCAGCTTGCTTGGCGTTGATATGGATAGTAGCCTCCACCAGCTCTGATGACTCTTGCAGGCAAGTAGAGTCCACTGGCGGATCCATATGCATGTCCAAATATCTCCCTTCGATTGAGATGGTATCCTCCCTACTAGCTACTAAAAACAAACTCATTAGCACATTGAATCGACTATAGTGTATTTACCATCAACTGCTATTGAGGAACTAGGACCGATATCACTTGGGCGCACTGCTGATTCTGAAGGATTGGACATACGTTTCGACCCTTGCTTGGCACTATCCTTCCTCGACACTAAAGGCTAGAGTTTGTATCTTAATTCAACTGAATAATCTCTACTTACCATTTCTTCTGCGACCTACATGGACAATGTTAGAAATGGTAAAAGGTTAGGAATGGATGTACTATTATTTACCTGATGGTTTGTCTTGTATGACCTTCCTCCGCTGCTCTTTGGCCACCTCAGGCTGGCCATCGTCGTCATCATCGTCATCGTCGTTATTGTGATCGTCACCATTGTGAGGACCATCCAAGTCCTCTTCGTCCTCGTCCTCTTCGTCCTCGTCTTCTTCGTCCGCCTCTTCTTCGTCCTCCTCTTCTTTGTCCTCCTCTTCGTCCTTCTGCTCTTCTTGCTCATTATCTTTCTCTGGCTCCTCATCCCCCTCCTGCATTTCTTCCATAGGCTGCTCAGGCTGGATGGCTTGTTTTTCCAGGACCATCTTGGGAAAATCATCTGGCCGAGTCTCCATCTCAAAATACAAGACATCCATAGCCTGTTTTAGTGCTTGACCTAGGACCGTATCCTCACCCGACTGTCTTAACATGGTTTCTGCACGTTCTTGCACCCTTCGAAGACGACGAGATGAGAAAAACATGGCCTTGACTTGAAAAGCATCCCTCATCCATTGTACCTCTCCATTGAGATTGGGGAAGGGGAGTCCGCCATAGGAATTTGAGTCAGGAGGTGGTGACTGGCTCCTTTCACTCAGCCCTTGATCTGCAATGAATGGCATGAGCACATACGCCATAACCGCGAGGCATTACCTATCATCTTTTCGTTGCCCTTCTTCCTTTTCGAATCAAACGCCTCTGATCCCGACGACTGTCCAACGTGCTTTCGCTTTTTATGACCACTGTCAGTTTGAGCTTGGCTGGTGCTTGCCTGTTTTGCCTTTGAAGAAGTGTCTTCTGCAAGGAATGGCATGAGACCACACGCCATTGCAAATATAATTTGTACCTCCTTTTTTCCTATTGCTTGTCTGTTTGTCCTTCTTCAACGCGCCACTAGTGCGCTTTTCAGTCCTCGTGTCTGAATATTCACAACGATCTATAATCAAAATGGCGTGAGGCCTCACGTGACCTTACCTTGTGCAGGTTGTGAGCTCGGCCTAACATCAGTAGCTGTTAACGCCGTTTCAGCATCTGGGGGTGGCCACGCTCCTACATACAGAGCTTGTGAGATAACATTTAAACTTAAAGTGCGTACTCACCAGGTTCGCAGAGAAGATACTGTTTTTCTTTGGCAACTGTAATTATATGCTCCATTGAAGTCACCTCTTCAATGGAGTTTGTCACCGCAACACACGGGACACCCTTGAGTAGTGCGGCTCGAAAGAATAGTCCGCCGCAGTTGTACTCGACAACGCATTTGCCCTTGGAGTCACCCGCTATTGTGTTGAAGACCCAGTTGAGCATTTCCCATGCTGCACCTGGAGCTTTCTCTGGATTCGAAAGCTCCATAGCCGTCTTCAGTTCCTCAGGCATGGGTAAATTGACCTCCCTCAGATCAATTCGATCGGCCTTGTCGAACGAAGTTGGGAAGTCACTCCAGTCCCACTCTGCTGCAGGACCAATAACAAGGGTGAGTGTGAAGATGCAGACATTCGTCGGTATCTTCTTCTTAGCCATTATCCCATGGATCTCCTGCATCTCCTTGCCTTTCAACCGAGCCTTCACCTCGTTCAAGGCCTTCTAGAACTTGTGATAGGATTCGGAGTCGTAGATCATATAGTGGACTGAAGATTCCATCTCCGCAAGTCCCACCATTAAGTCAATGATGGAGCTGACTTCGTCTGCATGAGTGATCTCCTCGTTTGTGAAGTCCATCACACAAAAGATGTTCTTGACTTGCTCATCTCCGCGGGAAACGATGCTCCTCCACCTTTGATCCTCATCCGAATTCACGTATACCCGGTAAGGTTCTCGATAGGCCTCTGCTGCGGGGTCGAGCTGTTTCTGAAGCCGGCGGTCGACATCCCTCTTAATGAAATTTGGATACTGATCCAACTTCTCAACTTTACTTTTCGTAGCATCCCGCAGCAGATCGATGAACTTGGGGGCCCCCTTCACGTACTCTTCGATGTCTTCATTTGACAAGTCCAGCTCTTCCATCATCTCTTGCGTGGTGTCGATGCTCACCCTCTCCACGGCCACTTGCTCGAAGATCCAATCCTTCAATAGCGCACGAGCTCTCAGAGTTGTGCACAAGTCTTCGTATGTCACAATATGGCCGGGAGTCATTTTGGTCTTGTTGAAGACTACCTCACCACGTAGAAGAGCATTAGCCACTGTCAGAATGTCGTCGTCGTCTAGAGACCACGAGAAATGCAAGGCGTTGAGCTTCAAATCATTGGGCTTCTGGCCGTCCTCCATACCCATTGAGTTTAGCAACTCCCCGTCATGGTACCTCCTCAGGACATCTACCCATTTGTCAAAAACAACTTTTGTCGCGAGTAGAATGTTATGGATGCTGAGTGTGTCATTGACCCCCAGTGTTTTCGAGAGAAGACTCGAGAATTCCTGCAATGGAAATGGCGTGAGGCCACATGCTATGCCACATGCAACAAGGCTTACCTGCCAGGCGCTAGTTGCTAGTGCACGTCCTTGTCCTGGTTTTTGTGGCTTCTTCAGTTGAACCCAGAGCTTCCGTGTTCGTACCAATGTCTCGTGCAGACCCGATTTGTAGCACGTTTCTTGCTTGACATTCTGCACGTGGGAGATGTATATGATAGATCGGAGGGGCGAGTTGCCTTTTATCAGGCGGACAACTCTTGTCTTGAAGACTTTCTTCACCTCCTCGCCCACCATAATATCCACAACTATCTGTTGCATCGCCAAGCTAGAATGCTGCCCGGAGACGGCATAGAACCGGATGTTCTGATCATCCAACACCTTCCTATTGATCAAGTCTGGAAACCTCATCTCGCCCTTCATTGTTCGGTAGTAGGGGATCACGTCTGCGATGTCGGGTGTTACTGGACTTGCCAGCATCTTCTGCTTCAGTTTCTCCACCCACTCATCAGATACTAGCCTGTGGTTGTATTTGCTTTGGATGTCGATACGGCTCACGTCGATTGTATATACTTTGTTGGAATAGTAACAAGTACTATTATCTGCGACGATTTTTGCTACCTCTTCTTGCTCTTTTTGCTCTTTGCGGCTCTTCTTTTTGGTGGGTGTAGTGTTCGAACCCGAGGCAATGGCATCACCGAGTAGCTTCTTTTTTGGAGCAAGAGAGTCGGACGTCGGCTTGAGCTTGACCACCCTTTTCTGCTTCGGAGTAGTTTCCAGATCGACCCCCTTCCCCTTCGCTTCGCGAACTGGAGGCACTCTCAACGACTCAATGTTGGAATATAGTTTTTGAACATCGCCGTAGGTGAGGTCTGTGGATTCCATGTGATCTTCATAGACCCGCAGCGTCTTTGAAATTGTGGGCCTCCTGGACAACCTCTCCCTAGCTCCCTCTAGGAATTCCTCATAGCCGCTGCCCCCCTCCAGGAAGCTACTAGGATGTGCAAGGTGGATCTTGAAGGCGGACGCTGTCTCTACCACAAGTGCCAGTCCATATTCTTGCATGGAACTGCATGGAGTGTCTGTCACTTGGATGAGGATCCCCATGCATTCTTTTCTCCCACCATCTGTGTTGTACAGCATCAGATCCTCGCCTTCCATCCCGAAAGTCCAACTGGTGGGCTCCTCCCCCTTCTCTGCATCCACATTGACAGTGGCTGGAAGAAGAACGCAATTCCTCGCCTGTTCAGAAATGCACAACAATTAGAGCTGACAGATGAAAAGCTAGCAGCTGGAAATAACATGAGGCCACACGCCATTCACCACTGCATCAGATGTCTTGAGGCTGCATCCTAAGATGGCGTGAAGCTACATGCCATCTGTAACCGGACTGCACTCGAGAGCCCAATCGGTGCATGCCAATGTTGCTACTGAATGGCATGTGGCCTCATGCCATTTTCTACTTGGCCTAAAAGACTTACCATTTGAAGCCGAATGGAGGCCGTGACAATCGAGGCCGGACTCGCTGGCGAATGTGCACTGTGTGTGCAGCGGATCGTAGCAACAAGGCTACTCTGCCACTTACAGTTGGAGAGTGGCGCTGAAATCTCCCGGGACGCCAAGTGGGCTGCGTGTGGGTGGCGGAGTGGGCGGCGGAGTTGGCGGCGAAGTTACAAACTGGGTGTGTCTTGAAGTGGACGCCGATGCACACGAGCGCGATGCGAGCGCGAGTGTGATGCAAGCGCGAGTGGACGCCGATGCACACAAGAAACCTGTAGAGAAGTGAGCGTGATCACGAGTGGGAGCGCGATGCGAGCGGGAGCGCGAGTGTGATGCGAGCGCGAGCACGAGTGTGCGAGCGCGAGTACGAAGCAAAATGCAAAACCTAACCTCACACGCGCAAAATGTCACAACGGTTGGTAATCCCGCCACATCATCATTCCTCGGGCTTGGGCGCCACCATTAATTTCTGGATTGCCGCGCGCATGCAAGCACGCAAAATCCAAAAGAAATCCGCAACGTCATCATTCCTCGGACTGCATGCACGCGAAATCCAAAAGAAAGATCGTGATTGGGATATCATTTAATACCCTCGCTATATTTATACCATGTATGATTGGATATTCCAAAGTATCTTGTATTTCCAAAAATGCCAGATGTTCAGCTAAATAAAGAAATTCTATCTGTTTCTATTTTTCTCTCAAATCAATATTATAGCGTGTGGGCTCATGCAATTTTGAACCAAAGAAACCCAAAAAACGTTGGACCCAAAATATTTTGAAAAAACCCAAAAAACCGTAAACATTTTAAACCCAAAAATCCAGGCGTCCTGTGGCGTTATTCCTTGAATGGCGTGTGGGCGCATGCCATTTTCAGGGCCAAATGCTGAATGGAGAAAAATTCCCTTTCAGTGCAAATGCTACAAGAGGCAGATGCCGAGCACAAAGGACTGTAACTACCTCACATGACACAGATAAACTTTTCTCTATTTGGCAAAGATAAACTTTATAGCGTGTGGGCTCATGCAATTTTGAACCCAAAAAATGCACCAAAAAATTCTCAGCGTCATCTGGCGTTATCTCTTGAATGGCGTGGGGCCGCATGCCATTTTCAGGGGCACATAGGAGTATATTCCTAGGATATTCTAACACGCGCGAGATTTTTTTGAGTTTTCTGGAGATTTAACCGTTAGATCGCAACTAGATTTAACAGAATGGTATACAATGTCTTTCCTGATGACTCTGCAAAGAAGCATCTCGATCAGACACCACATGAGACCACACCAGCCTTACAATGTTTCAGGGGCATTTGCCATAGATCCGACCGTTATTTTGCTCCAAGATTTTACAGTTTGGTGTGCATTGACCTTTCCATCGACACTGCAAAGGGACATCACAATCAGATGCGGGATCACAAGAAACTAACTTCACTAACTCTGGTTTCACCAAGATCTATATAAGGAGTTATGAAATGAAAGGACCCTCTCTATTGAAATGTGTTTATGGTCCTAGGGGCATTGTGACATATCAAAGGATTTTGCATCAAGTTCTGTATTTGCATGTTTATCAAGCTACTGAATTGCTAAACCCTAAACCCTAAACCCTAAACCCTAAACATGTGGCAAATGCTGCGTGAAGAAAGATGCCCTTTCTGGGCAAATGCTATAAGAGGCAGATGCCAAGCAGATGTATCTCAGGCTAGCGAAGGGGACAAACGAAAGCTAGCTATAAACATGACGGGATGCAAATAGATTACTAGGCTGGTCCTGCAAAAATCAAAAACCATAATTGAAAACATTGAAAATGCAAAAAGAAAGGTTTATAATATTTTTGAATTTTAAGCAACCAAAGGAATGTAAGTAGGGCATGTGTTTGTAAGTTTAAAAATGCCTCAACCACTTAAATTCCCAAGTAAATAAAGCTGTTTCTATTTTTGGTACAGGTAAACTTTATAGCGTGTGGGCTCATGCAATTTTGAACCCAAAAATGCACCAAAAAATGCTCGACTAGCATTATTCTTTGAATGGCGTGTGGCCTTATATTGCCATAAATGGACGTACACACATAGCATAATTATTCCTTTACACGGCGAATAATCTTGGTGCGGATCGCTGACATGGCATGGCAAACTTCGAATCACTGACATGGCACAGCTGGATCGAGGCAAGGACATGATGTGACAAAGTTCAACCTCCGACAGCAAAGTCTAGAAGCTACTCAGTTTTGTCAGAGGAATCATAAAATCTGGTTTGTCAGAGGATTTGATGTGACGTTCAAGTGTGTGTTATTTTTGAATTCTCGAACTCATTCCTAGGTCTATCATTTTTGTGCGCCGTGTTCTTGGTTCCGCTGAGCGCAGTGAGCGCTGCTTGTGTAATCGGCGTTGTGGGCTGTGGTTTATGCGTCTACGAGCGGTTGCGGCATTGCGAGCGCCATTGCGAGCGGCAGTTTATGCGAGTGGCAGTTTGTGCGAGCGGCGCTACGAGCAGTTGCGGTGTTGCGAGCGGCACTGTCTTTGGTGTGGCTACCGCTTCCTCTTGATATTCGGCACTTGTGCTTCCTGGTATGTTCACTATGGAATGGCTTAGGACCACATTTAGAAATGGCATGAGGCCACATGCCATCTTGGGCCCTTGCAATTTCATGGCTAGCGTATTGTCATGTATATTTTTACTTGCCTGCAGCTGTGTGTATATCAAGATGGTATGAGGCCTCATGCCAATTTTGTGAATGCGAAATTTCACGTGGGTGTCAATAGCATGTTTGAATAATGGCATGTGGCCTCATGCTATTGAGGTTGTTTGGTATGTTATGATTTAAGCCATTCTCCAATCATTTTTTGTATGGTCTTAACTTCTTTTCTGCACTTTCAGAATGGCCTTCAGGGTTGGGGAAAAGGTTTACATTTTGAATGGTGGGAAGAGAGTTGCAAAAGGGACCCTTGTGTCTATGAATTGGAACTTTGTTATACACTGTCAAAGGCTTGGGGAAGGCAATGCTGCTGTATCAGTAGAGACTGTCTTCGATGGGAATGTGGTCGCTATTGAACGAGGAGAGATGGTCGTCGGGGTAAATGTTGTTGTTGCCTTGAAAAATCTTCAGAAGAAAGCAGATGTTAGGGACAGCGCAAGTGCGACGCATGTTCCCTCTGTGGATCTTAAGAACCGTGCTACATGGATTCAGGCGAAGGTGTTTCTAAACAACCCCGAGGGGGAGGTGGTAGCTGAGGGCTTAGCCACAGTTGTCGATCCAAGAGATGCGGTTGCTAATCAAGAATTGGGCTGGGATGATATTGGAGTTGCGATTTTAGAGGTTGTTGACACAGAAGAAAACAGTCTGACTATTGGAAGCATTGTGCGGTGGAAATTGAGGCACTTAATGTTTGAGAATGTGAAGGATTCACAATCAAACACCACTACAACTGATGACAGAACATCTCTTCATGGGAAAAGAAAGTACACCTTCCTAAAGCGCAGCCAAAGGGATCTGAGCAACGAACCGAAAAGGCAGAAAATGGTGATGGAGGTTCGAATGGTCTCGACAGTTGCTTGTTGCAAGAGGAGGTGCTGTCAACATGCTGATTGGGATGCTATTGAAGAGGAGAGAGCAAGATACAAGACATTGTCCTGGAAGGCAGCTCACAATTTTGTGTATGAGGCATTACGGTCATCTGTTGATGCTTCAGAACATCAGGTGGGGGGCATGGTCTTCCAGAGGGGTTTGGTCTGCATGAAGGCATGGAGAATCATTTATGGAGTCCCTCGAACCACATTCTACAGAATCAAAACTGAGTTCGAGGAACAAAGGGTTCAACAGGCAGTCCATGGGAACGACGGTACGCACAAAACCAGGGGTCATGTTGTATATGGAGAGGCAATCTTCAAGAGGTTTGTCGAGACATGTAGCGAGCAGCAACCACATAAAACCCGCCTCTTGGAAGATGGAACACGAGACACCCAACGAGTTCTCCCTTCCATGTATACCAAGGGGGCCATATTGGAAGATGTGAATCGGGAACTCCAGAGTAATGGCTACAGGAAGCTGGGCCAATCTAGATTTAGTAGATTGTGGAGCAACAGGTTCAGGGATGTGAGTATAGGAAAGTACTCCAGCTTTTCAAAGTGTGACGAGTGCACTGCTATCAAAATGGCTTTGTCGAAGAATTCTTGCAGTGCTCAAGAGCGAGAGACGTTGGTTAGAAGGCGGCTCGACCACAACATCGAGCAGAGAAGCTGCAGGACTGCATATTATCATAACAGGATTCTCTCCATGGAGAGACCTGACTCTTACCTCTGCATCATCCACGACAAAATGGACCAGAAAAAGATGTGCTTACCTCGACTCAATCCTGCCCCCAAGGCAATCTCTTCATCCATGCAGCTGCCTGTGTCTCTGTTTGGCATAATCGCTCATGGGCATGGTGCCCAGAACTATGGGAACTTCTTTGTACCTCTATGGGGTGGCGGGGGTGCAAACATGATGATTGCGTCCCTAGCAAAACACTTAAGGTCTCTGCAAAGTGCGCAGACTGAGCTGAACGGCCAACCCTTGCATAAAGCCCTTGTCGATCGAACCCCATATAGGGTTCAGCTAGAGGAGGAGCAAAGGCTTGCAGTATCGCGTGGGGCCCCATGCCATCCCAGTGAATATGTTGGCCGTCAGATTGTAGGGTTATCACGTGAGGCCTCATGCCATTCCGACGAGGCTGGTCGCCCAGTGAATGCACAGCCTCATCCAAACGAAGCAGAATCTCAAGGAAGTTCTTGCGGCCGATGTGGCCTTCCACCCCATCTTCTGCTCCAAACAGACAATGCTGGCAGTGAGAACAAAAACATGTATGTCTTCGCGTACTTGGCGATGCTTGTTGCCAAAGGCATATTTGAAACGGTTACACTTGGCTTTCTCATGGTTGGGCACACTCATGAAGACGTCGATGCCATGTTCAGTCACCTGGCAGAGTCCCTCCGGCGATCCAATGTCCTCACCCTCCCACAACTCTACGATGAATTCCAAAATTGCATCAAAGGCACTGTTGAAGCTGCACTTCTGACAGAGGTTCCAGACTTTAAGGGGTTTGTAAGAGGCTACATCAGGGACGGATCCGAAACGCTAATTGGCCACTCCAAGCCTCTTCAGTTTCATTTCAGCATGTGTGACGGTGCTCCAGTGATGAGGTACAAGATGAGAGAATGGGACACAGTGTGGCTGCCAGTGGATGGCATTGAACTCTTCAAGAGAGATCCCATAATTGGGGAACTTATGATTCCTCAGGGTTCCCCACGGCCGATGCACCCGGATGGACTCAAAGACCAGGAAAGTATAGTGGCCAGGATTAGACAGCATATTGCCTTCTGGAAGAGGGGGTTGGTGTTTGGTGGAGAATCCTATTTTCAGAGGTGCAAGCCTTTGCTCGAATACTGGGAGAAGATTATATCTGCTAACCAAAATGGGCCGGTTGTATATGAAGAATTGGAAGAGTCCTTTTGGCCAGAACCCAGAGCACCAGATAGTAGCGGAACAATGTCCTCTGGAAATGCAGTGACAGATAACGATGTTGAGGATCACTATTGTGGGCCGAGGAACAAGAAGCCGGATTCAGCATTCAATCCAGTACAGGTCTGCAAAGGAATGGTCGTGCTTGTCAGACCCAGTAATAAAAAACAAATGATATGGGTGGGGCGCTGCATCACTGATGCTGAGGAGGACGCGGAAACTAACTCCTTCAATGTAACTGTGGAGTGGTTCAAGCCAAGTTCCGGATATACGAAGGATTGCCTAGAAAAGAGATGGGTGCTGAATCCAAGGGATCCCAACATGAGCATATCGGTGGATAATGTTGTGCATGGTTGGATGCGGAAGCAGAGTGCCACCATCACCTTGCCAGACCATGCAAGAGATGCAGCAAGAGCATTCATAACCCGGGTTCAAGGTGAGATTCATTAATATTCCTTTACTAAGTTTCTAATGTATTTTATTTCAAGGTGAACAATCCGAATCTGAATTAGAGGAGGCATGATGGCATGTGGCCTTACGCCATTCCTAGGTGAGATGATACAAATAACAAGTATAAATTCTTAGTTGTTCTAGCAAATCTTACTTAAAGTTCAAGGTGAACAAGCCGAATATGAATTCATCGGATTGTTATAACAAATTGCGAGGTGATGGCATGAGGCGATATGCCATTTGAGAGTGGTAGCCATTCCTATATGAGGTGAGTGAAGTATTTATTAGAAATACCTCATTCAATTGTGCACTTCTAAGTCTTGGTCCACTTAGTACTGTTTGCATGTTTTTATTTTAATTCTTTCTCTAAAATGTTATTTAGCATGTGGCTTCATGCCATTGCTCTCCACAATCATGCATTGAATTTCTATCCTTGTATAATACTTCTCCATATATATAGCATGTGCGCACATGTGATATGGTTCATTAGGCCTGATATAGTGTGTGAGGTAAAACAAAGATGATGTGACATATGCATTTACCAATCACACGTGCATAAATCTAATAATATGGGGTGTGGCCCATATTAATGGCACATAAACCCATATTGTGGGCTTACGTGCTTTATGTACCATCATTCCCTTGCAGCGTGTGTGTTGGTTTCCTTTTATAACACAACGAACTCCATATTTTAGGGTGAAGAGCGTTCTCATGGCAAGCACAAAATCTGTAAGTGAGGCAGAAAAGGAGACGGAGAAGGAGATAGGTGAAGATGTAGAATATATAAGTCTTCCAAACTCCCTGTACTATACTCCAGGTGATCATTTTTCTGAACAAACGGCAACATTAACAACTATCGAAAACGCCCCAGTAACGTCAGAGACAACAATCCAAAGCAAAACAACTGACCCGGAGAAGGATGATAGTACCGCTGAGAGTACCAAAAAAGAGGTGTCCACTAGCGCTTAGGCTTATAATGGCGTGTGCCCTCATGCCATTTACTTGATCACCAAATACCTTTTTCCCTTTGCACTAGTATATCTTAATACCGGTCTGAGAAATAGAATGGCATGTGCCCTCAGGCCTTTTAGTAAATCACCTTTGAAAGAAATGCAAGCCTTTATGTCGTAAAAAAAAGGTACTAGAGAAATTCCTTAATAATATGAATGTTATTTAGTTTCATGAAAATACACTAAGGGTCAAATGAGTTAAATGACTTCTCCAGACTAGCAATGCCTCTTGCTACACCTTCACAATTAGATTCGTTAGAAAAAGATAACATTGAATAATATCTAAATGTTCTCACCATTAAGTTATATGTCTGGCTAATAGGAATGACGTTCATCTTGGAAAGCTCACCACACGCTCAATGAACAAACAAATAGTGTGTGCGCGCATGCCATCGCTCTTCTTTAGCTTCAGATTCGACTTGTTCACCTTGACAATGAGATTTATTATACAACCAGATGGACTCAGTCTGGACACAAAGTCACCGTGTTAGTCACCATGCCCCAGATATGTCTAGCCCCTGGACAAAAAACATATAATTTCACGTCATTTTCAAATACTTGAAAATTTGTACCTAGTCCCATTTTACTGAATAAATCCCACTTTAACGAAATAGAGCTTTATTCCCCATATTTGTGGGCATCCTAAGGATGTTAAGGAGTGGATCTAGGATGATCACTCATGGACAGATGACCCAGTCTTTGAGAGACGGGACTATAATGTAGGTGGTGTCAGACCACCAATGTGACCAAGGTGAATGGGCATGGCCTTAGCGTAATAGGCTGATATGTCGGTGGTACCTTGGGGTGCCTATATTAGTACTTGGACTCGATCTCAAATTTGATCTCAAACTTGATCTTGGACCCAACCTTGGACTCGGTCTCGGACCTGACCTCGGACCCGATCTCGGACTCGACCTCGGACTTGACCTCGGACTCGGTCTCGGACCCAATCTTGGATCTTAGACCCGATCTCAGATTTCGAACTCGGTCTCGGAGTCGGCCTCAGACTCGATCTTGGACTCTATCTCGAACTCGGTCTTAAAGTCGGCCTTGGACTTGATCTCAGACTCGGTCCCATCCGATGAACTCTTTATCATTTCGGTCGTGCTTTCGGGGATCCTTTAGCTTACGACACCTCAGGGAGTTGGTTCCTTACAACTACACCCATAAAAAAAAGTTTGATGCCCACATTGAACATCTCTTTTTAATCCTACAACTTGTTGACCATATCTCTAGGGGCATCCCCCACTTAGTAGTGTGCCTAAGTTAGCCTCCCGGCCAAGAGCCCATGACAACGGAACATAGGTGTCCTTATCCCCCTCACCTCACCTTTTTCTTATGGATCTCGGTATGCAGAGGTTGAACAGCAATAGAAATCTATATCTTCTTCAGCAGGGTGATCACTTTGTTGTGATAGCAGTTTATTTCCTTAAACGACTATTTGATTTTTAGCAACAACGACACTGTTTTGAAGGATGTGAAGATCAAGCTTATGGACAGGTTTGTGATGAAGGACTTAGGAGCTGTGCGGCAGCTGTTAGGGATGGAAGTTGATAGGGATGAAGTAGACAGGACAATCACCCTCACACAGCACCAATATGTGAAGAAGCTTCTCAACCAATTCAACATGACAAGTTGCAAATTTGTAGCTACACCAGTCATCACTAGCATCAAGTTCACAAGCAAGATGGATGATTTATTTGATCAGCCCTCGGTCTACCGATCGCTTGTTGGAGGACTACTCTACCTCGCCAACATGACTCGCCCCAACATCTCCTTTGCCATCGGTCTCCTCAGCCGATACATGCAGTCTCCAAGTTGTTATCATTGGCAGATGGTGAAGAGAGTTTTGAGGTATTTGAAAGGAACAGCTGCTCATGGATTGGTTTACAAATGCTCAGGTCAGTCCAAACTTGTTCAAGCTTATTGCGATGTAGATTGGGTTGGCAACTTGGATACATGATATTCAACCTCCAGAATTTTCTACATAATTGCTCGTGCTCCGGTTTCATGGGGAAGCAAGAAGCAAATGACGGTTGCTCTTTCCAGTGCAGAAGCAGAGTACGTAGCTGCCAGTACAGCAGCAAGGGAGATCATCTAGCTTTGTCAATTACTTGGAGAACTCAATCAACAGCAATCAGATGCGACCATTCTGCATTGCAACAGCAGAAGTGCAATCCCCATGTCAAAGATTCCTGTGTTTCATGCTCGTACGAAACATATAGACGTGCAGCATCACTTCATTCGCGAACGTGTAGCAGCTGGAGATCTTCACCTGGAATACGTTCCTTCACAGTATCAGTTGGCAAACCTTCTAACCAAGCCACTTTCAGAGCTCACATTCATCAAGCTGAGGAATCAACTTGGAGTGTCAAGCACCCTTAGCTTGAAGGGGGAGTATAGGAATAATGAACACGACAAGCAAGAGGATTCATATCAGAAGCAGTCCAAATCATGATTAGATCTCTGGTGATTTCCGGTTTGATTGAAGTTGTATATATATACAGCCATATATGAATCAATGTGTGTGTTGAAGTGAAATCTGTTGTTCTTGCTCCGCTTTTCTTTTAGATGGCTGAAAGAGATATTCCTAAGACTGCTTTCATACACCGTTTAGTTTGTACAAGTTCTTGGTGATGCTATTTGGTTTGAACAATGCTTTAGCAACTTTTTAGTAGATGATGGACGAAGTTCTTTGCGATATGTTAGAGGTGATTACTGATTTCATCAATGATGTTTTAATCCACTCAGAGGGGATATGGGAGGAACACATTCGTGATATTTGTAAAGTGTTAGATTGGCTACGGGAAGTTGGTTTAAAGTTGAAGTAGTCGAAGTGCATATTTGGGTCTAAGAACATAAATTATCTTGAGTATTATATTTCTCGTGAGGGTTTATAAGTTGATCTTAACAAACTTATGGTTATTTTAAAGTTCTCTACTCTAAAGTTTATGAATGATATGCAGCAGGTCTTGGGTGTCGCGCATGTGACTTCGGGTATCGAAAGTTACCTGTCGACCAGTCCTTACGGACACTTTTACCTTACTACCACGATGGCAGGAGGTTGGTATTGCTGGACCCGTTATCAGTCTCCGCCTAAGCTAGTTGAGAAACTGGTTATCACATGTGCACTTAGACCGGAAGGGCACTAAGGAAGGAAATCCTAAGTTGTCATTAAGTCAAGCATACTTGACACGGTGATGAGAAACTCATGATGTTGGCTTCCACTTGCTAGTGTTGGGAACCCCCGCGATATTGAGCTTGGTCCCTCAATATTGCTAAATGATAGCTTACCGTGTCTGCCAAACACCCTCGCTATCATGCCCTTTGTGTTAGTCTCATTTCGGTCCTAAATGCTATTTATGGAAAGTGTCCAGATTTGCTCATTTGGCATATCTACGGAATGTAGAGATCGTCCTGAACACAATGGTGTTCGTCCCATGTCCAAATTCGCAATCTAAGTTTCGAGCTTGTCCCAAAGACTAACTCCTGACACTAAGGGAGGCTTGGGGTGAAAGCCCAAAACGTGTGTTCCTCAAGGGGGGGGGGCTGTGGGGGGTTCCAAATGTATAGTAGGGATAGTGGGTAGGTCGGGCATGGCCGACCAACCTGAGGCATAGTCTAGCTCCCGCTTGCGTGCCTGTCCTTGTTCTGCGTCCGGCTTGGGTCTAAGCCCAAGCTCCATTCCATGCTAGTTGGTGGAGTACCCATATCCTCACGTTAGGCCACCGGTATGCCGAAATAGCGCCAGACTCCGTTTGGCTCCGTTTTGTGTGCTGGTCCTGGCATTGGGATGCTGGTTGCTCCAGGACTGTTCCAAGTCGCTCCGGGCTCCTGTCCCTACGCTCCTTGGGCTTTATGCTCGGGAGTTGCTCCGTGGTTCGGTTCTGTCACTCCTCGGCTCCATGCTTGGGAGTTTGGCACCGTTCCTTCGTTCAGTGGCCCAAGGCCCTGAACCTCGGGTTCCTGTGGACACGTGGCATGGACACGTGGCATGTGACATGTGGCATCTGTCACGTGGCACAAAGAGGGTTTAGGTTCCGTTTCGTGGTGTTATCCTATGGTAAATCACCATAGGATAAAGGGTCAAAACCACGTGCGCTACATTGGGCAAGGTGTAGTATCTTGGTCATTTTGTGGATTATTTTTCTGATCACACTACACCGTTACAAACATTATTGAAGTCATCAACATCATCTTTCATCTGGTTTATAGATTGTGAATGGGCGTTCATGAATCTCAAAGAGTTATTGATGACTCCTTCGGTTTTGGTGTATCTTGACTACACTTGACTTTTTATTTTGCACATAGATGCTTTTGATATTAGTTTTGAAGGTGTGTTGATGCAAGAGAGCCTGAGTGTTCCTAGTCAATGCCATCCCATTGCATAAATAAGCCATATATTATAATCAACGTTAAACTTAACATTCAATGTCCATAAAGTGCAAAGCAAAATTTTCCTTTTTTTGATGAAGTTCATGAAGATCAAAAGATTGAGCCATAAATTCAAAGGCTTCGAGATGGGTTTGAGAATACTGCATCATTTGTTAATGACTTGCCATTCCGGCATTTACATTTTCAATATCACCTTAAAGACATCTTTTTTTATTTTGTTTAGACGGATACTAATAATCATTTACAGCTAGTGGTACCTTCAATCTTTATTCCATAGTTTCTTTATGTCTACTATGATTCTCCTATTCTAGGTGGGCATATAGGACATTGTCGTGTGACCAAGAAGCTGCACAAGTCTTTGTATTGGCTAGAGATGTGACGTGATGTTATCTGGTATGTGTGTAACTGCGTTTGGTGCCAAGCTCATAATACTCCCCGTCATGCTAGGGAAAGATGGTTGGAGTCAATTGCAATTTTTCATCCATTTGAGTTACTTGCTTTTGATTTTATCTGATCTTTTCCACAATTAGCTGCTGACAATGAATATGTTATTATTGCTTCTGATTACTTGACTTGCTAGGTGGAAGTTGGTGCTTTTGCTAGCACCTCTGCAACTGCTGTTGGATACTTCCTCCTCAATCAAGTGGTGTTGTAGCGCACTTTATCTCTCTCCCCTTAAGCTAACTAGAAAAGAGGTAATTACTTGATGAGAGAGCCCTTAATGGCTATTTTATCCCTATTTATCCCTCAAGGGGAACCAGGACCTTCATTTCCGCACTTAATCTACCATTGTGTAGACCAACTATTTCAAATTTAGGGGTAGAAATATACCTTGCTCAAGGGTATATTATATTTTTAAGTAGCCACTAATCAATAAAAATTGAACCCATGCCATTTGCTTTAATACCACATATAACACATTCTATCTCTCTCCCTTTAAGATAACTGGAAAAGGGGCAATTGCTTAATAAGAGAGCCCTTAATGGCTATTTTATCCCCATTTATCCCCCAAGATTCCAAGGATCCATGGTGACAGTATATTTAAATCTCATCCCATGATCACATATGCTACAGATGTTCTAGCATTTTTGTTTGAAGCGGATTCTTTCAAATAATGATCCCGCATTTATAGCTGAGGCATTTCATGTTTTGACGTCTCGGTTGGGGATACACCACACTTTCATGAGTGTTTATCATCCATAGTCAAACGGTTTAGTGGAATGGCTTGTTTGGACAATCAAGGGGATGATTGCAAAGTATGTGAACTTTCAGCATTCGGATTGGGATAGTTATTTGCAGTCTTTTTGGTATGCATATATCATAAGGGTGTAGAATTCTGTTGGTGATTCACCATATAAACTCCTATATGATCATGATCTAATATTACTAACGGAGTTGGGTTTACCTTCACGATTGCCATGAGCTACTGATGTTAGGTCATGGGATCAATATTTAATGAACATTCTTCCACTTGTCTGAGTAGAGTCTACTGAACACTAAGGGATGTACAAGTGGGACAACAATAGTGCTACAACTTCCATTATTATCCATTTGCAGAGTACAAAGTGGATGATTTGGTATTAGTCTATTTTCCACATCTTACAATATGTGGTTTATCTAAATGGCTCCTTGCTTAGTGGAAAGGATTGTATCGAGTGTTGCAGCAAGTTGGACTGCAAGTTTATGAGGTTCAGCATGACATTCAGCAGGTTAATCCTCCAGAAATTATGCATGTATAACAGTTGAAATGCTTCGTATAAAGGGATCAAGAACAATTGATGCCATCTACAAATTCACCGATGCCTCTTCCTGATGTTCCTCCAAATCCTGACCCATTTATAAGAAAACCCTAATGGTCTTCCATTATTCCGAAAGGATGAAGTCCAAATGTACAGTTATGATGTTGTATACTAATATTAGTATAATGGGACTTTAGTAGCCATTAGATTATTTTAATTTAAACCACTCGCTCTTGTATATAAATTAGGGTTTTTAAGTTACTTGAGATGTACATTTTCTGTAAGTGGTCCTAAACTTTTGCAATAAAATCCCTAATATCTATAATAATAAGAACGAAGAGCCCACACCCCCACAGTCGTCCGATCCCAGGCCTAGGGCAACCTCGGAAGCCATGGTTCTCGGCAAGGGGAGGCCAGCCCAAGCTCAAGCCAAGGCTGGTGGCCATGGTTAGTGGGAATATTGGCTCAATGTTATAGCGGCCAATGGGTGGGATGCATGTATGGCTGGGAAGGGAAGGGGGCGTGGTGATAGGTGTTATGCCATGCACTCCTAGGGCTCCATGACTGCTCTGCTCAGACACGGTTGTGTGGGCATTCCCGTGAGAGCTTGTGTGTGGTAAGTAACAGGGACGAGCAAAATGGTAGTTGGGCACACAATCCAGGCTCCTCTTGGGATCAACTCAGGACTGTGGGAGGCAAATTGGCTCATCTCCAACTCAGCAAAGCTTTGATCCCTATTTGCCACTGCCTCACGAGCTCTTTGGCCTACAAGAAAGCAATTATCAAGGACACTCCCTCTTCATCCCCGGATTCTCTCGAGGAATCCCTTGGTGATGGGATTGTTGTTTCAGCTCGGGATCAACTCTGTTTGTAGGAACCAAGTGTTTCGAGTTGATGTAGGGCTATCGAGTGGCTGCACCAGCAAACACTACTCTTGAAGTTTTGGAAATCCGCACAGCATTGATGTCTAGATTCTCTTGAAAGAGAAGAAGCAGAAGGCACCACCGCAAGCATCACCTGGTTTAGCTTCGTTTTTAGATCAAGGTAAATCGAGATCGAGTTTGAATATCTTTGTATTCTATAATGAGAATTTTTTTCTGTCCGATACTGCTTCCGTCAAATCTAAAATTTAGTTCCAGTTTCCAAGAGTTTGAGGGCCGGTTTCAACGATGCTGTGCTGGGATGCTGTGCCAAGTAACCTGATGCTGGCATAGGAGCAGCACTTGGATTTGCAGCTCAAAATTGCAAAGCTGTGGATTATGAGGCAGAGATTGGTAAACACAACATTGGAGTTATTTCATTGTTCTTGAGTGTGCTTCACAAAAGTCTAATATTTTCCTTTTAGATCATACATAGTTGTGAAATTTATATATATCCAACTGTAGTCTGCATTTCTATTCTGCATAAACTTCTATACAAACTCAATTATATATATATATATATATATATATATATATATATATATATATATATATATATATATATATATATATATATAATCAAACCTATAATCAAAGTGACTGAAAATGCCTTGCCTCTGCCATCTTTTGAGAACCATACGACATAGTAAACAATCTAATGGAGATTTAGATGCCTCTGAAACTATGATTGACCATGATACACATACTATAGCTGTTCAAAATAATCATGATAATGATTATATACAGCAATTAGTTGGACAGTTAGAAGCATCTGGAACCTTACATGCATGTCATTATGATGATTATATATATCAAGCAATATTAAATCCACCACTCCCACCTATGAATACCACACTAGCAAGCCATAGCATTTATAATGACTTTAACATAATAAAATTTAATATTGGTAGTTTATCATTTCTTTGTACTTTTTGTAATGCATTGCATTTTAAAGATGAAAAATCTTCAATGTGTTGCCAGAATAACCAAGTTATTTTACCTCCAATTTCACCTTTACCATTTGATTTACTTTCACTTTACATGCAAAATAAGAACTCTAATTTTAAAACAAATATTAGACACTACAATAGTGCTCTTGCTTTTGCATCTATGTCTTCTAATATTGATATTGTAAAAGGTCATGGTCCTTATTGCTTTAAAATCCATGGTCAAATATATCATAATATTGTATCAGCACATCCTTCTGAAGGTCAATATCGAACTTATGGACAACTTTATATGCTTGACACTCTAGAAGCTACAGATATAAGAAAGGAAAACCCTTTTAATTCAAGTTGTGAGACAAACACACTTAAACATCTTGATGCTCTCTTTCGTCATGTTAACCCATATGTTCAAGCTTTCAAAATGATGTATGAAATGGAACAAGAAGAAATTTGTTCTACTACACTTTCAGGTTATCCTATACGTGGTGTTTACATGTTATTAAAAACTGAAGGAACTAATCCACGACGCTATAATGCTCCCTAGACAAATGATGTTGCTGTTGTGTTTATTAGTGATGATGGAGAACCGCCCACATAGTCGTGAAATTTGTATATATCCAACTGTAAACAATTCTAAATGTATCTCAACACTTGATTATAATTGTGATCCAATGGTTTACCCATTAATATTTCCTTTTGGTGACAAAGGCTGGCACAAAAATATTTTTAATTCCGGACGTCAAATTACATTACTCCAATATTATGCATACCGTTTATCTATAAGAGACACAATACACTTTAGTTTTGATCAAATTTTACATGCAAAAAAACTCACACAACAATATATAGTCAATGCTTATGTAAAAGTTGAAAGCAATAATTTGAATTACTATCGCACTCATTAGAAACAACTGTGAGTTGAAATGTATATTGGTCTTATAGATTATGTTGCAAACCGTGCTACTAATGAAAATATAAATCCAGGTAAGATTGTTATTTTACCTTCAAGTTTTGGAAGTGGCCCTAGAGCAATGCAACAAAATTATCAAGATGCAATGGTTATAGTTACTCATTTTTCAAAGATAGATCTTTTCATTACTTTTACATGGAATCCAAAATGGCCAGAAATTTTTAAAAATTTACATCCAAATGAAGGCCCCAAGGATCGTCCAGACTTGGTTTCTAGAGTATTTCATATCAAGCTTAAAGAACTTTTGAATGATATTACTAAAAAATATATTTTTGGAAATTGTATTGCTTATATATATGTAATTGAATTTCAAAAGAGAGGCCTTCCATATTGTCACTTTCTAGGGATTTTATCTCATGAAAACAAAATTAAAGACCGTAATGCTATTGACCAATATATAATGGCACAATTGCTTGATCCTCAAAATGAACTTGAAATTTCTAAAATAATTACATCTCATATGATACATGGTCCATGTGGGCCTCTTTACCCTCATAGTCTTTGCATGGAAAATGGCACTTGCTCAAAAGGTTATCCAAAAAAATTTAATTATGAAACTACTTTTACTGTTAATGCATATCCAGATTATTATAGACCTGATAATGGCCATACATTTCTAAAAAATGGGTGTTATATTGATAATCGTTGGGTAGTGCCTTATAATAAATAGCTTTGTAAAAAATATAATGCTTATATTATTATTGAAATTTGTGCTACTAAAAAAAAATATTAAGTATTTATTTCAATATATCTATAAAGGTTATGATTGTGCTACAATTGAAATCCAATCAGCAACCCAACAACCTAATAATATTTTAAATTGGGATGAAATCTCAACTTTTTTAAATACACGTTATGTATCTGCTCCAGAGGCAATATGGAGACTTTTTAAATTTAAAATGCATGGCGACCTTTATAATTCGTCTTTCTATCCATCTTCCAAATTTTCAAAATCCATTTTATAGAAGGTTATGAACAAATGGCACTTCAAAAAGCTACTCAAAATGGTATAATGTCGACAAAATGGTTTGAATTAAATATAAATGACCCAAATGCTAAATAATATACATATCCTAAAATCCCTTTATATTATACATTTAACCCTCATACTCATAACTGACAAATTCGATATACAAGAAATGTCATTCCCCGAATGTATTTTGTGTTGCTATCTAATGTTGAACTATATCATTTACGTTTTATTTTACTCTATAAAAAAGATGCTACATCTTTCAAAGATCTCAAGACAATTAATAATATTTATTATAACACGTTTCAACAAGTTGTAGAGGCAACAGGGTTTATAGTTAATGATACCGAATAGAAAAAATATTTAGAAGATGCTTGCTTTTTTAGAATGCCATCACAATTAAGACAATTATTTGTATTACTTTGTATCTTTTGCACTCCAAAATATCCTTACTTCTTATGGGATAAATTTAAAGACTTCCTCTCTGAGGATTTCAAGCAAACAAATCCAATTTTTCATTATGAACATGTTTTAATATAAATATTAAAATGAAAATGCATGGAAAAACTAATCAAAACTACCATCTACCTTTGTCGTCTAAAAATTTTGATGATGAAAATATTGTAACTCAACATAAATATATCAAAATGTTGAACAAAATATTCCTCGATTTAATCAAGAACAGTTAAATATTTTTAATGATATTCTTAATGTTATTGATCACCCAACTGAGCATAATTGATATATTTTCATTGATGGCCCTAGTGGTACTGGTAAAACATTTCTTCTTAACACTTTTATAAATATTTTACAATTGAAAAAAATAAATATTGTTAGCATGGCTTGGACAGGAATTGCAAGTACTTTACTCTATAATGGCCGAACTTCACATACTAATTTTAAACTTCCTGTTCTAATAAATGAAACATCAACTTGTGCTATAATTACTGATAATGAAGTAGGTATAAGAATCAAAACTACTAACATATTGTTATGGGATGAAATAAGTATAGTTCACACTCATGCATTCATTATTGTTGATCGAGTGTTGTGAGACCTAAAAAACACATCATTACCTTTTAGTGGCATAATTGTTGTCACTAATGGGGACTTTAAATAGACACTTCTAGTCATTCCACATGGACATAGAGCACAAATTATTTCAAGTTTTGTAAAAATAAATAAATTATGAAGGTTATTTAAAAAGTTATCTTTGAAAACAAATATGTGGCTTATTGAAAGTGATAAATCATGGTCTGAATGGCTTCTTAAAATTGGAAATGGTGAAAATTTTGAAAATTTACCATCTTTACCTTTTAACTCCATTTTATTACCTCATACACAATTAATTTATTCATCTATTATTGATTTTGTCTACCCTTCAGTACTTGATATTTTAAACCTTTATATTGCAGCCAATCGAGTCATATTTACCCCACTTAACGATGATACATTTGCAATCAACAACACTATTGTCTTTAGATTACAAGGTGATACATATATCTACAAAAGCATTGATTTTGTTAACATTGAACATTCTGAAAATTTTCCAACAGAATTCCTAAATTCTATCACACCTTTTGGTCTCCCACCACATAAACTCTCTTTCAAACAAAGTGTTATTCTTATCCTCCTAAGAAATATGTCTCCATTAACAAGATTATGCAATGGCACACGTCTCATCCTAAAAAATGCACTACCAAATGTTTTAGGTTGTGAAATTGTGATGCGGGTGTGAGTGCATGGAATATGGAAAGGGAATACAGAAATGTGCATATCAATTAGCCTAAAAACCCTAGCTTATATACAGGAGCGAGTGGTCCAGATTAAAACCAATCCGACGGCTACCAAAATCCCACTACGCTAATATTAGTATACGGCATCGTAACCGTACACTTGGCCCTCACATCATCCCCTCCTCTCGGAATAATGGAAGGCTGTCAGGGTTCTCTTGTAGATGGGCCGGGATCTGGAGGAACGTCAGGAGGAGGCATCGGCGGATCTGTAGACGGTATTAACTGCTCCTGATCTCTTTGTATGAAGCGTTTTAACCGCTGCACATGCACAATCTCCGGAGGATCGGTTTGCTGAACGTCATGCCGAACCTCATAAACTTGCGGTCCAACTTGCCGCAACACCCGATACGGTCCTTTCCACTGCGCAAGGAGCCCCTTAGATAAACCACGTACCGTAAGATGGGGAAAACGAACTAACACCAAATCATTCACTTTGTACTCCGCAGGTGGACGATGATGGGAGTTGTAGCGCCGTTGTTGTCCCACTTGTACGCGGCCTAAGTGTTCGGCAGACTCTGCTCAGACAAGTGGAAGAATGCTTGTCAAATACTGATCCCATGACCTAGCATCAGGAGCTCGTGGCAATCTCGAAGGTAAACCCAACTCTGTTGGTAATATTGGATCATGACCATATAGAAGTTTATATGGTGAAGCACCAACAGAACTCTGCACCCCTGTGACATAGGCATACCGAAGAGACGGTAAATGACCATCCCAATCCGAATGCTGAAAGTTCACATACTTCGAAATCATCCCTTTGAATGTCCGAACGAGCCGTTCCACCAGACCGTCTGATTGTGGATGATAAGCACTCGTAAAAGTGTGGCGTATCCCCAACCGAGATATCAAAACATGAAATACCTCAGCCATAAATGCAGGACCATTATCCGAAAGAATCCGCTCTGGACAAGAATGCTAGAACACCACTCGATTGAGGAGGAAGTATCCAACAGCAGTTGCAGAGGCGCTAGCAAGAGCACCAACTTCCACCCAACGAGTCAAGTAGTCAGAAGCAATAATAACATACTCATTGCCAGCAGTCGATCGTGGAAAAGGTCCCATAAGATCAAACGCCACCAACTCAAATGGACGGGAAACTGCAATTGACTCCAACCGTCCTTCCGCAGCACAAGGGGGAGTATTACGAGCTTGGCACCAAACGCAGCTACGCACATACCGGATAATATCACGTCGCATCTCCGGCCAATAGAAAGACCTGCGCAGCTTCTCGGTGACACGACGGTGTCCCATATGCCCACCTAGAACAGGAGAATCATGGTAGGCATGGAGAAACCGCGGAATAAACACCGAAGGTACCACCAGTCGTAAATGATCATCAGGATCCGTCCCCACAAAATAAAGAAGGCCATCTTCAAGGCGATATTGAGAATGTAAATGCCGGAAAGGCAAGTCATCAGCAAGTGATGTAGGATTCTCAAACCCATCTCGAAGCCTTCGAATCCACGGCTCAATCTTTTGAGCCTCGCGAACCTCCTCAAGAGAAGGCAAATCTTGCTCTGCACCCTGTGGACACTGAACGTCAAGGACAGCAACCGCCGACGGCACAGAATCCTCATCTAGAAAATCCACAGATGCTGGAACAATAGGTTCGTCAGAATGATGAGAAGTGAGTGGAGAAGGAAGAGGAGCTCGAGAAAGGGCATCAGCATCAGCCATAGAACTCCCTGGGCGATGAACAACATCGAAATCATATATCTGAAACTTCAAAGCCCATCGAGCCGTACGACCAACCAGGTTCTTCCGCTTCAATAATGAAGTAACAGCATCATGGTCACCTTCAAGTAACGTTCGAGAACCATGTAGATATGCATGAAGTTTCTCGAAACCCCAGACTGCTGCTAAACACTCCTTCTCCGTCGTGGAGTAGTTCATCTCCGCTGGTTGTAATGTACGGCTTATGTATGCAATGGGATGGCACTGACCAGGCACATTCGAGCTCTCTTGCATCAACACATCTCCAAGACCAATGTCAGAAGCATCCACGCGCAAAATAAAAGGTCGAGTGTAGTCAGGATATGCCAAAACCGGAGGAGTTGTCAATAGCTCCTTGAGATCCACGAACGCCCGCTCACAATCTAGAGACCAAATGAAAGATGACGTTGATGACTTCAGCAACGCTCGCAATGGTGTAGTGCGATCGGAAAGATGATCCACAAAACGACCAAGATACTGCACCTTACCCAAAAAACGCTGCACGTCATTCACACACTTCGGAGTAGGGAACTTTAGAACAGCCACAAGTTTGTCAGGATCAACTTGCAAACCCTCACGAGAAATACGGTACCCAAGATAAGTTGTGTCCTTGGACCCAAACACGCACTTCGACCGCTTCAGCTTTAAACCAACGTCGCGTAGCCGATCCAACACTTTACAAACATCACAAACGTGCTCCTCCCACGTCCCCTCCGAGTGGATCAAGACATCATCAATGAAGTCAGCAGTCACTTCCGGCATATCGCAAAGAACCTCGTCCATCATCCGCTGGAAAGTTGCTGGAGCATTGTTTAAACCAAACGGCATCACCAAGAACTCGTACAAACCAAATGGTGTACGAAAAGCAGTCTTAGGAATATCTTCTTCGGCCATCGGTACTTGCCAATACCCAGAAGCAAGATCTAGCTTGGTGAACCAACGACTTCGCCCCAGACGATCCAAGAGATCAGCAGTGTGAGGAAGAGGATACACATCTGGAATCGTCACTTTGTTTAACGGATGATAGTCGATGCAGAAACAAATACTCCCATCAGGCTTGGTCACAAGATGAGGTTCACATGCCCAAGGACTCCACGACTTCTGAATAACACCCTTTTCCAGCATTTCCTTGACGTTTGCTCGTAAAATTTTGATCTCCTTAGGTGACCAACGATGAACAGGAACCTTGATTGGACGAGCATCCCCGGTTGGAATTGGATGACGTATGGCAATCTTGGCCCCAGACGATAGGTCAAATTCAAAGAGATCAGAATACTCCTTCATGAGCCGGTCAACTGCTACAACACAAAGATCGTCGGAGGGATCGGAAAAGGGAAAAGCAGAACAAGATGGAAACACAGAAGGAAGGAGTGGGGAAACAAAAGTAATGGAAGCAGAGGTAGAAGTAGAGGGACGAAGAGGTATGGAAGTGAGAGGAATGGATGAAACATAAGGAAGTATGAGACAAGGGGGAGAAGCCTCAAAGTCACACTTGGCATGATTGCGCTGCAACCAATCCATACCAAGAATGAGGTCAAAAGCTTGACTCGGCACCACCCGCAACGACTGCAACTCAAGCTTGAGATCGCCTACACGCACAACCAGGTCTACCTCATCCTGTGCACATGCATGTGTACGGCCGTTGCCATAAAGAATGAAAACTGGTTCTGCCGCACGACGCAAGTGTAGACGACAACGTGTGGCAACAGGTCGAGCAATAGAAGATAAACTCGAACCTGTATCAACCAACACGGAGAGAATAATAGGAGACTTCTTGTTATAAAAACGAGCTTGGAAAGTAAACACTGGATGAACTGGTGCCGAGTGAACCCCTTGATGATACTCCCGAAAGAAAGATGGAGGGGTCACTGATTTATTCGCGCAAGGTCCCTCCGTTACTCGCGCGACTCCTCGTTTCCCGGATGCATCTCGGTGTCCAGACCTTCCACTGTAGCAGCACCCAGGGGACGTTGCTGACGCCAAGGTCTCCACCCAGGAAATGGAGGTCGCCAATCCGGAAAACGACGGCAACGCTGATAAGTATGACCAACTTCATCACACGCCCAGCAGCGAACATCACGGCCACGACCACGTCCTTGCGCTTGTCCTTGGACTCGAGCAGCAGCAGCATCAACCTCCATTGGAACAGGACCATCACCCATAGGAAGTGGAGTGGAAGGACGTGCAGCGAGAAGTGGAAGAGGCGACGTCTCATAACGTTGTGCCAAGCGAAGAGCATCGTCAAGGGTGGCAGGAGCAAGTGCATGCACAAGTCCGACAAGATCTTGACGAAGTGCTGGCCACAACATTCCTAGCTTGATCCGCTCCGACATATTTGGCTCCGCACGAAGCAAAAGACTTCGGAAACGAACGCCAAATTGCATCACCGACTCCGATGGCCCTTGGCGAAGACGATGCAATTGTTGGAAAGCATCATCACAATCATCGGCATGTCCGAAGGCGCGTTTGAAGACGTCCGGGAGAACACTCCAATCCCCACGAGTAGCTGCACTCAAACCATTGTACCACTGCAACGCTGTCCCTTGGAGACACGTGGGAAACTCACGCAACCGTCGAGCATCATCCCAAGAATGATATGTGGCAATCACCGTAAAGTGATCGAACCAATGGTACACATCATCCCCAGGATTCCCGCGAAAGAACTCCAGTCGAACGCGAGGATTGGCATCAAGAGCAGGAGGAGTTATACCACGTGCCATGAACGCCGCCATCAACTGAGTTTGGTTGTTCAATTGCAAGCGCATAGCATCAAGCAATTGAACCAACTGCTGCTCTAGAGTCAAAGGAGGAGATTGCGGATCGGCCATGAAGATGAACGAAAAAGAAAGAGCAAAAGAAGAGAAATGACAAAAAAGCTGGAAAGAAATGGTAGATCTAGACAATGCAAAAAGTTAGATCAAAACCAAAATCCTGAAAGGAAAGAACAAAAGAAAGGAAATGGAAAAAGCTAGATCTAAACGATGCAAAAGCTAGATCTAAACCAAAATCCCAAATCCAAACACTCCCCAGGGATAATCAAAGGTGCCCCTCAACTCCACCAATGTGAGTGCATGGAATATGGAAAGGGAATATAGAAATGTGCATATCAATTAGCCCAAAAACCCTAGCTTATATACAGGAGCGAGTGGTCCGGATTGAAACCAATCCGACGGCTACCAAAATCCCACTACGCTAATATTAGTATATGGCATCGTAGCTGTACACTTGGCCCTCACATTAGTATACGGCATCGTAGCCGTACACTTGGCCCTCACACAGGCAATTTAAAGAGACAAGAGTTTTTATCCCACGTATCACACTAATACCATCAAATACAAAAATTTCATTCAAAATGTCCAAATGACAATTTCCAATTCATTTGGGTTACTACTTAACAATCTCCAAATGCCAAGGATAGATGTTTAACTGAGTTCGAGTTTATTTGCCCCACCCAGTTTTCACTCATGGGCAACTTTATGTGGCTTTATCAAAATGCACATCTTGACATGGATTTGAAATTAAAGTTCAAAACACCACATGCCAGGGTCACCTCTTTCCACAAGATCCTTCTATTTTTACAATTAACACTGTCTATAAAGAGGTTTTATATTGAACTTCTTTGTAAACCACTTAGCACTTGCTGGACTCGTACTAAACATAAACGAAGGTTTAAGAAATTATAAAAATGATATGAATTTTAGGTCTGCATCCTAAGGAGGGACGAGTAGGCGCCCTCTTCTCCTCTGCCGAGAAGCTCCTCGTGAGATCCGATCTCTACAACGCGCCCTGATTGGATCACCGCGATGCTGTCACAGCTCTTGATCGTGGAGAGTCTGTGCGCGATCGTCACTGTCGTCCGGCCGATGATCGTTTTGCTCAGCGCATCCTGGACGAGGCGCTCGGATTCCGCGTCTAGGGCGCTGGTGGCCTCGTCCAGGAGCAATATTGCGGGGTTCCGGAGGATCGCCCTGGCTATGGCGATTCGCTGCCGCTGCCCTCCCGAGAGCTGCGCACCTCGCTCTCCAACGGCCGTGTTGTAGGCATCGGGCAAGGAGCTGGAAAGATCCCAATGTAAGTCACATATTTCGATCGATCGCTCTTCTCTCTCGCTCTCGCTCTTCTCACCTTATGAATGTGTGGGCATTGGCGATGCTTGATGCGTGGATAATCTCTTGCTCGCTGCAGGATTCCTGGCCAAAGGCGATGTTGTCGCGGATGCTGGCCGCCAAGAGGACGGGCTCCTGGCCGACGAGTGCAAGCTGCCTTCTCAGTGATCTCAGGTGAAGTGTTCTTATATCCCTTCCATCGATCATCACCATGCCTTGCAAGGGATCGTAGAATCGCTGTATGAGTCCTATGATTGTCGATTTTCCGGATCCGCTTTGGCCGACTAGCGCCACAGATTTCCCCGCCTCTACTCGCAAGTTGAAGCTCTTGAAAACCATCATCTCCGGTCTCGATGGGTATGCAAAGTCCACATTGCAAAGTTCCACCTCTCCTTCGATTCTGCCAACTTTGGCAGAATTCGTGTCGTCCGCGTTGATCTCTGTCTTCCTGTTTAGAATGCTAAGCACTGACTCGATGACTGCAGATCCTTTGGCCAAGTCCGGTGCTAAGCTGAGAGCCTCGGCCAAGACCCGGCCAGTGCTCAAGAACACGAAGAACACCTTGAAAACGTCCTGCAAGGTTGCCTTTCCCTGGGTCAGTAGCACCCCTCCATACCAGAACTGAAGGGCCCAAGACGCATAGAGGACGAAGTTTGCGACTCCAAGGCCAAAGCCAGCAATGTGGGACTGTTTCTTTGCGTCTTTTGTTGTTGCATCAAGCATCGTCTTCATAGAGCTCACGACTTTGTCTTGTGCAGATAGAGCTGCCACAGTTCTGTGTTGAGACACCGCCTCTGTTGCAATCTGAGTAGCCTCATTTTGTGCTTTGGCAGCTTTCTTGGCAAAGCCTTTCAAGAACACCAGTTTTACGTAGTAGCAGAAGACAAGGAGGGGCTGTATACCGATGACAAGCAGGCCCATTCTCCAGTTGACAAAAAGTACTATGATAAAGCTCACCGCCACTGCACTGGCCGTTTGAACAAGCAACGACACTCGATCAGTGACGAGACTCCGAATCTGTAAGTAAACCAATCAGAAAAAAACATCTGAAATGACAAAAACCAACCATGTTTGCATCTGTTGCCAGGCGGGAGCAGATCATGCCGCTGCTGTTCTCGTCCTTATCAAACCATCCAACTTCGAAACTTAATATCGACGTAAGCATTTTGACCCTCACTTGCTTTGTAAGATGTTCACCCACTACTGCAAGACAGTAATGTTGCAGGAGATTAACGGTGAAGGCCGCTGCTGCGATAGCCGCAAACAGCATGCTGCACAAAGATACTGCCTCCTTCAGTTCCTCTCGGTTTTTCGTGTAGTAGACTGTCAACATGGAGCCGATAAGGAGTGAATAAGAAGGCTGGACGAATCCGAAACCCACTCCTCCAACCAACCCCAGTGCTCCGTCTGTCCGCTTGCCTCGGGTAAGAGATATCAATAGATCCCACAAAGTTGATTTTGGTGAGTTATCTGATCCTCCGTCATTTTGTTTCAGCTGCTCTGGAATGGCTTGTTGGCTAGATACTTTGGGACTTGGAGGTGACTCTGGTGTCGTGGTATCAATTCCAGGTTTGCCTTGTAAGTAAAGGAGTGCTGAGTAGGCTCCCTCTTTGCCTTTCGAGACCAGTTCGTCGTGTGTTCCTAACTCGATGACTTTTCCGGAATGCAGGACAGCAATCAAATCGGCAGTCTGAATCGTAGACAACCTGTGAGCGACAATCACTGTGGTACGTCCCAGGCTTGCTTTGTCCAGTGCTGCTTGAACTGTTGCTTCTGATTCCGTATCCAATGCACTTGTTGCTTCATCTAGGAGTAATATAGGTGGGTTTTTTACTAGTGCTCTCGCAATAGCAATTCTTTGCTTCTGTCCTCCAGAGAGCTTTGCTCCACGCTCACCGACCTTGCATATTTTTTAAAGCCGAATGTTAGCCAAGGAAGTCCTTTGATTTGTACCAATGTACCTGTGTGTCGTAAGCATTTGGAAATTGCATTATAAAACTGTGTGCGTTGGCTGCATTAGATGCCTCAAGGATTTCGTCGAAATCAGCATCTTCCTTTCCGTATAAGATATTTTCCTTGATGGAAGTAGCAAACAAAGCAGGCTCTTGGCTCACAAGTCCAATTTGCTTACGATACCATTTCAACTGCAAGGACCTGATGTCGTACCCGTCTAAAAGAACTTGTCCTTGCAGAGGATCGTAGAAGCGCTCCAACAGTGCTATTACCGTCGACTTACCGGATCCACTGCCACCAACCAGTGCAATCGTTTTTCCTGCAAGGGGAGTCATAACAAGTAAGCGAAGATTTTCTCACCTGGTGGTATGCTTAAGTTCAATTCTTGTAGGACTTGCACCCCAGGCCTGGCTGGATAGCTGTGCAGAACATTTCTGAAGTCCAGTTTCCCGGCAACGTTTGTGAGCTGTTCGCCATTTTCATCGTCAACGTCAATTGGTGGGACTCGTGCAATTGTTTCATATATTTTGTGAGCTGCGACCCGCCCTTCCGAGAATGTTCTTATGTTCGCAGCAGCAAATCCCAACGACCTGACCATTCTCTCAAGTGAAGTGAGTACAAGTTTAAATTACTTTTTCTCTTTCTAATGTTTACCTTGCACCGTTGAGCAGAGCAAGGCCGGTTGTAATAATCTCAGCACCGTTAGCCTGCCGGCGCATGACGAGAACACTTCCATACCATGTCATAAAGGACCATATTGCGAATGCTATTCCTCCGGATCCCAGTGCCAAGCCTTTCGCATATCCCTGCTTCACTCCCAGGTGAACTGTCGCTTCCAGCAATTGAGAGTAACTTTTGAGAATCTTGTCTTCTGCAACGAAGGAGAACACTGTTCGAATCGAAGCTACTGTTTGCTCCACCAAGCTGCCTGCTTTGCTGTAAGCGGATTTCTTTCGCACTTCAAATCGTGTTACCGCTTTCCCGTAGAGCATCCCAGGCATGATAAGCAACGGAGTAAAAGGCAGCACTACGAGTGAGAGCCTCCACGCCTGGGTGAAGCCGACTAAGTAGCAGCCGAGGAACTGAGTCGCATTTCGGATAAAGCTCCCCGTCTGCAGAGACAAGCCGAAGAGGTTAGTTTTGCTTTCGCTTTTGTGTTCATCAGCACCTTCTCACTAATCGCTTCCTGGACGAGAAAGGCGTCAGTGGAGATGCTGTTGACGACGTCACCGGTGGTGACATTCGTGTCAAAATAAGCTACATTCTGCCGTAGGACGGATCTGAGGTAAGCCGTCCGGATCCTTTTGGCTTGGCGCTCTCCAGCTCTCATCCAGCAACTCAACTCTGAAACCAGCGCACCCGTGATTCAATATCAGCTACATAAGAACGTTTTTTACCTAGGTACGACGCGATCCATGCCCCCAGTGCGATATACACGAAGACTTGAGCGTTCTGGAGCAAGAACAACATCAGCAAAAGAGACAAAGCAAGAGCAAGAAGAACATCGTCAAAAGACAGAGCAAGAACAGTAAAAGGTACCGCAAATATCTGGTCTTTGATTTGCGAAGCTTGCAGCTGTGGCCTTCCAAAGCTGTCGATGATATGACCCCGTGTGAGAATCATTGCAGGGATGGCGAGTCCATTGGCAATGGCTCCCAGGCTGCCTGCGGCGATGAGAAGAAAATCGAATGCATCCGCGTGCTTGAAGAGATCCAAGAATGGAACGGCATACGCAGAAGTATGGCGCTTCTCGTCGGCTTGCGCCAGGACTACCATCTTGCCTGGACAAAAAAAAAAAAAAAAAAAGAACTACTCAAGAATGGGAAGGTACTCGTTCACTTCCTCGTCGAGGCTTCTCGCTTATATATGCAGGCCACAACTCGGGGCTGCCCTGGGAGCGGCGATTACTCCTCTTTTTTTACTCTCCACAATAAGATTCTCCATCAAAGACTCGTCTACCGTAGGAAGAAAACGCTTTCTAAGGTACGGTTTCTTCCATCTGTCCCACAGAGATGAGCCTCACTGGGAAAATGTTTTTTTATTCACGAGCAGAGGCTTCATCTGGGGGCCGGTGGCGATGGAATCGATCTCGACTTTGTCTCAACGTACTTTTTCTTGGAACGTAGTCTAGCAGTAACATTTGAATTTTTCTTTTCTGTTTCCACTCTGATGCTGTGTTTAACAGGGATGGAGAGTAAATGACTCCCAACTTATTGAAAGAATTCCAGTTCCCGCCGTTTCATTATCAAGTTACGAAGGCCACCTATCGTCGAAGTAGCCATCACCGCTATTCCAAAGGAAATACACAACTAAAAACAAATGCAATGTGAGTCAGTAGCTAGAGAGTTTTAAAACAGTTTTTTCTTTGGTCTTTAATTTCATTTACCAGGTTTGCTATCCATGGCGGACTAAATGGCTCGGGCTTCCTACTCAAATGCCAGAGAACAGAAGGTATCTAAAAACAAACAAAGTCTTAAGTTCTGGATGTATCAAGCAGGAACTTACCACGTAAGTCGTTGGAATTAAAGCAAAACCTCCAAAGAAGGCTTCAAGATCACCAAAGAAAGGAAACGCTGCGGCCAGCATCAACGTCAGAACTGCGCTCAAAGGTAAAAAAAATTCATCGAAGAGATTCATCATCATCAAAGTCTTACCAACATAACTATATCTGCCGATCGTTCGCAGCATGAAGCTCAGCTCAAGCTCGTACTTCCTCTCCAAAAATGTTTCAAAGTTGCTGAAAATCGGCATCGCTAGCACCTGTGGCACATCCAAGAGCTCGAACGAAGAAAACCTCTGGAGAAAATGGAAAGCTTACCTGGTAGCTACCGCACAAGTGAATGAAAAGCATCAAATTCGTGAGAACAATCATCGGTTTGGGACTCTTGAGCCTGAGCAGGACATTGTCGATCCCCGGGCAAGTATCGCGAGTCTCGTTGCCGTAGAACCGGTATCCCACCAGCGCCACCGGCAAGTAGCAAAACGCGACCACGATATACGCGATCAGCATCCCTCTCCACATTGCTCGTTTCGAGGGGCGATTGCGAGTGCTTGGAATCGTCGCCTGGAGCTCGAGAGCCACATTGTGCGCGGCCGCCATCGCAAATGCCAGCTTACCGAGAGAGGTGAAGATCCCGAAAGTTATGTGAGCTTTGGATCCTTGCGGGTAGCCATGCTCGACATTCGCGAAACACGCGGAAGACGATGAAGGTGAAGGTGGTGACGGTGAAGGTGAAGGTGGATGGTTAATTAGAATGGAAACCCAAGTTAGTGTACAGTACCTGGAAGAGGATGAAGGTGAAAGAGAGTAACTTTTTTTCTTCGTTTCTTACCCAATGGCTGTGACTGCTGCTATGAATGACACCCAAGTGATTGATTGTAAGTGTGGGAGCTGCGAGAGCAAGAGCTGGACGGCCATGAAGACGAGCATCCAGTAGGTCAACTTCATGGCACCGCAATCCAAAGCATTGCATTCGTGGAAGAGCGAGTAGATGTGCTGGAGGGAATTCGCTCCCGCGACGACGTAGACTGTGTCGATTCCCACTTGGGCGATGGCCTGGAGTGGAGCGATGAGCCAGAATCCCAGAGAGTCGCCCAGGAGGTGCTGTCCCAGCTCAGGGTATCGATCGAAGCGGCGGCCCTCTTGGGTCTCGTGCAATCCAATCAGCTGCCAGTAGCACATCTGGCTCAGGATCATGAAGCCCACAATCAGGATGGTGCCGAGTTCCCTGGATCCTGTGAGTCGATCACGCGGTTCTGGAGAGAGTGGAGCATCACAATTACCATCCGAAGAAGGCCATGACTGTCGGCAAGCCCAAAACTCCGGTTCCCACCGTCACTGTGGTGATGTGAACCGCGGAATACCACCACCGGCTTGTCCAGGAATTGTTGAGCAAGATCCACGAGCGCCATCTCTTGAGGAGGGATTTCTGGGAGATTTTTGCGAGGATTTAGAAAGAAGGAGATGAATCTCTAGAACCTACCTTTATTCCAGCCATTGTCAAGAGCTAGCTAGCTACATAAAGGGATGGAGAATCCTGAGACATGGATCTCATGGAACTAGTTCATGAGTCGTGTGAGCAGTGAGAGTTCCAGTCCTCGTTCATGTGTCGCTGTCGGTGTTGGCACGTTCAAGGATGGCAACTGTCATTTCTTTGCAAGTTTTCTTTTTTTTGGGTGTAGCGATCTGATTCTCGTTGCTCTTATTTGTAATGAAAGATCCCTTCTTCAGTGTTAATGTTGACTATGAGCTATGAAAGTTTTACTTATTTAATCTCTATAAAACTATAGAATTCAGTTTTGACATGCTCGAAACTGGTAAAGAAACACTTGAACATGCCAACAACTGACTTTAATACTTTTTTTTGCAAATTTTTACCACTTTTATAAAGACTAAATAAGTAAAACTTTCATTAACGCTGAAGAAGGGATCTTTCATTACAACTAAGAGCAACGAGAATCAGATCGCTACACCCAAATAAAAGAAAACTTGCAAAGAAATGACAGTTGCCATCCTTGAACGTGCCAACAACTGACTTTTGGGTGATCTTCCCTTCGTTTCCTCTGGAAGGTACCGATAATTGCTCAAGAAAAAGGCTTTGATTTTTCTCTTTTCAATATCAAACTCCGAAGCCCACCTCACTAATTCATTCTTAAGCATTCTCACTCATAGCTCACTCTTTTTACCAGCGTGTCCACTCTGGTGAGCTATGAAAGTTTCAAATCATGCTGCAGGTGTAAATTGAGTTTTTCATTATAAACACAGCTGACTTCGAGAGAAAGAAAAAAAGAAAAACAAATTGTACCGATATATTGCTCAAGAAAAAGGCTTTGATTTTTCTCTTTTCAATATCAAACTCCGAAGCCCACCTGTGGTCGATGTAAACATCACCACGGTTCCAAAGGATATGCAGATCTAAAAATCAATGTATGAGCAGTAAGGACTTCAGAGAATTTCCACTTACCAAGTTTGCTATCCATTGGGGACTATATCTTTCTGGTTTTCTTTCAAAATGCCAAAGAACGGAAGGTATCTGGAAAAGAAGAAATAAATCTAGCAATATCATGATGAGATGATGAGATGATTACCACGTAAGTTGTAGGAACTAATGCAAAACCTCCAATAAAGGCCTGAAGGTCACTAAAAAATGGAAGTGATGCGGCCAGCAAAAACGTGAAGGCTGAAAGAAGAAGAAAAGAAAAACATAAACAAAAGACCTGCACATGAAAAAGTTTTAGAATTACCAACATAACACGATCTCATGATCATTCTATGTTTGAGGTTCGCCTCAAATTTGAACATCCTCTCCACGAGCGTCTCAAAATTGCTAAAAAGTGGCATTGCAAGCACCTGCACAATTGCACTTGTCAAGAACAGAGGAAAAAACAAGCGACGTACTTGGTAGCTGCCACACAGATGTATGAAAACCATCAAATCCGCGAGAACAATCATCGGTTTGGGATTCCTGAGCCTGAGCAGGACATTGTCCAAGCCGGAGCACAAGTCGCGTGTTTCATCCCCGTAAACCTTGTATCCCACAAGCGCCACAGGCAAGTAGCAAAACGCAACCACCAGATAGGCCACCAGAATCCCTCTCCACATCGCTCTTTTCGAAGGGTGGCGACTAGTGCTCGGGATCGTGGCCTGGATCTCGAGAGCAATGTTGTGCCCGGCTGCTACTGCAAATGCCAGCTTCCCGAGAGAGGTGAAGATCCCGAAAGCTAAGTGAGCTTTGGAACCATGTGGATAGCCATGCCCAACATTCTGAAAACATTGTGTAGGTGCAGATGCAGCTGAACCTGAACTTAAAGCAGGTTGCTTAATCAGAATTCCAACCCAGGCAAGTGTGCAATACCTGTCAAAGTAGTAAAACAGCTGTAAACAATTTTACCGAAGCGAAAAAAGAGCAGCTTTTTACCCAATGGCTGTAACAGCAGCGATGAATGACACCCAGGTGATGGACTGAAAGTGCGGGAGCTGCGAGAGCAAGAGCTGCACCCCCATGAACAATATCATCCAGTAAGTCAGGTTGATGCCCTTGCATTTATGGACGTCCAGCTCTTTGCATTTGTCAAAGAGTGAGTAGACGTGCTCGAGGGAATTCGCCCCGGCGATGATGTAAACCGTGTCAATTCCCACTTGGGCGATGGCCTGGAGCGGAGCAATGAGCCAGAATCCGAGATGGCGTCCCAGGATGTGCTGTCCCAGCTCGTGGTATCGATCGAACCGGCGGCCATGTTCAGTCTCGTGCATTTCAATCAGCTGCCAGTAGCACATCAGGCTCAGGATCAGGAATCCAACCAGCAGCATAGTTCCGAGCGCCCTGGAGTAAGATTGGTTTCATCGTGATCGATGGAACTTCTTGTGAGCGATCAGAGATCTTACCATCCAAAGTAGGCCATGACCGTCGGCAAGCTCAAGACCCCGGCTCCCACCGTCACGGTGACAATGTGCACGGTCGAGTACCACCATTTGCTCGACCAGGAATCGTTGAGCAAGATCCAGGAGCGCCATTTCGTGAGGAGGAATCCCTGGATCGAAAAAATACGAATCTCAAAGAACATAATGAATAAGAAATTTTTTCTAACTGTAAGTCCCCCAGCCATATGAAGTTTGCGAAGCCACGGCAGTGGAGATTCTTGAGTTCCACAATTTATGGATGAAGAGCTTCTCTCATTTTTCTTTCTTGAACTCCATTCTACCCGAGACTTGTTTTGTTTACTAAAAATCTCTTTTGCGTGTAAATAAGACTAACGAAAGACGTTTTCAAAGGTTGATTTTTTTTTCTCTTTACCAAAGCTTCCACCTTGCTTCCATTTCAGTTGATTTTTCTCTTCAGTCAGAATTGCCTCGAATCCCACTAGTTTGATTTCGTTTATAAACTTGTTTTCCACACTTACGTAGCGAAATTACTTTAGGAGCTGTAGTTACGTAGATACACACCGAGAACAGTGCTCTATTCGTTTTGCGGTCTTTGTCAGCCTGCTGGGAAGAAGAAAAGAAAATGTTAGTCCTGGAATGCCGTGTAGAAAGCGGCAGAGTGAATATACTTACATGAATTGTGTTTAGAAATCATCATCCAGCTTAAACACATGGTGATCGGCCTCCGGATTCGAAACCTTTGCCATGACTGACGCTTTTTGGTACTCGCCGACACGCTTCTCAAAGAAGTTGGTTTTCCCTCTGGAAGATTACACAAAAGAAAGCTTTGAAAAGAAAGAAAAGAAGAACGGGAAACTTCGAACGTTAACTTACTGAAGAGAGATCAGATCCATCCAGTCGAATGGATTGATCGCGTTAAACAGCTTATTGTAACCCAAGACGACCTGGAGAGACGAGAAAAAGAGGTTGAAACAAGAGATGTTTAGCAAGAAGATTTGCTTACCATTAAGCGGTCAGCTACGAAATCGATGTACTGGCTCATGAGCCTTGCGTTCATGCCGACCAAGTCACACGACAGCGCCTCACAAACAAACTGCCTTTCAATCTCCACAGCATCCGAGACGATTTCCTTGACTCTCTTTTCGTCCAGCTTCACATTTAGCAAGCTGCAAATCACCCGATTAGAGGCCAGATCCTTCGACTGGAGATCTTATGGCTTACCTGTACAAGAGGCAGGCAAAATCACAGTGGAGCCCCTCGTCCCTAGAGATAAGTTCATTGGAAAAAGTGAGTCCTGGCATGAGGCCTCTTTTTTTCAGCCAGAAAATCGCACAAAAGCTGCCACAGCAAACGTCAATGTAAAAGATCAAAATTACAAAAGAAATTCTCGATCTCTTACCTTCCAGAGAAAAAAATGCCCTCCACACAAGCAAACGCCACAATTCTCTCCGCGAACGACTGTGAGCTGGAGAGTCAAGCATCATGTCTTTTCATTCGGGAATTAAGCAATCAAGTTTCGGACTTGTACCTGTCGATCCAGCGAAGGGCCCAGTCTGCTTTCTTAGCGACACAAGGGATGGTCTCGATTGCATTGAAAAGTTTCGCTTTCACTTCGTTGTCTTTGATGTAAGTTTCCAAAAGAAGACTATACATCTCTGTGAAAAAAAAGCGAAGTAGCTGTAAGCTTCAAAATCACGCACAAGATTTGCAAGAGAAGGAAGAACAGTAGAAAAAGCAAGGGATTCATACCCGAGTGGATGTTCTCTATGGCAATTTGGAAGCCATAGAATGCCCGAGCCTGGCAAATGCTGTAAGACAAAGAACCCAAGAGGAAAAAATGCCTTACCTCCGGGATCTGGATTTCTTTCATGAAACGCACAGCCAGATTCTCCAAGACAATGCCATCCGAGGCGGCAAAAAAGGCTAAGACATGGCTCACGAAATGCTTCTCGTTGTCGGTGAGAGACTCCCAGTGCTTGGCATCCTGGGAGAGATCGACCTCCTCAGCTGAAATGCCCCAACTCTTAGCGGCGCTGGCAAATGAAACGAAGGGGATTTCTAGCTAGAAACCGGATCTCACCAGTCCAGAAGCTCGCCTCGGCCTTTTTGTACATCTCCCACACCCTGGGGTAGCGAATCGGGAACATACAGAAGCGCTGTGGATTGTCGGCGAGAATGGGTTCCTCTTTGGGCGCCTTGATTCTGGAGCCATCGTCAACGATGGGAGAGGAGGAAGCGAGGAAGCCCACCATCGCCCCGGCCTAGAACCCTAATAGAAAAAGAAAGAAAGTAAAGAGAGAATAGAGAGTATGGGCGGGGCTTTCAAATCTATGGCGCCAAGGCATATTCGATTAAATATTTTGTTTGTCTCAGTAAAATGTTGTGGCAAAATACACGTGGCATCTGGTCAAAGACCTAACAACGGTCAAGTGGGTCAAACAGTCAATCAATTATTCTGGAATCTTGTTACTGTGTCCATTTTTCTTTCTTGTGTGGAGAATATGCTTCGCTACGAGGGCTCCATTGCGTTGCTCCATTGCCAATGGCGTCGCCGCGCAGCGATGGCGCCGCTCGCCGCCCCTGCATTGCCGCTGCCTTTGGTGCCTGCGCTGAGGCTGGCCGCGAAGAAAATCCATCCGGCATTCAGGTTTCTCGAATCCAGGAGCTGGAAGGATGTGGCCACGGCAGCGGCGCATAGAATGTATTGCAGCGCAGGTAAGATTTCGTGAAAATTCCGCGACCTTCATCTTCATTCCACGGGATTCAAGCTTGTTTCCTTCTCCAGGCACTTCGGGGAATCAAGATCGGGAGATTTTAGTCCAGCACTTGCTCGTCAAGGAGGACCAGCTTCAATTGCTCACTGAGCTCCAGAAACGACTCGTTCAAGGTATGAGCCACCTTTCCATTGTCTCCAAATCGTTTCTTTTCTCTCGACTCTGTGATTTTTTTCCTTCTCTCTATAGAGGATATCGATTTGAGCGACTTAGCCACGGAGCACTCGATTTGCCCCTCGAAGAAAAATGGTGGGATGCTGGGATGGGTCAGCAAAGGACGCATGGTAAACAAACATTGGCCTGGCGAGTTTTCTCATTTGTTTTCCTTTTGTTCTTGCTATCAGGTGCCCGAGTTTGAAGAAGCAGCATTTAGCGCACCGCTGAACAAAATCGTGCGTGCAAAGACGAAGTTTGGCTGGCATCTACTTCAAGTTTTATCAGAAAGGTTTTGTCAATCGTATCACACTGTTATAACTTACAGTCTCTTGTGTGCACAGGCAAGCTGGCTTTTTGGTGGAAATCCAACCGGAAGAGCTCGCCAAGCGAATGAAAGACCCCGAATTCAGGGAGAACGCACAACTTCTTGACGTGAGAGAGCTCAAAGAGATGTAAGTGCTTGGATTTCTACTCCCAATCCTTCTGTGTAAAGCTCTATAAACTCATTTTTCTCGCAGAAAAATAGCTAGCCTGGATGGATTCAAGCCATTTCCTTTGAGCCAATTTGGAGAATGGGGACCAACAATCGGCGACACGCTTGATCCGGACAAAGACACGTTCGTCGTGGTATAGTCTTTGTTTTTGGCTTTTAAGTTCTTCGCTTGACCGTTTTGGAGCAGTGCCACCATGGAGTAAGATCGCTACAAGCAGCTCAATGGTTGAAATCCCAGGTCTAACATTTCACTGGTTTTCTTTTTATTGCTGACATGATCCTTACAAACGTGGAACAGGGATTCTCTCGCCTCCACAATGTGTCTGGAGGGATTCATGCGTATTCCACCAGAGTAGATGACAAGGTTCCAGTGTACTAGCTAGAACCATCGCAAAATTTGATCAAGAAAGCATGGAAAAAGGAACGACCATTATAGATCATACTCTAAATTCACCGTATCTTTGGTGTATATTTGCGGCTTCTAAATTCAAACCTGAGAAAACAAAGAGAAGTTTAGTTTCTAACCAAGAGAAGAAAAAAAAAAAAAAATTCTACCTTTTTGGAGTCCGCTGCAAGGATCTCGGCGATTTCTTTCACTAAGCGCTGGTCTTTGGGATCACTATAGAGTAGAACTCGCCGCTGGGGAGACTGCTCCTGATCTTTGAGCTGCTGGAGCTCGCTGAGATTTCCAAGCTCGAGCTCCGTCGTATCCACCACCAAGATCTGTAAATCCGGGCAGTAGCTCACCAGAGCCTTGAGCAGCCCCGTGCAGTCCCGTGTCTCCTCCGAGAGCTTCACTGCAACCTTCTTGAGAGCAAACACTGGCTCGTCTCCATCGAATGGTATCTCCGCAAAGCCACGGCAAAAGCACTGGCGGACAGAAGCTAGAAAACCTCGAATCAGTCCCCTGAAAGAAGAGAAGAAAGCTAAGAAAACACATACCTCGAGAAGATTGGACTCGAGGATCACGGCTTGCAAGCAAAACATCGGCGACAAGTAGTGCTCGATCCGGAGAGGCCTCGTCTCGGAGATGGAAGCCTTGATCACAAGGTGGCGGACGACTTGTGCAGCACAGACGATGTGTTCTATAGATTCCAGAGCCCAGCCTTTGCCATCCATCTCCAAGCTGAGCAGATGATGCAAGCTCGAGATGCGAGGCTGGCACGCCGAGTAGATCCCGAGATGGACGAGCTCGTAGCCATTCACTTGGAGCTCCTCGACGTGACAAATGTAGAGATCCTTGAGCCCCAGGGTGAGGAGCTCCAAGCTCTTCATTGGATACTCCTCGGTGGCCACCAAGTTGAGATACCGGAGGCTCGAGCTCTCCAGCGCCAGGGACTCGATCGGGTCGCAGCCCACGACCACGAGCTCCTCGAGAACTGGAGAGAACTTGACGAGGTCCTCGAGCATCGGCTCCGCGATGATCGTCCGGGAGAACTCGCAGCGCCGGAGCTGATTCAGGCAGTTGTTCAACGGGTTCTCTTCGATCCTCCCGCAGTGGATCTTCAAGCTGAGCAGGCGTGGGAACTTTGCGAGCCAAGTCCAGAGCTTGAAGTAGACGGTGTTTGGGCAGATCAAAGCCAGCGTCTCGATGCTGGAGCTGAGCCTCCACAGGCAGCCAAAGACGCGGCTCTCGCGGACTCCCTCCGAGGCATACTTTCTCGGGCACACAAATCTCACTTCAAAGTCCCGCAGGCCTTTCCTCTCGAGCAGCGCCGCCGAGATGACGCCCTCCGCCTGCCAAGCTTGCATCTTCCTTAGCACGAGCTTCAGAACCGGGACTTGGCGACAGACGCGACGCCACCGCCGGCACACGCCCGCGCACCGGGCCAGCATTCTCCCGTCGGAGATCCGCCCCAAAATATTGCCCAGCGCCTCGTCGGGGACGATCTCCAGGGACGCTGGCGTGGGATTCTGGGAATTGATCGCGTTGCTGGCCTTGGGAGCGAGAGTGAGGCTGGATCTGGAGGATTTCTGCGAGGATCTGGAGCGCACCGCAGCGGCGGCGGCATTGGCGGCGGCAGCGCCTGTGAACGATCTCTTGACTGGACGCTTCCATACCTTGTTGCTGCTGTTGTTCTTGGCGGTGGCATCGCCATCACCTTTCTTCTCCGTCATGGCATTACAACCGGAAAAGGAGAGAGAACCCTAAAAAAATTTGAGCCAAGAGGTTTTCCCAGAGTCGCTGCCACGTGTATTTTTCAATACATATTCTTAGTATATCCCATACAATTTTATCTGCCAATGAAAAAGAAAAAGATAGTTAAAATTTAATTTTTTTGTTCCAGCAACACCGAAATCTTTTTTCTTTATAACAGCCTTCATTAATATTAAAACTTAATAATAATAGAATCATTACAAAGTGCAAACCAACAATAATTTTACCTTAATTTTTTAATATATTATTTTTTAAATCAGTTCAGTTCTAAGAGATGGTAGAGGGCAAAAGAACAAGGAGCCAAATACATTCCTCAAAAGGTAGTTTAACTGCAGAAAAGAAGTATGTAAATAACCATCTTTATTCTTACAACTTGCTGCAAGGATTGAACCATGTAGCTCAATAGAATCTATATCGCAAGAGTCAGTGTAATCACTTCCTCTATTTAGCCTTCCAAATTCGTTACTTATACCATTATTAGTATCCACCATTACATTCCCATATCCACCATCCCCAGAATCACATTTTGCTCCAACCATCACAATTTTTAAAGCTTTATAAATATATAAACGGATATTAGTACAAGTTGCTTGAAATCTCCCACATATAAACTGGAACATGTCACAAAAGTTTTATAAATGAAAGTAATAGAAGTAAAACATGACTTACATCTGGTATTTCATCTATGCTTTTAGAAATGTCACTTACATTCATCCATAATATGGTCTTATTCGTGCTCACAAAAGGATTTATAGCATTATTAAGGGTGTTATTATTAGATTTTGCATTTTCCAACCCATATGTATAAGTACATGTGATTAGCAAGAGGATCAGTTGCACTGTAAAATTGATTTGCACAACCAAAGCCATAGATTTTTAGAAAATCTATATAATCAAAATTTATATGTGAATTGAGCTTATTTCAAAGTACCATAGGAAGTTCCAACACCACCTTGTACAAAATATAATATATAAACAATACTATATTATATTTGTGCTTGGTAACTTCCTATCTCTGTTCTATATATATTTATATAAAATAAAATATATAATAATTTATATAAATACTGTTTTTTTATTTCTTAGCAACAGCAACCTACTATTACTAAGTATTTAATATATTTTTAATGTAAAGAATAAAATAATAGATGACTTATGACTGCCAAGTATAAATCAAACTAAGTAGTTTAATAATACCCTAAAACATGCTCACACTATTATTTTTCCCTCCCATTGCAATCATAAACTGCTTGCCATTTGCCATTTGGGAGGTATGCCTAGGCATACTGTGGCCTAGACAAAAATTTAGCACGCTTTCAAAACATATATTAAAAAAGCATATGTGTATAACATACATGTGTGACTTACAAAATAATATTTTGAGCATTTCTTTTTTTATGCATGGCATGTATTGGTGCTTACCACATATGTATGGTAAATTCCAAATTAGTGCCATGTGTATGATTTTTTGCACTATATCCCCATAGTTAGATTTTTTTAACATGTTAATAGCAAGGTTTACAATTTTTAGTATGTGAGTTAGATTTTTAGTGCCTTTTCAATGCCATAGGGTTATCATTACATATTTAAGGCACTCCCCTTGGTAAGAGTAATGAAAAATACTTTGCAAGTGACTGGTTTTACAATGAATAAAGAAATTTTGCATAGATGAGTGT